>NC_081324.1:77646095-77966549 GCF_026419965.1 Kogia breviceps | reverse complement strand
GCCACCTGCAGACTCTCACACGCCACTGACTGACTCCCAAGAGACTCCCTGGGTTTCAGATCATCAACTGACATTCCCAGAATACCCAGATGATGCATGTCTTTTGAAAGTCCTGTTTTCTTCATTTGAAGGCATTCTAGGTTAGTGACAGAATGCAGAGGAGAGCCTGCCCCGTCCTCTCGGGTCCTGTTTGTAATGTGGTGTATTTCCATATGTGTGCCCGTCATAACACCCGGTGACATGATCGTCTTGGTTGCAAGTGCTCACCTGTCTGGCCTGAGCTGAATTTGCAGATGCTCCCTATCAGCTCCCTATAAATACTCCTTAATGATGAGGTCAGATGAAGCTGTGGAATTCAGCAAAGGATCATTATTGACACAAATCACAGCCTTCTCCCCACCTGAAGGGACCCTGGGCCTTCCAGTAGGAGCAAGGAAGGCACAGGATCACATGTCAAGAGCTTAGAAGAAATCAGACTGAGTTTAAATGAAATCAGGACATGAGAAGATGTGCCAGATGTTAATTACAGGGGAAAATACACGCCTGGTGACAAATGCGCTGTTCTTCTAGGCCTTGCTGCCCTCATTTCCTCTATTGCGGCAATTTCCCTAAGTGCAGCGGGGGCTGGTGAAAAATCTTTGTGCCAATAGAATATTTGTAAGCTACTCTTTTTTTTAATTTGGTAAGCCCACCTGGAATGCTGGCATACATACTGATGAGCTGGAAAATCAAAATGACCACAGAATTCACCTTCCAACAGGGGAAAGGTAAATACTGAGGATTGTTTTCATTAGTCCACAGATCAAATATGAACAGCCTCTGCTGCCAGGGTTTATTGGCCTTCGTGTAGGTCTTTGGATTCTGGGGGGGGGGTGGGAAAGGGGGGCTGCCTCAGTTATAGACAAAATAGATGGCCAGCCCAGTGCCGATTAACCTCCCTTTAATTGATAATTAATTTTAAAACCTATTTACTCTCCCTGGAACAGCTGAGACTTTAAAGAGACCACTGTGAAAACAAATAGAGAATAAAGTCATCTCTCAGGAAATGAAGGGGGCCTCTTGGGGACTGAGAAAGAGCAGACCTCTCGGACAAGCCATTTTATTAAACGATTCTGAATGTTTATGGAGGTGACAGATAAAGTCATGAGGTGGTAACAGCTGCCTTCTAAGTTTGCTGTCTCTTTACAGAACTGCCTCACTCCCCAGTGAGGCTGACCAACTGTCCCCTTGTGCCCGGGACTGAGGGTTTCCCAGGACACAGGATTTTCAGTGCTAAAGATGGGACAGCCTCGTGCCCTATGTGAGCCCTAAACCCTCTAGATCGATTCTTTCCATTTCCTGCCTCCTTTGGGCTCCAGGCATTTGCCAGTCTCCCCTCAAACCTCTTTGGCAATGTTCTCCATCCCCCCACTCCCCATCCTTTAGCCTCATTGCCCTGTGGAACTTATAGAATGGCAAGGTTGCCACATTGATGGATGTCCAGAGTGACTTATCAAATGCATTCCTTTGGCTACTTGTTCAAAAATAGGATTATTATTGTTACTATTTAATTATAAAAACAACTAAAACATCCTTACCAACAAAGAATACCTGGGGTGGGGAAGGGATAAATTAGGAGTTTGGGATTAGCAGATACACATCACTATATATAAAAGAGATAAACAACTAAGACCGACTGTATAGCACAGGGAACTATATTCAATACCTTGTAATAACCTATAATGGAAAAGAATCTGAAAAAAATGTATATATATTATATATGTATATATATAACTGAATCACTTTGTTGTACACCTGAAACTGACATAACATTGTAAATCAACTATCCTTCGATTTAAAATTAATTAACTAAAAAAAGAATACCACCAAACTCAGAAAATGCAGAAAAAAATAAAGAGAATATAAATATACAGAGACTATAAATGGAGCAAAACAGAGATCACTTGAATCTCAGCTCTTGGGGGAAACACCATCAGTATCTTTGTGCAGACCTGTTTATTAATCTTTAAAACAAGGAAGTCTCAAATCTTCTGGTCATATCCTATTTAATCCATTCACTTTTTAATGGCCTGGGGAAAATATGACTGTGGTTTCCACTGTATCTCCATCATGACTATTCTAGATACTCAGAAGAGACCCAGATATGGAGATTCTATTGTTCATAACATCATCTGTAATGGTATATTACAACATCAAAACAGAACAGTTAATGGTAAATATCATCATAATCATGACAAAATGGTATTTTCTACCATTGCTAATGAAAAATGCACTTTGGCTTGTTCAGAATTCAGTCCAAAACATGTTTGGGGTTGGTGGTGGGGCAGCTAAGAGAATCATTACCTGCATGTGTGAGTTTGACTGTGCTCAGGGTGTGAACTGAGATGTCTTGGAGGGCTCACCTTGGCTAATATCTAAACCTATTGACCAGCCCAGTTATTCCTGCAGGGTTTAAATTGGTAAGCTCAAAGTCTTCTCTTCCTGGGGGTCTCTGAGTTTCACAGGAGGGTCTATGAATCAGCACACAGTGAAAGATCTGTGACTCTGAGTTTGAAACCCCAATTCCCTTGTGAGATGTGGCTGTAATATTTACTGGCGTCTGGCAGGGGGATTGGTAAAATATCCACATGCTCTGTGAGTGCAAATGCTCATTACATACAGCAGCCCTAGTCAGCTTCTATTCAAATAATAGAGTCCTAGGACTCGAAGGAATCCTTAAAGATTGCCCTGCTTCTGGAAATATTGGACTTATATACTTTTCACTCATTTTTTCACTCATTACTTTCCCTTCCTCCCTCCCTCTCGTCCTTCCTTCCTTCCTGCAAGGCAGCTCTAGTTGAGACTATGGATTCCCAAGCTAGTCTATCTAGGTATAAACTACACTCTCCATTTACTAACTGTGTGCCCTTGGGCAAATGACCTAACCATTCTATACTCAATTTTCTCATCTGTAAAATAGGGAGAATAATAGTACCTACGTCATAGGGTTAGTGTGAGGATTCAGTGGGTTAATATGTATGTATAGCACAGGTTCTATAACGATTCTAGCTCAGTCAATGCTAATTCATTCGTTCACCTAAGACCTACTGAGTTATTACAACGGAGCAGGGAGTCTGCTAGGTCTGGGGGCCTTGGATTAATGAGAAAACTGATCTCTGCCCTCATAGAGTCTACCATCTAGAGGTAACCAATAAACAATACAAGTAATACAATAAACAATGACATGACAATAAACAAGTAAACAGGTGAAATAATTACAAATTGGGGTAGATCCTCTGAAGGAATCAACAGTGTGGTCAGATGGAGAATAATGAGGGAGGTGTGCTCTTCAGCTACTGCGTGGTTCGGGCCAGCCTTTTTGAAGAGGTGACACTGACCTGCGGTCCATGGGCCAAGCATGGGAAGGGCCGAAGGGAACACTTGCCTGGCAGAGGGGATCACTGGTGCCGAGTCGGGAGCCGGGCAGGTACTTGTGTCAGAGCCAGTGTGGCTGGAGCAGAGCCAGCAAGAGGATGAATGTGGGGTCGGATGAGGATGGAGAGCTGAGCGAGGTCCCCTCACACAGGGGCTCTCGAGGAGGCAAGGGGTGCCGTTTGATTTCAGCTTTTAAAAAGCTCATTTTGGCTGTCGCCTGGAGAACAGACTACAGAGGGGTCTATCAGGCAGTTCTTAGGGTAAACAGAGGAATCCACCCTGGTTTAAGCAGAAAAGAGATTTTTTAAAACGATGTGAGGTCACTCTCAACGTTATTGAAGAGGACCAGACTTGAAACTAAGCTTCCAAGAGCAGCTCCCCAAATGATGCCTGCAAAGGGGCCTGATGCTTCAGTCCCTGTGCAGCTGATGCTGAGCACCACATGCCCCGAGCACAGCTTTCCACCAGGGCCCCAGCTCGACTGGCAGCCTCTGCACCACTGCTGCTGCTGTTCTGGCCACAGGCAGTCGGGGGTCTCTGCCATCTACACCCGCAAACCCAGACCTTTGGGACTCACTGCGTGAGGAGTGGCCGATGCATGGGTTCTGGGTCACGCGCCCACAAGGGGGCCTGGGAATTTGCGTTCTGTATTCTAAAACATTGAGCAGGTGGGACTCACGTGAGGGCAATTCTTTATTCCAAGAGGGCAGCCAAGAATACGTCATATTGCCAGAACACGACAGCAGCCCATGTTGGCAGGGCAGGACACTTGGATCCGGTTGGGGAGCGGTTGCAGTCACAAGGGCGAGAGCCAACAGAGTTGGGACCAGCTCGGTGCCTGGAGCTAGGCAAGGAGCAGCAGGTGGTCTTGAGAAGTGATTTGGAGGTCACAGCTGTAGGACTTGTTAATGGCTTGGATGTGGGGGAAGAGGGAGGGAAAAATCAAGGATGAATGCTGAGGTGCCGGCCTCTAGTCTATAGAGATTTTGACCATATTTTTCGAAGGAAAAATAAAGATACCTCACCTAGCAACAAGACGGGGTTTTGAAATTAAACAATTCCTGGGAAACTGAGGACATTATCAGATCTATCTGCCTGTTCCTCAGAAGTGGATCTGTTATCCAGAATATTCTTCTGCATCTACTTTCTTTGTTTGTCTCAATTATCCCCAGATACCTTGTGAATGAGTATATGGAAGGAACTGATAACCTGGGTCATCATGTTAGCTCTTGAACTCCCCCCTCCCCTCCATTGTCTCCTCTAAATGGGCTTCCAGGTGGTGAAATGGACTGATTTGAGTTTCAGCTCCTCTGTGACAGAGTGCTAACAGGCTGTGAAACGGTTGAGAGGCAGGCTGAAGGAGGTGGCAGGAGAGACCCCATCCTTCCTGCAGGAAGTGAGACTCACGGGCTCACCCAGCCTGTGGTCCGTGTCAGGTCCTTTGTACATAGCCCTTAATGGGGACGACGGTGCATGGATTTGGTGAGGGACATGCAAGGCCATCAGCTTGAGGGCTCCTGGGTCTGCCTTTGGCTCATATAGCAACACAGTCCAAAGAGTAACTCAGTCCCACACGCCATGGGTAAACAAAATCTGCTTTGCTGCATTGGAGGAGGATGAGAAAACAAGTTAGATGCAGAGGAAGGACCAGAAATCCCCTAGACTCTAGCGAGTCTAGGCTTGTGTCTTGATTACTTCTCCTCCCAGGGTGTCTGCAGTCTTAAAAAAACCAAAGGAACAGTCAGTGTTGTCCGGGAGTCCTGGGGCTCCAGGGTTGTTCTAGAAACATCTTTGTTACCACCCGTTAATGCACACCGTGGAGATGGGTGCCTCCTCCCCTGACCCCCACCGTGAGGGTTGGGCTTGCTTTGGGGTTGGCTTCTCACCAATCTCATGTGCATGGTGGCTTTGCCGCGTCACCTTGACTGGGATCACCCTCGTTTCCCAGAATCCCCATCCCTGTATGTTCCCGACGATTCAGTCAATCATGCCTACGTGACGAAATCCCAAATCTCTGCACAAAAGAGCCTGGTAGAGCTTCCTGGTTGGTGAAAACATAGCTGTGCCAGGATTCACGTTGATGATGGAACACATAGATGATGCCCTGATTCCCGGGGAGAGGGCAGGGGGGCTCCATGTTCGGGACCCTCCCAGATCTCACCCTATGTGTCTCTTCCTTTGGCTGGTCCTGATCTGTGTCCTTTACAACAAAACCGTAATCATAAGTCTAGCACTTTCCTGAGTTCTGTGAGTTGTTCTAGGGAGTAATCAAACCAAGGTGGGTCATGGGAACCCCTTGGTTTTGTGGCCAGATGTGCAGGTGGCCTGGGGACCCCACTTGGGGCTGGTGTCTGAAGTGGGGGCAGGTGTGTCTAGCGGCCCAGGTTTTCTGATTGGCCTCTGAGCGATACACATGCCTCGTCTGCTATGCTCCCTGCCTCTTCCACCCAGGTTGCTCTTTGCTGTCCGCCCAAACCCTCTGATCTGCCCTTCTATCACACACTTGTCATTTTCCAGTTCCCTGCGTGTCAGAGAAGGAATGATGCCAGTCAGCGCTACGAACACTAAATGGGTGAATATTGCAATGGCGCTCCAAGAAAAGGACAGAGCCTTGGCAGACCGGGGCAGGCTGGAAGAAATGCAGCATTTATCGGCTTCAGAAACTTGGGAGAGATTTCTATGACTAGAGATTGGGTGAGGTCTTAGCAAGAACCTTTCCTTCCTGAGAATTTTTCTGATACTTGCTACCCAAACCATACAACCCTGGGATTGTATGCAATTTTCCTCCTTGTTTGATTTCCCCTTGCTTTTAAAGATCTTTCTTCACTAGACTGTCAGAGCAATAATAGCAGCTACCATTTGTAAAGAACCCACTCTGTGCCAGCCACTTGCCATACATTATCCCTAAAGCTTGCAGCCCACAAGTTCGGATTATTAGCCGCACTTTGCTAATGGGAAAACTGAGGCTTATAAAGCCGCGTGCTTCGGGCACAGGACCGTAAAAACAAGTATAAATGGCAGAGCTGTGATCCGAACCCAGATCTCTCTGGCTCTGAAGTCCGTGCTTTGCCCTCACCTCCATCTAAGCTCTTTTAGTCTAGGGAGACACCTCTGCGTCTCTGGCACACAGCACCAGGTCTGGCAAAAGTTGCTTTACCTTTTTTGATAAATAACTATATTTTGAAAAAAAAAAAAAAGAGTTGCTTTACCTTGTATTTGGTGAATTCTCCTGCCCCACCATCTCCACCTCCTTCACTGGCCCCTTTTCTTCCCCGACACAGGGAGGTGGGGGAGGAGGGGGGAGAACGGCTTTCCTGGCCTGCCCCCGCTTCGAGCAGATCGCTGGGTATTTTTAACAGCCTGCGAGGACTGCTAGGCAGAGGGGCTCAGGTTCTCAACTTGCCGTGTCAGCCCTGCCTCCCGAGTCCCCCACGAAAGGCTTACAGTCAGCTCGGAGCAGGTTTGCTGATGCAGCCACAATCAAGCATTCGGAGAGCCCAGCGCTGATTCCTTGCCCATCTCTGTCCTGTAACAGAAGATTTTTCAATCGAGTAGGTTCGTCTCATGCACGACATTAGTTTTAAAATAGCTCTAGCCCAGCTCTGAGGATGGCACGAGGCCCCACACAGGGATTTGTACTCGAAGTCATGGAAATACATTTATTTTGCTTTCCTCTTTCTCTCTCTTTGAGAAATACTCATGCAGGGGTATTTCTCGCATGTCAGGAAAAAGACTCGCTCTGCAGTGAAGACAAAGAGTGGTGTGTATTGTGTTTGTAGAGAGAGGAGAGCTCCGTTTGGGCTCACCCGCAGGCTTCTCAGGACTAGATAATGAGGGGCTTCCTTAGCACTTGACCCCGGGAGTGTGAGCTGGAAACTTGCAGCAATGGTGGTCTTCCTGCAATTTCAACACTGGACGCAGGGTTGGCAGAGAGGTGTCGCTTTGCCAGTTTCAGTGTAATGGGAAAGATGAAGCGTACCTGGGTGTGACTGAGCCCTACAGACAGCATGAAATCACAGCCTGAGCCTGTTCTTGGACAGAACGGCTGACCTGCAGAGATCAATGCATAACCTCGTGCGTCATCATTTTGTACCTACTCAGGTGTGTCTACACGATGAAGTCCTAGAAGTGGGGTTACTGAGTGGCAGAATGTGTGCTAGTTTCCTCTGGCTGCTTAGCCACAAACGGGTGGCTCAGGACAACACAGAATTTGTTCTCTCACAGTTCTGGGGGGTCAGAAGTCCAAAATCAATTTCATCAAGCTAAAATCAAGGTGTTGGCAGGTCAGATTCCTTCTGCAGGCTCCAGAAAAATCATTTCCTTGGCTTTTTCAGCTTCTGGTAGCCACCTGTCTTCCTTGGCTTGTGGCCTCTTCCTCCATCTCCAAAGGACACTAATCTCTGCTCTGTCGGCACATCGCCTCCTCCTCTCTGATCTCCTGCCTCCCTCTTATAGGGACCCCTATGATTACATCAGACCCACCTGGATAACCTAGAATAATTTCCCCATCTCGGAATTCCTAACTTAATCTTAAATCCTTTTTGCCACATAAGGTAACACACATTCTAGGGATTACGATGTGCACCCTAGCATTCAGCCTCAAAGGGTCTGTACTTTTATACTCTTGACAAATTGTAAATTGCTCTCCATAAACGTGGTAACAATTTACCTCCTCACCGTCACTATAAAGGCAAAACTATTTCTTATACCTTACCAGCACAGCTTTCTCAAACTGACCTTTTCAAACGTGATGATAAAAAGTCATACCCACTGTGGGTTTAATTAGCATGTATCTTATGAGTGAGATAGAGAATAAGTTTATAGGTTGAAGAGCCATTGTACTTCACCTTTGGTCCTCTGTCTTGTCGCATCTTTTGCCCATCTTCCTTTGGGTTGTTGGCCTTTTTGGCCTTTGAGTTGAATTGCTAATGGTATTGTTATTATTAACCCCTTTTTACAGGTGAGGAGGTTGAAGCATGGAAACCTTAAACAGCTTGCTCAAGGCTGTGGGGTGGTAAATGGCAGGGTGGGGATTGAAACCATCCTTGACTTGGAACTTTATCTATGTTGCAGTCTTATCAGCTGGCAGCTAAGCTAGAGTAGATTATTTCTCTGTCAAAGCACACATTAGGGATAACAAACAAAAAACAAAACAAACAAACAAACAAAAATGAAAAAAACAAAAAAGAGGTTTCTCTTATGCTGGATGGTGCTACTGCAGTTTTCCAAGAGCTTTTATTACCTCTTTTTACCTTCCTAGATATTATCATCCCATTTTATAGGTGAGGAAACTGAGGCTCATGGAGACTTAGGAGCCTGGCCTCAGCCATATGACTGATGGGTATAAATCTAAGTTCAGAACCTGCTCTTAGCCCAGCACCTTTGTGCTATGCCATCAGCCATTTGTGGTATAAGGCTTTCGTAAAGCACCTTCAAATTTTGTTTCCCCAAGTCCAACTATATAATCACTTCTTTACTATCATTTTAAAATTGACTCATTTTCTAAAAATGTATCCCCATTCTAATCAGTAACAGTCTGATGTGCCCTATTTGCTCCTAATTCCACATATCTAAGAATTTCCATGTCCCACCTAAAACTCTCTCCCCGTTTCCCATAAGTGTTAAAAATACTGCACATTTTGGAAACACTGCCTTACATTCATAAGACCTCATGGAAAATGACAGACCCTTATAACCATTGCCCTTTATTAAGCACCTACTAAATGTCAGAGGCTTCATTTAATTGCTATAGCAACTCTAAGAGACTGGGTTTTCTCAGTTCATGGAACAGGAAATGGAGGCTCAGAGAGGTTAGTTGACTTACCCAAGGTCACACAACCAGCAGATGGCAGAGGTGGGATTTGAGCCCAGGTCTTTCTGACTCAGAAGCCCATGCATTTACTCCAGACCTACACTGTCCCAGGTCCCCACAGCCTGGGCACTAGTCAGGTGATTGCAAAGTCTGTCCCCAGTTGGTGATCGCTGGCCAAGACCTCAGTCATCTCTAAGCTCTTTCACTATGCACAGTTAGGATTTCTGAGGCAGCCCACCAAATGATTAAAGGGCCTTACTGGTACGCCCTCAATTGTTTTATGGGCATAACACCTCCACGAGGTGGGCAAAAACAATGAACCCATTTACAAGTGAGTAAAGTTGGATAGGTTACATGATTCCCTAAAGTCACCCAGTAAGTGAGCTGCAGAGCCAAGAATAATAAATAATATTATTTCAGGAGACTCAAACTCAGTGAACCTAAGAGCTTCCCAGGGCCCTGTGGTACTCAGGTCATCAGAAGGTGTTTCCCGGCCCTGACCCTTCAGAAGCAACGCTTCCTCACCAGTGCAGAGGTCAGGGTGCCGTGCTTACGTCTGGGAGTTATTCAGACTGTCCGTGTGAGCTCAGACCACCCAGAGCATTTTCTCACCGTTATTCCTTTCACATCATAGCTAGCGTATGTTTTCCATCAAGAGAACGGCACTATGTATTTTGTAGTGGTAAAAATAATACAGATTTTATTTAGTGGAACGCTCCCAGGGTTTCTGTGAAGATGAATGAATTAGCATTCCCAAAGCACTTTTGAATCCTAGACAGGCTGAAGTGGAGGGCAATTCTATTGTTGTTCATCCTAACAATAGTACAGGCAGAACCCAGAGATATTGCGGGTTTGGTTCCAGACCACCGCAATAAAGCAAATCACACGAATTTTTTGGTTTCCCAGTGCATATAAAAGTTATGTTTATACTATACTGTGGTCTGTTAAGTGTATACTAGCATTCTGTCTTAAAACAATGTACATACCTTAAGTTAAAAATCCTTTATTACTCAAAAATGCTAACCATCATCTGAGCCTTCACCAAAGGTCATTGATCACAGATCACCATAACAAATATAATAATAATGAAAAAGTTTGAAATATTTCGAGAATTACCAAAATGTGACACAGAGACAGGAGGTGAGCAAATGCTGTTGGAAAAATGGAGCCGATAGACCTGCTTGACGCAGGGTTGCACAAACCTCCCGTTTGTAAAAAATGCAGTATCTGCAAAGCATAATAAAAAGAGGTATGCCTTTAATTGATTGGCGGGGCCCGGGCAGGGGTGGAGGGAGTATTTCCTTGATAACCTTTTGATTCTGCTATGAAAAACGGGTTGAACAAAAGGTTGTTATTCCCATGGGTATAAAGATAATTCATAGCTTCTGATCTCCACTTCAGCCATTTCCCTGGTATTCTTAGCTATAGTTTTTCAGATTCTAGTGGCCGGTGTGACTGACACAGCAGAGTAAATTCCTTTGGGCTTACTTCTAGACTGCAGACTATCAAAAGGGTGCTGTATATCCGAGACACAGCTGGTTTGGTTTTCAGACTTCGGGAGTTAAAAACTTACATCCACACAAAACCCTGCACACAGATGTTTATAGCAGCTTCGTGCATAACTGCCAACAGTTGGAGGCGACCAAGATGCCCTTCACTAGGCGAATGGATAAATAAACTGTGGTCCATCCAGACAGTGGTCTATTATTAGCACTAAAGAGAAATGAGCTATCAAACCATGAAAAGGCATGGAGGAAAATCAAATTCATATTAGTAAGTTAAAGAAGCCAATCTGAAAAGGCTACATACTATATGATTCCAACGATATGACATTCTGGAAAAGGCAAAGCTGAGGAGATGGTGAAAAGATAGCGGTTGCCAGCGGTTGGGTGGGAGCAGGGAAGAATAGGCAGAGTGCAGAGGATTTTTAGGGCAGTGACACTGTTCCGTTTGCTACATGTATGGCTGATGCATGTCATTATACATTAGTCAGAACCCATAGAATGTACAACACCAAGACTGAACCTGAATGTAAACTATGACTTTGGGTGATTATGATATGTCAGTGTAGGTTCATCGATTGTACTGTAACAGATGTACCAGTCTGCTGGGGGATGTTGAGAATGAGGGAGGCTGCACATGTGTGGGTATGTGGGAGGTATATGGGAACTCTCTGTACTTTCTGTTTAACATTGCTGTGAACCTAAAACTGCTCCAAAAATTAAAGTCTATTAAAAACAACACACACAAAAAACTTAGAGTATGTCTCCTGGAGATTTCCAGTTTATACATGAGAAGGCTGAGGGTAGACTTGGGCATGCAGTGGGCATCTGACTCCAGATCTGCTGACCTTGAGGTCATTATCCTTTCCACCGTGCCCTACCTGCCAAGGAAAATGTCAGCATCACCCCATCCGTGACCTGGTTGCCCACACTCAGAATGGAAGCCGCAAACACTAGCGTCTGTGGCCCCCATGAGCCACCCCCCGCCCCCGGAACTTCTTCCTCAAGCATTCTTGCTGTTGAAGCCAGACGGTGGCAATCGCCTCTTAATGACAGTGGTGCCTGTTGGCCTGGATGGTAGTTGAAATCTTGTGTGCACACTGGCTGGGCCTTAGGGGGTGTTTATGTTGTGCCTTGAGCAAAGGAAGGCATTACTCACACCAGCATCTGCTCCCGAGAAGTCTGAGAAGCACACTTACTCCGCAGAGCACGATGGAAAAATGCAACCCTGAGCCAAAGGTCATCCTTTGGCTTGTTTGAATGTGGGGAACCAGGAGTCCTAACCCTTTCCTTTCATTCGCCCCAACTGTTGCTTGAAACTCTTCAATCTTAACTTGAACTCTGTAAATATAAATACTTCCAGTTTTTAAAAAAGTATATAAAACTTTTTTTTTTTAGTAAAAAACTTTATACCAGGAAAGTTTGCCTCTTATATCTTTGAATGGATTAAGTTTCAATTTATAAAGTCAGATTAAAATGGGGGAGCCAGATTCCCACTCGCACAGGGTGTTTACTCTGCTCCTGGAAGCCCCGGGAGGAGGTCTGGCCCCTTAGCCATTTCCTCTGACCAGCAGCTGATTCCTTTGATATCCCATCTTGTGTCCTGTCCAAAATAAATGATGGGAGCGATTCAGGCTCCAGTAGCATGGAGAGACCGTCTGCTGGTGCCATCTGATTCCTCAGCAGGCGGAGCTGCACAGCCCTGGGATGCAGTGGCCACCGAAGCGGATTTGTCGGCTGCGGGTTGGGGGATACCACCTTGCCCTTCACACAGGAAAACAGCCTACGAAGAGAGAGCGCTCTGCATAGTCTCAGGTTCCAGGCACTGGAACTTGTGCCAAGAACTCGCCTGGGCCTCTGATCCTACAGGAAGCTGCCTCCTGTGTGATGGATCGCCACTAAGTTGCTGTGTGACCTTGGGCAAGGCACTTCCCCTCTCTGAGAATAATTTTCCTCATATGTAAAAGAAAAGAGCATCATCATAATAATAGTTAATGAGTATATCCTAGGCACTCCCTTAGTACTCCCCTCCCAGAGGTCCTCTGTGATTGACATTATCATCCTTATTTTGCAGGCTAGGGATTGTGACTGAAAGAGGTTTGCCCACAGTCACAGAGCTGGTAACTGACACAGCCAGAATCTGGGCTCAATCCATCCGACTCCAGAGCCTACGCCATTAACCTTCCACGATACGATATCAAACACCTTCCGCACGGTCTCTGCGAATCCTCAAAGCAACCATAGGAGTCTGATGCTATCATTACCCACGTTTTATAGGTGAGCAAAGGTCTTGTAACATCTTTTCCACCTGTGAAAAAACAATTATTTTTAAGTTCAGGAGGCCGGTGACAGAAACATGAGTTTAGGAAGGTCAGCGCTCAGACTTCCTGTTGGCGGAGGAGGAGGGACAGAGGGCATAGAGTGAAGGGTAAATGAGAGGAGCGAAAGTGGCTCCGCAGCCAGGTCTGCAAAGCCCTTTCCAAGGGACCCCTCAGCGCTCCCAAATCATTGATTGCAACAACCCGGGGAGGTAGATGCTGTCACCACCCACTTTTTACAAAGGAGGATGGGGAGACAGAAAGAAGATGCTCCAGGTTACAGAGCTCTTAAGTGGAGCCTTGGGGCTTGAGCCCAGGCCCCCCTGATTCCAAAGACCTAACTCTTGGGGCTTCCCTGGTGGCGCAGTGGTTGAGAGTCCGCCTGCCGATGCAGGGGATACGGGTTCGTGCCCCGGTCCGGGAAGATCCCACGTGCCGCGGAGCGGCTGGGCCCGTGAGCCATGGCCGCTGAGCCTGAGCGTCTGGAGCCTGTGCTCCGCAAAGGGAGAGGCCACAACAGTGAGAGGCCCACGTACAGAAAACAAACAAACAAACAAACAAAAAACAATACAAAGACCTAACTCTTGAGCTCTTTGCCATCCATCCTGCCTCCTGGCCCTGACCCCTGACCCTCTATTCTGTCCACCTGAGCCCTCCAGATTCTATAAACGCCCCATTTACTTTCCAACACCTGTGCCTTTCACTGTGCAGTTTCCTCTGTCCAGAACGCCCCTTCTCCCGTTTGTCTGTTGGCCAGTTTCCTTCACAGTTTTCTGATCAGGCCAGCTCTGGGCTCAAATCTTCTGAAGTCTTTCCTGAGACCCCTGGCAGATGGCACATCTCTCCATCTGTGTCCCCTGAGCTCTATCATGGAAATCAGAGGGTCGGATGATGACGGTGGCTGTAATAATAATCATTGTTGTCGTAAAAACTGCAGCCTTTCTTGAGTCCTTATTGTGTGCCGGGCCGGGTGCTCAACATTCACTCACATACCTCATTCAACGTGCTCCCATCACCTCTTTCTGAAGAGGAAACTGGGGCTCAAAGGAGTTAAGTACCTTTCCAAAGACCCCTCAACTAGTACACGCCTGCACCTGTGCCGTCGTCAGCAGTAGGGGATGTGATGATGGAAACAAGAGACTGGAAGGATGCAAGGAATGCGCCACAAGCCAAGGAACATGGGCAGAGCCTCCAGGAGGGGAAAAAGGCAAGGAAACCCATCTCCCCTGAAGCCTCCAGAAGGAACCAGCCCTGCTGACACCTTGATTTCAGACTTCAGGCATCCAGAACATAAATTTGTGTTGCTACAAGCCACCAGGTTTGTGGCCATATGTTACAGTAGCAAGAGGAAACTCGTAAGGCAGAAATGCTTTTCAAGAGAGGAGCTGACATTCTGTGGTCAGCACCTCAGCCAGGGCCCTGCTTACAGAAAAACATGCTTGTTCAATGAAGATGTGCAGGCTGGGTGTTATCCATGAGCAGGACTGTCAAAAGATTTCAGTCCACCCCCCAACCCTCTACCCCCATCTGGAATGTTGGCTTTTAAACCCGGATCTCTGGGGTTCAGCCTGGCCTTTCTGTCCACCGTTCCGGGAGAACAAGCACATCACCCCCAGCCCCTCTACCCGTCCTGTTCGAATGAATGGTTCTTTTCTATCTGTATAAGGGATTATTGTTCTAATTATTTGTGCATCTCTATGGAAACATTCCTTAAAAATACTATATGTCAACTTGAATTTTCCACCGGCAACGTCTTTGCAACATCTGTCTGTGACCATGGACTTGGTTTACATTGAGGGAGGAGGTACTTCCCTTTTGTCCACGCATCAGTGGTAGATAAAGCAATGGAAAAGCCTCTGGGCGTCAGGAAGCCTGAGCTCCGTCCGGCCCAGCCCTGCCCTTAACTTTCTCTGTGACCTTGGACAAGTCACTTCACCCCAAATCCATGTACTTCAACTTTACTTCCTTACTTGTAAAGTGTGTTGAACTGAATAATCAAGAATACGCCTTTCTGTTCTAAGATTGTATGCTTCTATATCCTCGGCCAATCAGAAACAATGCTTTTCTACCTACCAGCCAGCCTTGTTCTCCATCACTGTCCCTTTGCACTCTGTGTCCAGGGATTACAAAGCTATTTACATTTTTCTGAATGTAGAGTAACAATATTAGTAATAATAATACCAATATCTGCTTCCCATTTGTTGCTACTCTGCTAAGCACTTTATATGCATTATCTCATTTAATCATCACTGCCCCAGGGGTAGATGTGTTTTTTTTTCCCCGTTTTACGTATGAGTAAAATTAGGCTCAGAGAAGTTAAGTAACTTTTCTGTGGTCACACAGTAAGTGGCAGAGCTGGCATTTAAGTGAGCTATCTGATTTCAGAGCCAGCATCAATCTTAACCACTTGTTCATAGACCACGAGGAACGTGGTTAGGGGCCCATCAGCATTTGCAGAATGTTTGAATGAATGAACCTGAAAATCATTCCAAGAAGCAAAACGGTTATCACATTTCCCTGCTTGGGGCTGAAGGTACTTCTTAGAGCAGGCAGCCTCCAGCCGAGCTTCCTGGGGGCACACGTAGGAGCTTCCTGGTTGGTTTACGGCATGCCCTGCCTTGGAGGTCAGACCCGCAGGAAAATGGCAAGGTCTGAAGCACAGGTTTGGATTGTCCCTTCGAAGCCAGAAACCCCAGGGGGAGGGTGTCCCAAAGGAATGCATTTTATTGCGTTTGCCTCAGCTCTGCATTTACAGCATGAATTTCTCAGGCTCACTCCAAACTTGTGTTCTTAACCATGGAATTGGGTTAGTTATATAGAGAGACAACTTTATTCTGGAGTAGACCTGAAAAGAGTTTTAAGCCAGCCCTTGGCTCCCTGCCTTTCAGCCCAGCTGCTCCTGTCAGCAGCGCCTACCTGGTTTCTGAGTGAGAAGTCCAGGCAGGAATTCTTGGATGCTGTAATGAGGAATGAGCATGCTTCCCTTATTCATTTCCCCTTCTGTGGCTAGTTAGGAAGCAAAGAGAGAACCTGAGCATTTCCCCCTGTACATCCCAGAAAGTCTTTTCCCAGAAGATCTTTGCTTAGAAGGTCTAATTCTGTTTCACAGAAGACCAGTCCTAGGTTCCTTCTAGGGCTGCCATGGTTAGTGGTCTGGGTCGTTTCCAGAAGGACACAGAGAAATGCTTCTTTAGAGGGGCTGTGCTAGCCTCTTAGAATAGGTTCATCTTTTTGACCTTTTTTTGAGAGCTTGCTGTGTACATGCTAATCACTTAGAATAGGAGTTCTCAGTGGGGGTGGCTTTGCCCCCAGGGGACAGTCGGCAATGTCTGGAGACATTTTTGGTTGTCACACCTGGGCGTGTGTGTGTAAGGGGTGCCACTGTCAGCCGGTGGGGAGGGCCCGGGGATGCTGCTCAACACGCTACAATGCACAGGAGAGGCCTCACCACAAAGAATTGTCTGGCCCCAAATGTCATCAGTGCCGAGGCTGAGGACCCCTAGCTTGGAGAAGACAGAGTGTGTTCTTCAAGGTAGGGGTCAGGGAAGGCCTCTGGAGAGGGACATTTGAGCAGAGACACAGAGGAGTGAAGGAAATCTGTAAGCAGAGGGGAGGCGCACTGCCTGGTGGGACTGGGGGGTTTCCGTGTAAGTGCGAGGGAGCCTGGGGGTTCCCAGCAGGACGGTGAGATGCTCTCATCCTGTGCTGGTGGGAGTTGGAGGTACTTAGCAGGAAACACATGGTTTAGGTCCTTAGGAATTTGTAGTATCATCAGAATACGAATATAAGTACACATTATATTTAAGAGTCTGGAGACTGATAGTGGCAGTAAGTCTATAGGTGCCTACAGCCATTTCCAAATAGTTTTGGGGATTCCACTCAGTCTTTGCTCACCTCTTAGCCATTTGTTCAATAAATACTACTTAGCACCTATCAAGTACTAAGACCAGGGTAGGCACTGAGGCTTCGAAGAGGCACCACAGGCAAGAAGGAGGAGAAAACCCAAGTTCTGGAGTCCAGTAGGTTGCCTCCTGCCACTCACCAGCCGTGTGACCTTGGACAGGACATTTCTTTACCTCTCTGAGCTACAGGTACATCGTCTGAACACTGGAGGGAGTTGTTGATGGCATCGACCTTCTGGCATTGTTGCGAGTGTTTAAGTCACTTAGCACCACGCCTAGTAAACAGGAAAGCCTCAGTTAACGGCACCAGTGATGAGATGCTATCCCTGTGGCCCGGGAACTCACAACCAGAGCAGAGAGCCCCAGAGAGAACAGTTTACTGTCACTGTTTTATTGTTAAATCACATTTAAACTCATCTCTACTGCAGTGGATGCCCAAGATACACTGTCAAGTGAAAAAAAAAGTATATTGCAAGAATGCAGGCAAAGCACAGTCCCATTCATGTAAAAGAAGAAGTTTTACGTATCACACGTGACTGTGTAGTAGAGAGGTTATGAGCAACGTACGCATATATTAGAGGACGATCTGGAAGGGTACCGACCCAGCTGTTTCCAGGAGCTAGTTACCTCTGCAGAGCGGGATCGGGGCTCGGAGATAACCTTCCGTTTGTGGCAGAGACAGTCACGCTTACTGCATAGCCCTGTGTTCACATCCGTTTCCTCGTCTCCACGTGGTCTGATAGGGGCTGAGTGGCTAATCTGGCCATTGGAGTGAGTGTGTCTGTGTGTCCCTTCTGGGTGGAGGTATTTAGAAGCCGGTGGGAGTTTTTTTACTTTACTCTTCCCTTTGCTGCAGCGACTCCGATTCAGCTGAGATTGGGGGGGTCCCCATTGTCCTGCATCAGACTTTGTATAATTGAGAAATGGACTCTTTAGGAGTGACTGAGATTTGGGGGCTACAACATAGCATAGCACAGGCTAGTTCACACCAGAAATGGCATCTACTTCTGTGCGGTTGGGTTTTTCCACATTAAGCATGCGTTTTAAAAGTTAAACTTTTCTCTGAAAAGGCTGCACACTATACGATTCCACCTATATGACATTCTGGAAAAGGCAGAACTATGGAGAAAGTAAAAAGGTGAGTGGCTGCGAGCAGCTGGGTTGAGAAGGATGCATAGGTGGGGCACAGAGCACTTTTCAGGGCAGTGAAGCTAGTCCGTGTGATCCTGTAATGGGGGGTACATGTCATTATACATTCGTCCGAACCCAGAGAGCGTACGACGCCAAGGGTGGACCCTCATGTCAACTGCGGACTTGGGCAAGGATGGTGAGTCAGGGTAGGTTCATCGACTGTAAGAAATACCCCACTGTGACGGGAGGCCTGGATAGTGGGGAGGCTGTGTGTGTTGGTGGGACGGGGCACATGGGAACACTCTATACTGTCCACTCAGTTGTGCTGTGAACCTAGAACTGCTCCAAAAATGAAGTCTGCTTTTTAAAAAGTTAAACTTTCACTGTGGTACGGACAAGTCCTGTGACTTTAGAAACATACAAATTCCTGAAAACACCGATTATTGTCAGGAATTAGTCAGTCATGGGAAGTCTAGGGGTTCAGTGCCAATGTCAGTGGTGATTTACATCCTTGGGTGGAAGGCCAGTCATTTGGGGGAGCTTCCAATAGTTTGGGGACTCTACGGCTTAGGAAGGAAAAGGGGAGTGAAGACATTCAGGAGGATAACGCTGAAAACAGGAGGCTTTGAAATGGAAGGCAAGTTTCTTTTTGTGAGGCTGAGTCTAGGAGCTACGAGCTGCCTCTTTTCCTTTTAGTATCTTTATTCGGAATGAGACCAACAGCCCAGCCAATATCTATAAATAAACAGCCCATGATGATTTGTCCCTCCTGGTTGCAATTGTCCAAACAAAGGAAAGTAGCCCATTCCCGGATCTAAGCCCCCCTGGCCACTCTGAAGCCTTGGCAGCCCTTGAGTCCCCAGAAAGAGATTTTAGCGGTTGCCGTGCAAGAACCCTCAAAGGCGGTTCAGCTCCGGTCGCCGGCCACAGTGTAAGGATGGAGTCAGCCAAGCATTTGTGAGGCTAAGTGGGAGGAGAAAGAGCAGAAAGAGGAAGGCATTTCTTAGCGCCCAGGGGCCCACATGAGAAGCAGTCTTTCAGCAGTTTGATTTTGTTTTTTTAAATCACTTTTGTGGTGCCACAAACTTGCCCTCTGATCTTGGCAAGGGGAGAACTTCTTGAGATAAGAATGCCAGGGCTGCCCTGCGGCTCCCGCACTTCCATTCAGCCCACTGTGTAATGCAGTCGGCTTGTGCCTCCCCGCCTCCCGAGAAGCTGGGCTTCCGAAGCCAACAGCAGTGTCCCAGTTGGCAAACAGAGGGGCTCCTTCAACCCCGGTGGCTCTGACTGCGTCTTCCTCTTCCTGCTTCTACTTGCCGGCTACTCCTTGTGAGTTTCTCTTGCTGCGTGCAGTGAGGGTGGCTCTTCCTTAGCTTTCTTCTTCCTTTTTTTTTTTTTTTTTTTTAAGCTTCTTTCTTGTCTCAGCGTCTTTCTTCGTGCCTGCCTTCATACAGATTTCCTGCAGCAGGGCCTGAGACCTGTGCGGTCACACCGGGCCCCACTCTCAGAAGGACTCCGTGCTTGGTTGTTTAATGTTTGGCCCTCACCGTCCTGAAGTTCTTAATACGTTTTGAACAAGGTGTTCTCATTTATATTTTGCAGTGAGCCCTGCAAATTACGTAGCCGGTCCTGCCTACAGGTACTTTGTTTTAATACTTCCCCCCAAAAGTATGTGGGCAAGTGACTTAATTTCTCTGTGTCACAATTTTCCTGGGTTATTAAGAGAATTCAGTGACATCGTTCTCGGAAAGCGCGAAGTGCAGTGCCTGGCAGGCATACAGCAGGCACTCAGCAAGTGCTGCTTAGGGTCATCACTGCTTCTGGCCTCTCTCCTCCCTTGAGCTGGTTCGCTCTTGCTCATCTCAGTGAAAGAGATGAGCAGTCATTCAGAAGTATAATCTGTTAATCGTAGGCTCCTCCCACCTCCCCTCTCCACATCCCGACCGTCAACAGCTCCTCTTTATTCTGCATTTGAAATGTTTATTAAACTTTTCCTCTCCTTCCCTCTCGGCCGCCACTGTGCAGACTTCGCTTACACGAGTTATCGCAATGGCTTCCTAGTTAATTTCCTCGCCTCCTGTCTTTTCTTTTCTTTTTATTTTTTTCCCCCCAAAACAGAGCCACTTGATCCAGCAGCTTAGATTAAGTCAAGCTGGTCCAACAGGAATTTATGCAAATGTCCAGGTTTATCCTTGAGGATGGAGTGTGCTCCACTGAAAGGGGTTGGGAAAAGAAAACGAACATCGAACATCGGTGCCTACTTCTGTGCCGAGCTTTGGACACAACAGTTTTGCGTGCAGTCATCACCAGGATGCTGTTAGGTGGAGACGGTCACCTCCCATTTTATGGGGAAGAAACCAGGGCTCCGAGAGATGGTAGGGCTTGGGCAATTTCACGGTGACAGAGCTGGGATTCATACCCAAATCTCTCTGACTTGAAAGTACCTGCTCACCAGAAAAAGGACATGAGTGGAAAAACCAGTGAAATGGGAATAGGACCTGTAGGTTAATTAACAGTGATGTGCCAATGTTAGTTTCCTGGTTTGGCTCATTGTGCAATACTTGTGTAAGATGTTAACAGTAGAGAAAGCTGGGTGAAGCATATACGGGAAATCTCTGTACTATTTTTGAACCTTTTCTTCAACTCTAAATTTATTTCAAAGTACAAAGTTAAAAAAAAAGAAAAGAAATACCTTTCCACTACGTACTCTGTGCCCTTCACTGAACTTCTTGATCTTATTGTCTAGAACAATCCCCACTTCGTGATACTGTCCCCCCAAAACACACACACATGCACACACATGCACGTGTGCACACGCACATGCTCACGCATACTCCACACAGTGTCTTGCACAGGAACGTCGGCCCCAGCTCTCTGCACCCATCAGCTGATGCAGCCCTGGCTATGACCTACCCCAAGGCATCAGTGGAAATTATGGAAAGAGACAGTAACTGGGTGCCTGTGATTTGCACTATAACTGTGTTCACCCCCCCCACACCCTTTGGCTATAAAAATGCAGCGGTGTTTCAATTTATACATTGCAAAATGCCTGTCCTGCCCCCCACCCATCCCCTGCATCACCTCCTCCCCTGTCTCTGAGTTGGCGTGTAACCTTGATGATCCAGCCAAGTGAGTTATTTGAGATGGAAACGTTAATTTATTTGAGCAGATGGGTGTCGCCGCTGCTCTGTAAAAAGGTGGCGTTTTGCCGTATTGGCCCAGAGTGCCGCAGATGAAGTCCTGGCTGCGTCGCTGAATCACCGAGTGTGAACGGAATCATATGTTAACGGCACTAAGGGAAATGCCTATTTAAGCCAAGCCCTTCCAGAAAACAAATCCTCGCCCCCCCCACCCCGATTTTTGTTTTAAATCTGGATTTTCGCATCTCTGATTTGCCGAGGGTCTGAAAAACCTGAAACTCATTATTTCTCAAAGTGTGGTCCAATGTCCGCCCACATCAGAGTCAAGCAAGGGTTTTATTAAAACGCAGATCTGTGGGACCCACCCCTGACCTACAACCCCCCACCCTTGGGAGTACAGGCTTGGGGATTCTGCAGTTTTAACAAGCTCCCTGGGTGACTGTCACACACGCTGAAAGTGGGACCCCCGTGGCTGAAATGATGCTATCAAACTGCCCAGGAAAATCTTCAAAACAAAACAGAACAAAGCAAGAAACCTTGGGATCCGAGGTGGTTTTTTGGGGGGAGGTGGGGGGTGGGGGAGTCCTGTTTTGTTTCTTTCTACTTTCCTCTCCCTTTTCAGATTTTGTGCAAAAAAAGTATTACTTTTGTAGTCGAAAATAAATACGTAAAAGGGATAAAAAGATAGCACAAAGAGATTATTTGTGCACTAGAAGCCAAAAACGGTTTGGAAATGTCAGGAATTTCCAAGACAAGGGGTGTCGCTGTCCTTGGCCCTGAACTTTCAATCTATACTCTCTCCTCAGACACCCTCCACCACCCCACCCCACCCCACCCCACCCCCTCCTCCCCCGACCGCTACCTTCTCTAAGTGTTACATCCAATTTTCTCTTGAATACATGTAGTGAAGAAACTCAATGACCTCCCAGGGGACCTTACTTATAGGGAAGAAGCACAACGAGAGGATTTATGGAACGTCTGTAAAATATGTGTGTAGAAACTCACGACATTTTGATCGCTACCAAGGAGAAAAATGGACAGTTTCTTACCAGTCAGTTGCATGAGCCTTTTTTTTTAAGGGTTTTTAAAATTAATTAATTTCCCCCCCTTTGTTAGGAATTCTTGGCACAGACACAGGCCCTGGAGAAGGGAAACATTGCCCACGGGCTGTATGTCCAAACTGTCAGGATTTCAATCCCAAATCTCTGGGGGCAAAGCCAGATTTCTTGTGCTTCTCATGAAGTGGGGAGAGCCCTGTCAACGTTCACGGGAAGGAGGGTATTATTAGTAATAGTGCTGCCTCTTCTCTAACAGCCTCTGTGCCACTTCAAGCGTCACAGGCTCCCAGATAGCCTCTCCACCGGACTGCCTCTGCACCCAGAGCCATTTTCAGGGGAGAAGAGCCTGAGATGTTTGCCATGCGGCATCAGGCCCTGTCCACCTCCAGCCCCTTGTCAGATGCAGGAGCATCGATTAGGCATCTGGTTTTTCTCAACCTTGCAGGTTCCATTCCATCCCCGCCCCCCCCACCCCCACCCCCCCGGGAATTTGCAGCCAAAGACAATGAGCTGAACGGAATTTCCCGAATGGCTGAAGGAGGAAGAGCCCTTGGAGGAGAATTTGGGCCCTGCATCCTGCTTTTGTGACCAACTAGTCTTGGGCCCTTTCTTGGCCTTGGTTTCTTCATCTGTAAAATAGAAATCCAGAGGAGTTATGAAGATCAGAGAAAATCTATAAACAAAGTTATCAACCAGAAGCGACTTTATCCCCCATCCTCCCCACCCTGGGATGTTTGGCAATGCCTGGAGACAGTTTTGGTTGTCATGACTGGGGCGGGAGGCAGTGCTACCGGCATCTAGCGCATAGAGGCCAGGGATGCACGGGGCAGCCCTGCACAACCAAGAATTATCCAGCCCAAATATCAGTGGTGCTGTGATTGAGAAACCCTGATATAAAGGGCCTGGCAAACAATTAGTGATTCAAGTGGTCCTTGTGAGAAAGGGTGTGGGAAAAGGAATACAGTAAGTGTATTCAATAAACCTTAGCTATTATTAGTAGATCTGAGTTAATTGGTAGTTGCTTCCTGGAACGCCTCGAAGGATTCTAAGGCTACAAACAAGCTCAGCTAGACAGTGTCATGATTGATTAGCGATGTCTGCCACGGGCTTGGCAGTGGGAAGTGGCAGCATGAGTGCAGTGTATTTTCTGACCCTGGACTCTATGATGTCTAGCATCTGTTTCTACTCTGACATTCTGTGATCCTATTGCTATGATTCTGTGAGTCTATCTATAAAGTTCTGTAGTCAGCATTATTTACAGAATATTTAAGCAGGCCAGGCTCCTGCAGGCTTGCTTGGCAGGGGAGGAGGGTGAATGGAAAGCCAGGACGACAGATCTGGCTCTGTGCAAGGTAAACTAGATAGCCGCTGACAGGATGTGGGGGATGTGATGCAGGCAACCCCCCTCTTACTGCCCCTAAGTCTTCCGCACCTCGCCTGGGTTAAAAATGTTTATGGTTAGAGTCACTCCACTGGATCAAACACTGTCTCCAGGAGGCCTTTGTTTAAATGCACAGAGATTACCTAGAAGGGATAAGCATGCAATCCATCCCTATGTATTAATTCAATAAACTAGTCGTTGCTCGGCAGAATAGAACTGAGGGACAGGAGACAGGTTATCTGTGAGAGCAGGTGAGGAGGTGGGGGAAAGCATGCCTCATAGGGCAGGAGTTGGAATCAGTATTGCACAACTCCAGGAGGTACTTTTTGCACTGAATTAAGGTAACCAACTTGTCCCGGGACTTCCCTAGTTTTTTTTTTTTTTTTTTTTTTAATGTTTACTTACTAATTTTATTTATTTATTATTCTTTTGGCTGTGCTGCATGGCATGTGGGATCTTAGTTCCCGGACCAGGGATCAAACCCATGCCCCCTGCATTGGAAGTGCAGAGTCTTAATCACTGGACCACGGGGAAGTCCCAGGGACTTTCCTAGTTTTAAAACTGAAGATCCCATGTCCCAGGAACTCCCTCTGTCCTGGATGATCCCGGATAGTTGATTATCCTACCTCGAGGCCACATGGCATGGAAGGAACTGTGTAGTCCTTGCTGTAATTTATCCCTCATGCAGCTGCCTGAATTCTCTTTCTGGACATGTTCCTCCCTTGCCTGTGAATCCTCTGTGGCTCCCTAGGGCCCTCCAAACTAGCATGGGACTCTCCATCGTGGTGCCCAAGGTGTCCCCAGCCTTGCTTCCTGATGTCACCTGATCCACCTGCCATGAATCACTCCAACTAGTTGCCATATTGGAGACATGCTGTGTATTATTCTCTCTCTCTCTGGGTTAGAGGAGGAGCTTTCCTAGAGAGGGAACTCACTTCTTAGAGTGTATTCAACTTGTGTCAGTAGCAAAAGAGTTACTTAGCCCAGCCTTTGTAAATAGTATAAAACTCATCTGAACACTCCCCCCCACCCCCGCAGTGAATCAGGGCTCAGGGATATGGCTACCACTTTGTGTCAAGAGAAATCCCACATACGCCAGAGAACTCCAGGAATCCTTGGAGGATGAGGGTGAAGCCACCAGGCACATGGAACCACTCTAAATGAAAATAAAGCCTGCCTTCCTTCCTACACTCTTTAAACTTTTCAAAGCAGTTTCACACACACCCCTGGACAGATCCCCTTTGTATCTCTGAGAAAAAGGGAGGATGGGTGTCATGCCCATCTGACAGGTGGAAAAACTGAGGTCCCGGGCAGAGGGTCCTATACTCAATAAAGAAACGTTTCTGGATTAGGAGGATCGGGCACAGTGTCTCATGGCACGTTTGTGCCTGGTCTATAACTAATCAAAGTCTTCTGCCTTCTCTCCTCTGATGTTTTTATTCATTCATTAACTGAATGCTTAGTACGTGTCAGGCACCGTGTTCGTCTCATAATAACGATTATAGCTAGGGTCGTGGGGGATTTTACTACCTGCAAGTCCCTCTGCTAAATTCTGGATGTGCCTTCATTTCAGTGCTCAGAGCAAGCTTTGTGGTATGGGTACAACTACTGTCCCAGATACAGGGGAGGAAACAGACTGAAGAGGGAAAAGCAACCCATCCAGTGTCACTCATCTCACAAGTGGGGGCTCTGCTGAGGCTCATCGTGTTCCTTGGTGTGGTGTGCTTGTGTGGAGCTCTCACTCTCGTAAGGAGAGAGACATGCCAATTTTCTGAGGTCCAGCCTTTTCCTGTAAGACTCTTCAGGCTGTTCCCTCCCAATGAACAACACTCCAAATAGGAGAGAAAGGAGACCAATGTTAATGAAGCACCTTCTGTGGGCCAGGCATGTGCACCTATGTTTTCCACACCACCTGGCAAAGTAGCTGCAGTTGATTCCAGAAGAAATCAAGGCTCCTTGGGTTGACGTGATTGGCCAAAGCTGGCACAGCTGGTGTGCGGGGAGTGGAGACCTGGCCTTGGATGGCGATGCCACATGACTTGCTTTCTCTGCCAGTCTTGGCTCTCCCAAAGGACGTATGGTGGGGAGAGTTTGCTGCGAGTCTTCAGGTCACATAGGAACCACAGAACAGTTCTCTTGCTCTTGGTACGTGATCTTAAGCACACACTCTCGGGACAGGAGCCCCACCCGTTCATTGTAGGGCAGGGGAGCTGGGGACAGGACCCAGGGCCGGGCCCAGTGGAGTCCTGCTGCCAATGTCAGGCAGCAGGTGGCGCTGTGGCCCCGGTTTAACAAGGACAGCGGGAAGGTGGAAAGGAGGGGGGAATCCAGAAAGAAAAACTTGTGGAAAACAAGGATTTAAAAAGAAGAACAATTTGTTCCAAAACATTTGCCTTGTAACAGGGTCATCTATAAATTCTGGGATTTCCTGTTTGCTGCTGGGCAGGCTGGCCGGCGGGCAGGCCACTCTCTTCTCTGCAGGCTGGAAGAATCATTGAAGCCCAGCTCACGAGCTCTGGCCTCCCCTGGCCCAGACTGGCTCTGAAATTTCCTGGCTTTTGTGCCCATAAGCAGGATCCTGTGACAGCAGGTCTCCTTGAGCCGTGCTCCAGTTTCCACGGGGGTGGGAGGAGGAGTGAGATCATGGTCATTTTTAAAGGAGAGACTGTCCTCATGAGCTCCCTGTGTTCTCCGTGCTGCCAGGCTTGTTTGAAGGCATAAAGTAAGAGAAGAGAACAAAATGAAAGAGACAGAGGTGGATTCTTCTATTTTTATTTTCCATAGTTACAATTTTGTGTGTGTGGTGAGAACACTTAAGATCTACATTCTTAGCAAATTTCAAGTATGCAATTCAGTACTATTAACCAGCAGTATTATTAAATCGATTCCCCAGAACTTACTCATCTTCAAACTGTAAGTTAGTAACCTCTGACCAACACCTCCCCGTTTCTTGTACTCCCCAGCCAGCCCCAGCAGCCACCATTCTACTCTCTGCTTCTGCAAGAGCGTTTTTAGATTCCACACATAAGTGATACCATGCAATATTTGTGCTTCTGTGTCTGTCTTATTTCACTTAGCATAATGTCTTCTTGTTGTTGCAAATGGCAGGATCTCCTTTTTTATGGCTTAATAATATTCCTTTGTGTAAATATGCCACGTTTTCTTTAGACATTCGTCTGTCGGTGGACACTTAGGTTGTTTCCATATCTTGGCTCTTGTGAATAATGCTTCAGTGATCATGGAAGTTCAGATATCTCTTCAAGATTCTGATTTCATTTCCTTTGGATTTATAACCAGCAGTGAGATTGCTGGGTCATATGGTAGTTCTATTTTTATTTTCTTGAGGAAGGAGTTAGCCCCTTTAAAAAAGAGAGAGAGCTGTTCTAGTCAATATGGGGAGAAACATTTCACTGGAAAAGAGAGAGAAAATTCTTTTTACCAGCCTGGTAGAACTTGAACCAAGCCTAAAGCCCAAGGCCATGAATGAATGAATGGCTAAAGAAAGTGCATGCATGCATCCACCCATCCATCCATCTATCTACCCATCCGTGTATCCATCCATCCATGAATCCATCCATCCACCACTCATCCATCCATCCATCCAATTGCTCACTCATTCACTCAGCAAACAATTATGGAGTACCTACCATATGCTTGTACCTTTTCCTGTTTTTACTCTGAAGGTAAACCTAGACCAGCTCTGTGGTCTCCTCCTGGGGTCAGTGGCATGTGGAGGACATGCGAGTAACATCTGGAGTTGGGATCCAGAAGGTGGGCTTGTGAGTCCTGGACAAGAACTGTTAGCAAGGATTGCAACATATTTGGCCAGGGTGAGGGGTACAGTTTGTGGCTGAAAACGGAGTTTTTCTCTGAATAAGTCAAACGAGACTGTCTGGGATCAAATCCACGAGGGCTGGACAATCTGGTCCCAGCAAATTAAAACAACATGGGCACCAGCCAGCTACATTTTTGAAAACAGTATTTGTGCTGTTTTAATCAAGGACACCACCTCCTCTGTCCTTTGCTCTTGACAAAAAGCTCTGAATTGAAATGGGGCAGAATTTATAAGAAAATAAAACAATTCTTGGGCATCCCAGCACAAACTCATTTTCCTTTTCATCAGCTTCACAGTTTAAGGGCCTCTCTCTATCTCGTTTTACCCTTCTGCCTGCAGGATTATGAGGATTAATGAGCCCATGCCAAGATAGTGTCTAAGTGACACAAGAGCAACACTGCTCTTTCCATATGTACCTGAACCCAAACTGTTGCATCCTCCCCACAGGTGGCGAGTCCCTTTTAGTAGGGTCTCGGTCCCTGCAGTGACTGTGGACAGCCAAGGGGGCAGCTTGAGCCCCAGGCTGAGTCTGTGTATTAACTGTGTCTTATTTTCTATATTCTGATGCTTTGAACATCTTGGAACCTTGCTACCCAGGGAGGGACTGCTCCTCCTGGGCTTAGCCAGTCCCTAGAGATAGTGAACAACTAGCCAGGAAGCACACCTTTCAAATGCAGACCAACCAATCCAAAGCTCACATCTCCAGCCCTCTTCTTTATGGGGCTCTCACCCTCTGAGCCACTGTCTACCTGCCCTAATCACTGCAGGACACACAACTTGGGCACAGCCCCCATGCCCAAGATCTCGATGAGATTATTCAAACTAGCTCCTCCTGAGCCTGTTTACCCTGCCTCGCCCGTTCCTTCCAGGAGAAACCACAATAAAAGTTCTTGCCTGTGTTTTTCCCTTCCTGCCTCTGCCTCCTGACCGACCCTGGTGCTTCCCCAGGTGACCCTGCATGTTGGGCCCTGCCTCCTGTGTCTAGAGATCTGTGAGTACAATACACTTCTTACTTCATGACAGTCATTTCTGTGTCTGAGTGTCTTATCAAACCTGCTGAAAACGAATCCCAGGTACCCTTAACACAGCGCGCTCTGACTGACTGTGACTGTGGCGGGTCACTGTACTGTCCTGCCTGCAGCCTCCTCTTGGACAGTGATGTCCAGTGCTTGTGGGGATCGAGCAGGTGACAGAAGTGATTTCCCAGCCTCAAGGAGCACCTCTCCAGAGACCTTTATCCCATCCTCACCGTTCTCTCTCTTTTATTTTATTGGCCATGCCACACGGCCTGTGCAGTCCTAGTTCCCCGACCAGGGACCAAACCCATGACCCCTGCAGTGGAAGCAAGGCATCTTAACCACTGGACCTCCAGGGAAGTCCCTGTTCTCTTTTCTTTATAACATTTATTTGTAGTTGAAATGACTCCTTTCTTTCTTTGCCTGCCCCACCCCCACTAGAATGAACGCTTTTGTTCACTGCTGAACACCTAGACCAACGCTTAGACCAGTGCCTGGCACACAGTAGGTGCTCATTTAACAATATGGAATGTGTGTGAACGCGCCTAGCACTTAGCACGCATGCT
Organism: Kogia breviceps; assembly: GCF_026419965.1. Lineage (NCBI taxonomy): Eukaryota > Metazoa > Chordata > Mammalia > Artiodactyla > Physeteridae > Kogia > Kogia breviceps. The sequence continues at coordinate 77,937,474 of NC_081324.1, read as the reverse complement.
TGTTGCTTTCCTCCCTCTTTGGTCTTCCGATCTTTCAGGATGCTCTTGCGCGAACTGGCATGGATTTGGGCCACTTTACAGATTGGAAGCTGTTGAAGGAGATTCTAGTCCTTTCTGCTGGCCTGTAAAGCTTTGTGCTTGTGTGGAGGCTCTTGTCCAAGACACTCAGAGCACTTTATAAACATTGATGACATAAATGGTGTACTTTGTTTGCAGCAGGTGGGGCATGATTTGCCGAAGCAGGATGGTTCCCAGTGAAGCCAAACCTGTTCTGGAAGTGAGTGGAAAGTTTGAGCGCAGTCAGAGACCTCAGGGGCCATTGGGCCATTTGCCCAGTGACGTCCAGTGAGTGGCTCAGGACAGCGAAGATTCCTGGAAGGCAGCCCCTCACCCCTAGGTACCCCTTCCTGCCTGCACAGCCCCGTGCCCTGGAGCGGGTATTGTTTTGCTCCATTGGCAGAGCTTCCAGAATCGAGTTAAGAGGATTCTTCTGCTGCCAGAAGGCTCCTTGCATGGATTTATTGAGCCCTCACTTAGCGGAGGCATTGAGGCTGCAAGTCACGTGGTACTCACACTCATTCATCCAGCAGAGCCTTCTGAGCATACAGTCTGGGCAAGGGCTGTGGACAGAGGGGTGAGGAGACCCATGAGGGGACAGTGACTCTCGCAGAGGAAGTACTTGGCTGAGTGCACACAGCACAGGGTCTGTAGGAGCCCAGAGAAGACGGTTGGGTCAGGACAGGCTTCTTGGAGGTACTCCTGTTGCTTCTGTGGACACCCAGGAGTCTTTCAGTTATAGGTTACAAAACCCCAACTCAAACAGACTTAAGCCATAAAGAAAATACATTAACTCACAGAATGGGCAAATGCAGGAGGAGCTGGCTTCAGGCGCGACTGGATCAAGGGGCTGAGACGAGAACTCCATCTCTTGGTGCTGTTTCTCTCTCTGCCTTGGCCTCATTTCCTCCAACCATAGGCAGCATTTACCCCACTTAGGGGCAAAGATGGGAATTGGAAGCTCCTAGTTCCCATTCTTCTCCTTCTATTCATACGTTTACTTAACCAATATTTACTGAGTGGTGAACAAGACAACTTCTTACAGATTTAGCCAACAGTTAAACTTGTGTTTTGGGGCCAAAGACACGTGTGCAAGAATATTCATGGTAACGTTGTTTATTCTAACCAAAGACCAGAAACAACCTAAGTGGCCTCCCGAAAGGGACTGGGTGAGTAAATTATGCAGCAGAAGCCTGGATGGCAATTGGAAGAATGAGGTAGATTTATATCAGTAGTTCTCGCTCTGGTCAGCTTTACCCCCCGGAGGACATTTGTCCAAGTCTGGAGACATTTTTGGTTGTCACAGCTGAAGGGGGAGGGGCAGCACTACTGGTGTGTAGGGGGTGGAGGCCAGGGACGCTGCTCCGCGTCCTACAACGCACGGCGCAGGCGCCACGGTGAGGAGTTACACAGCCCACAGTACCAGCGGTGCCACGACTGAGAAACCTTGCTCTGTATCTGCTGATGCAGAAATCTGTAGGGTATGTTAAGTTAAAAAAAAAAAGCACTGTGGAAAACGATCAGTATAGTAGACGACCATTTGTGCAAAACAAGGAGCACATCTATACATGTGCTTATATATGCATAGAATTATCTCCAGATGAATAAATAAGAGAGCGGGGAGCCGTGTCTTGTGAAGGCCTGGGGGAGGGCTGTGGAAGAGAGATTTATTTTCACTGTACAGCTTTTTCTTTTTACTGTTTGAATATTTTTAAACCACATACATGGATTCTTTAAAACATTAAAATATAAAAACGATGAAAGTTTGACTCGACCTATCCACATTCCCTGTCTGACCCCTTCCTACCCACGTCTTCTCCTTTTGAGATGATTAACTTAAGAGCAATCCCTCAAAGTCACAGTTGGAACAGATCTTAGAGATCATCAAATCTTAGCAGTAATCAAAGAGGTCGTGGAAATGCTGGATTAGATGTGTTTAAGTGAGTCTTTTCTGGAGGACTTCTTAGAGCTATTTTTTTTCTTTTAAAATATTTATTTATTTATTTTTATGGCTGCGTTGGGTCATCGTTGCTGCGCGCTGGCTTCCTCTAGTTGCGGCGAGCGGGGGCTACTCTTCGTTGCAGTGAGCGGGCTTCTCATTGCGTTGGCTTCTCCTGTTGTGGAGCACGGGCTCCAGGCATGCGGGCTTCAGTAGTTGTGGCGCATGGGCTCAGCTGTGGCTTGTGGGCTCTAGAGCACAGGCTCAGTAGTTGTGGTGCACGGGCTTAGTTGCTCAGCAGCATGTGGGATCTTCCTGGATCAGGGCTCGAACCTGTGTCCCCTGCACTGGCAGGCGGATTCCCAACCACTGTGCCACCAGGGAAGCCCCTTCTTAGAGCTTTTAATGCAAGAGTATGACTGGTGGTCTCTGAGGGGGTGCGCCGTACAGAATTAGCAGATGTCCTGACTCCTTTAGCAGGGCCCTAGGGCGGCCATAACAAAGCACCATGAACTGGGGGGCTTAAAACAACAGAAGTTTGTTGTCTTACAGTTCTGGAGGCTAGGAGTTTGAAATCGGGATGGCAGCAGAGCCATGAAGTCTCTAGGGACGGACCCTTCCTTGCTTCTTCATAGCTTCCGGCAGTCTCTGGCAATCTTTGGCCTTCCCTGGCCTGCAGCTACATCCTGTGATCTCTGCCTTCATCACCATAAGGGCTTCTTTCTGTGTGTCTGTCTTCACATGGCTGTCGTCTTATAAGGACACCAGTCATACTGGACTAGGGGCCTCCCCTACTCCACTGTGATTTTATTTTAGCTAATTACAATTACTCTATTTCCAAATAAGGGAACACTCTGAAAGTCTGCGAGTTAAGACTTCAGTGTTTCTTTGGCTGGGGGGTTGCTGGGGGACACAATTTAACTCATCACAGTTCCTAAGCATACACATATGTAAATAGTTTTTCCATTTCATTTCAAAAGACTACTGTTCTTCTGATTCTGTTTCAAGAGACGTGGATCTCATATAGTTCCTTCACTTTGCAGTTGAGGCGACTGAGGCCCAGAGAGGGACAGTCACTAGCTCAAGATCACACAGCAGATTAGGGGCAGGGCTAAAACGAAAATCTAGGTCACTGCTCTCCTGGAGAAGAGAGTCAGTGAACCCTGTCTGTCCTCGATAGGAGCTGCTCTTTATATATGAGGCTGCGACTGACTGGTGATCAAGACAGCATTCATCAATTCATCAACTCATCCACCCAGCTACCATTCCACTGCTTTATCTCCCAACATGCAAGCAAAGCTACCTGATGGAGCAGTTCCTACTCCTATGGACACGGGTCTTATTTCTGAATGTTCCCAAGTGTGTTCTCTGGGACTCTAGGTTGTATGTGATAGAAACCACCGTAGGCTGTTGAAGCCATAAGAAGAATTTATTGGCTCATGTATCAGAGGAGACACGGCTGGATCCAGGAGGCCAAACAACACCGTCCTCATCCTCCCTCTCTCCTCCTCTCGGTCCTTCTTCCCTTGTGTTGGCATCATTTTCAGACACACTTGCTCCGTGGTGGGAAGCATGGTTCTGGCAGCTCCAGACTCACCAGCGCTGAAAGAGTCTTCCCTTTCCCCAGGCTCCCACCAAGGTCCCGAGGAGGGCTTGCTGCCCACACCCCAGAACCTATTCCTATAGCCAAGAGTATTTGGTTCTTTGCTTGGCCAGACCTGGAGCAGGTGAGTGGGGTCAGCTCCACCTGAACCACGATGACTGAGAACGGGAGCGTACTCATTCTCCTCAAAGGTGCTAGTCAGGTGAAACACAGTGGTGGGTTATCTCTGCTGCCCCTTTGCTGACTCTTCAGCAAATACACAGTTACTTACCGTGGTGATTGGGTGGAGACTGAAAGGCTCTGGGCAGCCTCATTCCCACTGCTGCGGGCCAGTTTGAACCATGGGCTCTTTGGTCTCCTCTGTGTTTCTCTAGACTCTTTTCACTCTAATGGATGTTTACTTTTCTATCCCCCACCCATAACCAGACTGTAAACTCCTTGAAGGGCCCTGCTTTATTCCCCTTTGCAAATCAGTATGTAGTACAGCAGGCACAGAGTAGGCTCTCAGTAAATGCGCATTGAATTGGGAATCTCTCATAGGTCCACGTATGTCCTAGGTACTCCAATAAATTTTGCTGAATGAATTAGTGAATGATTGTATTGTTGTGTGGATGGATGGATGGATGGATGCATAGGTGGATGGACACATGGGTAAGTGGATGGATAGGCACATGAATGGGTGGTGGATAGATGAATAGATGGCTGGCTGGCTGGCTGAATTGACTGATGCATTGATGCATGGGTGGATGCATGAATGGATGAATGGATAGGTGAACAAGTTGATGTATGGATGCATGGATGGAGAGGTGAGTTGACAGGGGCTATCATCATCATCACTGTGTCACAGCCTCCACTGCAAAGAGCAACCTCCTATCAAGGGCAAAAAACTCACTGATTCTTTCATTGTCTGGCTACCTGTCTGATTTCTGTAACACAACCTGGTCACTTTCATTTACAAGACAAGGTGTTAGCCCTCATTTGCCTAGTGAATTGCATCTTGATTCTACTGTTGATCATCACGGACAGTAATGAACCGTGCTGCAGAGGACAAGGACCCAGCTGCCTGCTCAAAAAGAGAAGGAAACGGTTAAGAAGTAGGAGCTATGTGCCCCCCCCCCTCTTCCTGTAGACAGACTTTATCCATACGGTAGTGGAGATGGCTGGGGTAATCCTCAAATCACATCCTTCCGGCTCTGTAGAGTGGCAGCTCTCTTACCCTGGCTTGTACAAACCAGGAGAAGGACCCAGGCATCCTGGGTCTGATGCTCTGGAGACAGCCCTGCCTTGACTTTCCTAAATGTGCTGCCCGATGGAGACTCAGCCTGCCTCCACTTCAGATGGAGTCGATCCCAACAGGGAGAGCATAGCCCTCTGCCCTGTGGAACTCTGGCTTCCCTACCCCCCTTGCCTCCTGAGAAAGGGACCAACTCAGCAGTCTGGGAGACAGCCCAGAGGGACCACCCGCACTGACGGGCAGCAGAGCTGTAGGTAGCTGGGCAGCCCCCTGGAGTCCAGCTTGCCGGTCAGAGAGTGCTCACCGTCAAGCACAGCAGACCCACCGTCTCACTTAGGAGTCAGCTCTTGTGACGTTCAGTGAAGTCGTTTGCTGGATGCTGAGCGGAAAGGCTCTTTTCCGCTGCCTCTGCCACGCTCTCCACGGGGCGCTGTACAAGAGCACTGTGCATTCAGCTCCTCCTACGTGCCAGGCTCCCTCCCACCCGCGTGAGACAGCTATTAATATCCCCACTTTACGAAAGAGAAAATGGGCTCAGGGAGATGCGTGGACTCACTCGTGTTCATGCACGAGCCAAGACTCAATCTGGGACTCCCTGCAAGTTCACAGCCACCCCTGTGGACTGGTGTGGCCAGGACTTCAGTGATGCTCACTGCTGGTCCATTTTGGAGTTGAATCAATGGAAACCTCACTTAGCTATTTATTTTTTTGTATCAGCAATTCATGAAGCATCATAGCCTGTGAGGGAGACAAGTTGCCCACGGAAACAAAGGTTGATGCTAAAAACTGGAAATGAGTCAATGTTAGGCACTTGTGTGTCCTTTCTGTTTTGGCTGCTGAAATTGAGTAAAAAGCATGGGACCCTGGGAGAAGTGATGTGAGGATCCCTAAGAGCTCCCATCACCTAACAGCTCCTTGATTTCCTGAGATTTCACCTGGAGACCTTCGTTTCTTAGGGTCTGAAATCCATTTTGATTTTTGAAAGACTTTAATTAAAATGACAATACCTCTGAGAATGGTCAGTCAAGATTTGAGCCTGTGCATCAGCTTAGAGCTTAAGCAAAGGAGCAGAGAGTGTGGCCTTAGGAAAAGGCACACGATGCACAAAGGTGAATGGGAAGCAGGTGCAGACACTGAAAAGAGGACCGACTTTGCCTCCATCATGATTCCACCCAAGGCCAGCTGAAAAGGGAGAATATTGTGTCAGCTCTTTACTGGTGCATTACAGATTATTCTGACACTTAAAAGCTTAAAGCAACAATAAACATTTATCATCGCATACAGTTTCTGTGGGTCAGAAATCTGAAGATGGTTAGTGAGGTGGTTCTGACTCCTGCTCTCTCAAGAGGGAGTGGGTAGGAGCTGGGGCTGCAGTCTCATCTGAAGGCTTGGCTGGGGCTGGAGGATCTGCTCCAAGTGACTCACTCACATGGCTGTTGGCAAGATGATGCTGGCCAATGGCAGGAGGCCTCAGTTCCTCTCTACATTGACGTCCCCCTAGGGCTGCTTGAACATCCTCACAACATGGTGACTGGCTTCCCTCAGAGCAAATGAGCTGAGAGAGGGAGAAGGAGAGAGAAGAAAGAGGAGGCTGCGATGTCTCGATGACCTTGGCTTAGCAGTCTCACTCCATTTCTGCAATATCCTACTGGTTCCACTGTTCATTGCGGGAGAGTACCACACAAAGGTGTGAAAACCAGGTGGTGAGATTATTGGGGACCGTCATGGACACCAACCCGTGGCTTCTGCAGTCATCCTCTTTATTTGACAAGTGACAAAATGGAAGCATGAAGAGCTTACCTGAACACATCCTGGATTTTTTTGTGAGACAGGGGTCACGTCTGATTGTTTGCTATAACATTCCTGGAAGTGCCTACAACAGTGTCCAGTATTTAGTGGCTATTCAATAAACACTCACTGAATGAGACGTGTGAATGAACTCATGCTTGAGAAAGTAAAGTGGTTCTTGAAACCTAGTCCATTTTATTTACTGTCCTGTTAGATGTCTTTAGGGAGCAGGGATCGTGGAAGAGGATTTTGCATTGCTAGATTTCTCATATCATTGACTTTCTGTGCACGTATATCGTTCATTGGGTCCTCTGTTTCTTTAAGGCCCGAGTCTCCTGGTGTGTTGTTGAAGGGAAGGGGTTTGCAGAAACCCCACAGGGAGGAGCCCTCCCCTTCTTTGGATGAAAAAAGGGTCACTGTCCTTGCAATAGAGTTATAACTGGTTACCAGATTTAAACATAGGGCCTCTCATATGTCAAAACCTCAGAGCAGAGAGATTATATATATGGGTAGCATATATATAAATGTATGTATAATTTATGCAATATTTCTCCTATTCACGCTCTCTACTTAAGCTGTCCATTAAAGCCCATCACATTAATTTAATTGAAAAATTCTGGGGGAATTGTATTAGTTTTTTTCCCATTAAATTAACATTACAGTCTTTAAATAGATGTCCTGGATGCCTATTGTTGCTAACAAAATTATTATGCAAATTGAAATCTGCCCTTTCTGGATTTGGCCACCAGCTTCTCACCCTCCTCCTCTTTCCGTGACCCCGTTAATTTAATTGCCCTTTCCCCTGAGTTCCCAGGCCACAGAAGTGGGACAGGAACCCTGGCCTAAGCCAGAGGCTCCAGGCGGGGCTGTGGGGCTGGGGCTGGGCTCAGCAGAGCAGGTTAGAGTTTTAGTCTCTGGTCTCCAAGGCCCTTGTGAAAACACTCTTATCCCGAGAAAGAGAAAAAGGTTGGGTGGTCTTTCCCAGGCCCCTCTGTGGCCAAGATTGTGCTTAGTATTAAAGCGTGTGAGTCGGAGGGGCTGGGTTCAAAATTGGATTCCGCCCCTTAGTGAGTCTGAGATTTGGGGCAAATTTCCTAACCTCTATAAAACCAAAACAACCACCCTTCCCTCAAGGGAAGCTGAAGGAGGCTGTGAAATAATGGACAGTGCCTGCCTGGAGCAGGTGCCCCTGAAGGGTTGCTATTATCATTTATCATTCACTCGTTCATTCATCCATTCATTCAGGAAGTAGTCTTGGAGCCCACTGGGCTGGGTGCAGGGGCTGTGGCGAGAAGCAGATGACCCAGTTGTCTGATCTCCTGTAACTTGTATGGTGGGGTGGGGGTGGGGAATAAACAAGTAAGTAATATGATTGTGCATAGAGGTAGGTGTTATTGCCATTATTAGCAAGTCAGACGTGTGTTTAAAAAGTGAAAAATGCAGCTCTGCTAATTAATCAATCACGCTGATTTGCCTGCCCCACTTAAACCTCCAGGAAGTAGAACCGGCCGGCCGTTTCCCTTGGGCTGGGTCCCAGAGGCCTGGTTAATCCCTGGGTACTAGTTGGAAGGAGCTTTTTCTTTAACGTGAGCTGCTAGATGGCTGGAAACAGAAGCTGAGTGACAGGGACTCTGGAGCAAGGAGATCTCTTTGTGAAATCGGCCATATTCCAGTTTTGGATGGGGTAGGGGTTCCCCCAGCCCTGCTTTGGGTCTTGTCTCTCTGAACAAAGCTCGTGAAGTGATCCTCAGCTAATCTCTCTGGATGAACACCAAGACGTCACTACCCTTCAAGAGTATCCAAGGGGGATGTCTTATCTCATCTTTCCCATCTGTTTGATCTCCAGGAGTCTTTCTCCTTTCATGAATGGGCTCCTCCATTTGCATAGACACTAAGTAGACTGAAATGAGGTTTGAAAAAGGAAAGTCAAAGCTTCCTTTGTCTTTGGGGTTTGAAAACACACCCCTGAAATAAACAGCAGGGGTGGAAACCAGCCTACTCCGGTCCACAGGTTAGTTCTCCCAGTAAAACTAGTGCTAAGCTAGAGCCTGGGAAGATGGGTCCCTTGGCCGGGCAGTTCTAGCTCAGGGTATCTCCTATGGCTAGGGCGGGGGTCACCTGGAAGTTTTCATGCTCATGTCTGGCACCTGGATTGGGAAGACTTGTACAGCTGGGAGCTGGAACAGCTGGGCTTCTTGGGTGTGTATTGTATCTCAGTGTGGTCTCTCCAGCATGGTGGCTTTAGGGCAGCTGAATATCTTACATGGTGGCCAAGGCACCCAAAGCAGATGTCCTGAGACAGAGAGAACCAGGTGGAAACCATATCACTTTCTGGGACCTATCCTTGGAAGTCATGCTGTCACTTCTGCTGCCTTCTGTTGGTTGAGGCAGTCAGAGGGGCCAGCCCAGGTTGAAAAGAAGGGAAAAGAGACTCTACCTCTTGATGGCAAATGGCAAGATTCTGGAAGAACACAAGGGACTGAAAATATTGCAGTGGGTAATGTTTACTCCTAAACATTCCCGGTTGAGATTATCAGGATGGTTGTAGACTCAGATGTGCAAGGTAAAACAAGAACATTTCTAGGAGATAACATAGGAGAACGTCTTCGTGACTTTAGGATAGGCAAATGTGACATACTAAGACATATGTATTGGACTCTCTGTTTCCTGACACACAGCTCCTAAATCCGTTGGAATTTCCTGAGTGATAGGAGGTTCCTTTGTTCTAATGAATCAACTCTCCTGGATAGCTTCAGGATGGGGGCTGGTCATCAAAAAGATCAAGCCATGATTAGAGGCTTGGAACTTTCAAACCCACTGTACATCCTCTGGGGAGAGGGGAGAGGCTGGAGACTGAGTTTAAAGCCAATCATGCCTATATGATGAAGCCTCCATAAAAATCCCTGAACTGTGGGTTCTGGAGAGCTTCTGAGTGGATGAGCACATCATATTTCAGGGAGTGGAGCATCCCTACTCCATGGGGATAGAAGCTTCTATGATTGTGACCCTTCTAGATCTCACCCTATGTACCTCTTCATCTGGTTGTTTATCTACATCCTTTATAAGTAAATGTTTCCCTGAATTTTGTGAGCTGTTCCAGCAAATTATCAAATGTGGGGAGTAGGTGTTGTGGGAACTCCTGACTTTTTAGCCAAGTCAGACAAAATTATGGGTGCCTGGGGCAACCGTTACTTGTGACAGGCGTCTGACTGGGGATAGTCTTGTGGGACTGAGCCCTTAACCTGTGGAGTTTGATGCTAAATGCATGTATTTGGTGTCAGAATTGAATTAAATTATAGGACACCCAGTTTGTGTCCCAAATTTGGAAAATTGGTTGGTTTGGGGGAAAAAAAATCCAACACATTTGGTTCAGAAGTATTGTGAGTATAGAAACAGTTTTCCTTTAACAAATAGTTCTGAAACAGGGCACACACACAACTAACCAGAAAAAACAATTGATCAGTTGTTCATTAAAATTAAGAACTTCTGTTCATCAAAAGACTCCATTAAGGCAATGAAAATGCAAACCACAGACTGGGAGAAGATAGTTGGAATAAAGATATCAATGGAGGACTCATATTCAGAGTATTTCAAGAACTCCCGTAAATCAATAAAGAAAAACAATCGATTTTTTAAAATAAGCAAAACATATGAATATGATTTTCATAAAAGAGGAATCCAAAGGGCCAATAAACCTGTCAAAGAGTCAACATCATTAGTAATTAAGGGAATATGATTCAAACTGCAAAGAATTTTTATATGAGTAAAAGCTTTCAGCTGGACACCTAACATTTTTTAACTTTAGTGTATATAAATTTTACACATACACATACAAGAATGGCTAAAATTACAAAGAAAGAAATCTGTCAATACCAAATGTTGGCAATGCTGGGAGCTGCTGGAACACTCATATACTTAAGATAGGAGGGCAGATTAGGACACCCACTTTGGAAAGTTACTTATTCAGTATTTACAAAAACCGGTTGTAGCACATGTACTCTAGGAATATGCTCAATAGCAATAAGTCAATGTGTGCACCAAAAGACATGGCTAAGAATATTCCTAGTGGTATTATTTGTATTAGCCCTGTCTTAGTCCATTCAGGCGGCTATAACAGAATATCATAGACTAAGTGTCTTATAAACAACAGACATTTATTTCTCACAGTTCTGGAGGCTGGGAAGTCCAAGATCAAAGTTTCAGCCAAGTTAGTGTCCAGTGAGGGTCCACCTCTTGGTTCATAGATGGCCATGTTCTCACTGTGTCCTCACATGGTGGAAGGGACAGAGATCTCTCTAGGTCTGTTTTATAAGGGCACTAATTCCATTCATGAGGGCTCTACCCTTATGACCTAATTACCTCCCCCAAACCCCACCCCTTAATACCATCACAATGGGGATTAGGTTTCAACATAAGAATTTTAGAGGGACACAAACATTCAGTCTATAGCAAGCCCCAAACTGGAGACAACCCAAGTATCATCAACAGCAGAACAGATATATAAAGTGTGACATATTCTTACAATGTGATAATTGCAACACTGTGTATAGAATACTGTATAGCAATGAAATTGGACAAACCCACACAGTAGCATGGAGGGATCTCTCTCACATATCACTGAGTGAAAGAACGTGCTGTATGATTCAATTTACCTAAAGTTTACAACCAAGCAAAACAAATGTTAAGGACAGAAGTAAAATTAGTGGCTATCTTTGGTGGTGGGGGTGGGGATAACTGGGAGGAGCACAAGGAACACTTTTGGGGTGTTGGTAATGTTCTACATCTTAACCTGGTGGTAGTTAGAAAGATGTGTTCACTTTGTAAAAATTCATCAGATTGGTGTACTTTTATCATATGTATATTATGTAGACTTGAGTGAAATAGTTTGCTTTTTTTTTTTAAATAGATCTTTACTGGAGTATAATTGCTTCACAATACTGTGTTAGTTTCTGTTGTACAACGAAGTGAATCAGCCATATGCATACGTATATCCCCATATCCCCTCCATCTTGAGCCTCCCTCCCATCCTCCCTAACCCACCTCTCTAGGTCATTGCAAAGCACTGAGCTGATCTCCCTGTGCTATGCTGCTGCTTCCTACTGGCTAACTATTTTACATTCAGTAGTATATATATGTCAGTGCTGCTCTCACTTCGCCCCAGCTTGCCCCTCCGCACGCTGTGTCCTCAAGTCCATTCTCTATGTCTACATCGTTATTCCTGCCCTGCCTCTAGGTTCATCAGTACCATTTTTATTTTTAATTCCATATATATATGTTAGTATACAGTATTTTTTTTTCTCTTTCTGACTTACTTCACTCTGTATGACACTCTAGGTCCATCCACCTCACTACAAATAACTCAGTTTCATTTCTTTTAATGGCTGAGTAATATTCCATTGTATATATGTGCCACATCTTCTTTATCCATTCATCTGTTGATGGACATTTAGGTTGGTTCCATGTTCTGGCTATTGTAAATAGTGCTGCAATGAACACTGGGGTACCTGACTCTTTTTGAATTATGGTTTTCTCAGGGTATATGCCCAGTAGTGGGGTTGCTGGGTCATATGACAGTTCTATTTTTAGTTTTTTAAGGAACCTCCATACTGTTCTCCATAGTGGTTGTATCAATTTACATTCCCACCAACAGTGTAGGAGGGTTCCCTTTTCTCCACACCCTTTCCAGCATTTATTGTTTCTGGATTTTTTGATAATGGCCATTCTGACCAGTGTGAGGTGATACCTCACTGTAGTTTTGACTTGCATTTCTCTAATAATTAGTGATGTTGAGCATCTTTTCACGTGCTTCTTGGACATCTGTATGTCTTCTTTGGTGAAATGTCTATTTAGGTCTTCCACCCATTTTTTAATTGAATTGTTTGTTTTTTTGATATTGAGCTCCATGAGCTGTTTGTATATTTTGGAGATTAATCCTTTGTCTGTTGTTTCATTTGCAAATATTTTCTCCCATTCTAACGGTTGCCTTTTTGTCTTGTTTATGGTTTCCTTTGCTGTGCAAAAGCTTTTTTAAAATAAATTTATTTATTTATTTATTTATTTATGGCTGTGTTGGGGCCTCGTTGCTGTGCACGGGCTTTCTCTAGTTGCGGTGAGTGGGGGCTACTCTTTGTTGCGGTGTGCTAGCTTCTCATTGTTGTGGCTTCTCTTGTTGCAGAGCACAGGCTCTAGGCGTGCAGGCTTCAGTAGTTGTGGCACACAGCCTCAGTAGTTGTGGCACGCAGGCTCAGTAGTTGTGGCACGCTGGCCCAGTTGCTCCACGGTATGTGGGATCTTCCTGGACCAGGGCTTGAACCCGTGTCCCCTGCATTAGCAGGCGGATTCTCAACCACTGCGTCACCAGGGAAGCTGAAGTGCAAAAGCTTTTAAGTTTAATTAGGTGCTATTTGTTTATTTTTATTTCCATTACTCTAGGAGGTAGGTTAAAAAAGATCTTGCTGTGGTTTATGTCAAAGAATGTTTTTCCTATGTTTTCCTCTAAGAGTTTTATAGTGTCTGGGCTTACATTGAGGTCTTTAAACCATTTGGAGTTTATTTTTGTGTATGGTGTTAGGTAGTGTTCTAATTTCATTTTTTTACATGTAGCTGTCCAGTTTTCCCAGCACCACTTATTGAAGAGGCTGTCTTTTCTCCATTGTATGTTCTTGCCTCCTTTGTTGTAAATTAGGTGACCATAGGTGCATGGGTTTATCTCTGGGTTTTCTATACTGTACCATTGATCTATATTTCTGTTTTTGTACCAGTACCATACTGTCTTGATTACTGTAGCTTTTTAAAAAATACTTATTTATTTATTTTTGGCTGCATTGAGTCTTCACTGCTGCGCGCAGGCTTTCTCTAGTTATAGCGAGTGGGGGCTACTCTTCATTGCAGTGCGTGGGCTTTTTATTGCAGCGGCTTCTCTTGTTGCAGAGCACGGGCTCTAGGCACACGTGCTTCAGTAGTTGTGGCACGAGGGCTCAGTAGTTGTGGATCGCAGGCTCTAGAGCTCAGGCTCAGTAGTTGTGGAACACGGGCTTAATTGTTCCGCGACATGTGGGATCTTCTGAGACCAGGGTTCAAACCCATGTCCCCTGCATTGGCAGGCAGATTCTTACACTGGGCCACCAGGAAAGCCCCTTGATTACTGTAGCTTTGTAGTATAGTTTGAAATCAGGGAAGCTGATTCCTCCAGCTCCGTTTTTCTTTCTCAACCTTGCTTTGGCTATTCGAGGTCTTTTGTGTTTCCATATGAACTGTAAAATTTTTTGTTCTAATTCTGTGAAAAATGCCATTGGTACTTTGATAGGGATTGTACTGAATCTGTAGATTGCTTTGGGTAGTTTAGTCATTTTCACAATATTGATTCTTCCAATCCAAGAACATGGTATATTTCTCGATCTGTTTATGTCATCTTTGATTTCTTTCATCACTGTTTTATAGTTTTCTGAGTACAAGTCTTTTGCCTCCTTAGGTAGATTTATTCCTATATATTCTTTTTGTTGCAGTGGTAAATGGGATTGTTTCCTTATTTTCTCTTTCTGATTTTTCGTTGTTAGTGTATAGGAATGCCAGAGATTTCTGTGCATTACTTTTGTATCCTGCAACATTACCAAATTCATTGATTAGTTCTAGTAGTTTTTTGGTGGCATCTTTAGGATTTTCTGTGTATAGTATCATGTCATCTGCAAACAGTGACAGTTTTACTTCTTCTTTTCTAATTTGTATTCCTTTTATTTCTTTTTCTTCTCTGATTGCCATGGCTAGGACTTCCAAAACTATGTTGAATAAGAGTGGCGAGAGTGGGCATCCTTGTCTTGTTCCTGATTTTAGAGTAAATGGTTTCAGTTTTTCACCACTGAGTATGATGTTTGCTGTGGCTTTGTCATATATGGCCTTTATTATGTTGAGGTAGGTTCCCTCTATGCCCATTTTCTGGAGAGTTTTTATCATAAATGGGTGTTGAATTTTCTCAGAAGCTTTTTCTGCATCTATTGAGATGATCATATAGTCTCTATTCCTTAATTTGTTAATATGGTGTATCACACGGGTTGATTTGCGTATACTGAAGAATCCTTGCATCCCTGGGATAAATCCCACTTGATCATGGTGTATGATCCTTTTAATATATTGTTGGATTCTGTTTGCCAGTATTTTGTTCAGGATTTTTGCATCTATGTTCATCAGTGATACTGGTCTATAATTTTCTTTTTTTGTGATATCTTTTTCTGGTTTTGGTATCAGGGTGATGGTGGCTTTCTAGAATGAATTTGGGAGTGTTCCTCCCTCTGCAATTTTTTGGAAGAGTTTGAGAAGGATCAGTGTTAGCTCTTCTCTAAATGTTTGATAGAATTCGCCTGTGAAGCCATCTGGTCCTGGACTTTTGTTTGTTGGAAGATTTTTAATTACAGTTTCAATTTCATTATCTGTGATAGGTCTGTTTATATTTTCTAATTCTTCCTGATTCAGTCTTGGAAAATTGTACCTTTCCAAGAATTTGTCCGTTTTTTCGTGGTTGTCCATTTTATAGGCATATAGTTGTTTGTAGTAGTTTCTTATAATCCTTTATATTTCTGCAGTGTCAGTTGTGATTTCTCCTTTTTCATTTCCAATTTTATCGATTTGTGTCCTCTCCCTTTTTTTCTTGATGAGTCTAGTTAAGGGTTTATCAATTTTTTTTAATCTTCTCAAAGAACCAGCTTTTAGTTTTATTGATCTTTGCTATTGTTTTCTTCGTTTCTATTTCATTTATTTCTGCTCTGATCTTTATGATTTCTTTCCTTCTGCTGACTTTGGGTTTTCTTTGTTCTTCTTTCTCTAGTTGCTTTAGGTGTAGGGTTAAATTATTTATTTGAAATTTTTCTTGTTTCTTGAGGTGAGATTGAATTGCCATAAGCTTCCCTCTTAGAACTGCTTTTGCTGCATCCATAGGTTTTGGGTCATTGTGTTTTTGTTGTCATTTGTCTCTATGTATTTTTTAATTTCTTCTGTGATTTCCTCCGTGATCTCTTGGTTATTTAGTAGTGCACTGTTTAGCCTCCATGTATTTGTGGTTTTTACAGTTTTTTTTCCTATAATTGATTTCCAGTCTCATAGCATTTTGGTCAGAAAAGATGCTTGATAGGATTTCAATTTTCTTAAATTTTCTGAGGCTTGATTTGTGACCCAAGCAAGATGTGATCTATCCTGAAGAATGTTCCATGTGCACTTGAGAAGAAAGTGTATTCTGCCACTTTGGGGTGGAATGTTCTATAAATATCATTTAAATCTATCTGGTCTATTGTGTCATTTAAAGCTTGTGTTTCCTTATTTATTTTCTGTTTCGATGATCTGTCCATTGGTGTAAGTGGAGTGTTAAAGTCCCCTACTATTATTGTGTTACTGTCGATTTCCCTTTTCATGGTTGTTAGCATTTGCCTTATGTATTGAGGTGCTCCTATGTTGGGTGCATAAAGATTCATAATTGTTATATCTTCTTCTTGGATTGATCTCTTGACTGTTATGTAGTGTCCTTCCTTATCTCTTGTAACAGTCTTTATTTTAAAGTCTATTTTATCTGATACGGGTATTGCTACTCCAGCTTTCTTTTGTTTTCCATTTGCATGGAATATCTTTTTCCATTCCTTCACTTTCAGTCTGTGTCCCTAGGTCTGAAGTGGGTCTCTTGTAGACAGCATATATATGGGTCTTGTTTTTGTAGCCATTCAGCCAGTCTGTGTCTTTTGGTTGGGGCATTTAGTCCATTTACATTCAAGGTTATTATCAATATGTATGTTCCTATTACCATTTTTAATTGTTTGGGGTTTGTTTTTGTGGGTATTTTTCTTCTCTTGTGCTTCCCACCTAGGGAAGTTTCTTTAGCATTTGTTGTAAAGCTGGTTTGGTGGTGCTGAATTCTCTTAGCTTTTGCTTGTCTGAAAAGCTTTTGATTTCTCCGTCAAATCTGAATGAGATCCTTGCTGGGTAGAGTAATCTTGGTTGTAGGTTTTTCTCTTTCATTACTTTAAGTATATCTTGAAGTATACTTCAATGAAATAGTTTGCTTTTAAAAAATAATTATGTCCATGTTCTGTAGCAGAGGTCAGCAAACTCTAGCCCCTGGGTCAAATCCACCCCTTACCTGTTTTATAAATAAAGGTTTTTTAAAAAATATTTATTTTTTATCTACTGTGGTTGTGCTGGGTCTTAGTTGCGGCATGTGGGATCTTTAGTTGCGGCGTGCAGGCTTCTTAATTGTGGCATGTGGACTCTTAGTTGTGGTGTGCAGACTCTTAGCTGCGGCATGCGTGCAGGATCTAGTTCCACGATCAGGGATCAAACCCAGGCCCCCTGCGTTGGGAGCGTGGAGTCTTACCCACTGGATGACCAGGGAAGTCCCTATAAATAAAGTTTTATTGAGACACAGCCATGCCCATTTCATTTACATACTGTCTATGGCTGTTGATGTGCTACAATGACAGAGTTGAGTAGTTGTGACAGAGACCAAATGGGCCACAAACCCTAACATACATACTATTTGGTCTTTTACAGAAAAAATTTTGCTGACTCCTTTTCTATAGACTATCACTTGGGGTCTCATTCAATCCTTATATTAGAGAAGAGTCAGGACTGTTTTTCAAGGAAAATGTCAGCCCTATTAAAAGGCTTTCCTTCAGTCTACTCCCTTACATAGTTGTGGTGCCTTCTATTAGCTGTATATCTCCTTGGGTTTAGTGCTTTAAGACCCCATACCAGAAGGCCAGCCCTGGTCCGCCTTCCAGTGATTGTCAAAGTAATTTGATTTACTTTGAATTTCCTGTCCTAATTCTGTTTTTAAAAATTCTGGTCATTTGAATTACAAAAGTAATACTTATCTTTTGTAACATTTCACATAATAAAGTATCTAAAATAAAATTAATAGTCTCACCACTCCTCTCCAATCCAGCTCCCTGATGCAATCAGTGTTAGCAATTAGATATAAATGTTTCCCTACTGTTTTCTTTATTTATAAAAACATATAGAAACCCACTTACTGGGTATGACTTTTTTTGGTCTTTTTTTTTTTTAATAAAAATAGGATCACATTTGCTTTTATTCTATTTAACAAGGTGTCGCAGGCATATCTCCCAGTCAGTGTGTACAATTTTATTTTATAATTTTTGATATCTGTACTGTGTTCCTTAATATAAATACATCCTGATATTTTTCAACCATTTTCCTATTAATGTACATTCAGATTGCTTCTAGGTTTTTTTTGTTAAACTATTACAAATGATACTGTAATATACTTCTTCATATATTTGTGTCTTTATACACTGGCATTTTCATTTCTGGTGGATATATTCCCAGAAGTGGGAGTGCCGGGCTACAGTTTAGATTTTCAAAAATACCAACAGTTGATTTTCCACCACTTTATAATAATTTACAGTCCTCCCCCAATGGTGTTTGAGAGAACTAGATTCCTTACACCCTCGCCAGCTCTGGATGTTACACATATTTTCCATTTTTGCCAATCTGATGGGTAAAAAATAGTATCTCATTGTTCTCATTTGCATTTCCCTGACAAGTGAGCCTGAGCATCTTTTCATATGTTTATTGAATATTTGCATTTCTGCTTCTGTGGATTTCTGTAGCCTTGGCCCATGTTTCTACCGGGTTATTGGTCTTTTCCTTATTAATTTGTCAGATCATTTTATAACCTAAGCATATTAGCTCTTTATTAATTATACAGCTGCAAATATTTTCTTTGTTCGTCATATGTTTTGCCATGGCTCTGCTTTTGATTTTTTAAAAATTAAATTTCTGCCCACTAGGTTCTTGCTAAGAATATAACTAAAACTGTTAACTTTTCAATTCTTATCAGAATCTCAGCTCTGAGAAATAATATATGTGGAGCTTTATTTAAGCGGTGGTTCTCAAACATTTTCTAATTTAAGTAACCGAACTCCACCCCCCCTTTTTTTCCAGATACGTCCTTGGGTTGAAAAAAGAGAAACTGATGTGGTTGAATTGGGTCTGGGGGCTCAGATCTCTGCCTGAGAGGGACCTCTCCCCGTCTCTTCCTGCTGTCCCTGAGACACTGGGGGAACCACTGGTGCTCCATGGAACCTAGTTTGAGAATCCATCTTGAAGGCTCTGCCGTCCCTCCATTCATTTCATTAGTTTTCTACCGTGAGTTCTGTAGAATATTAAGTAGGATATTAACAAGTGCTTTGTGAAGAAAGGACTCTGAGATTAGTCCATGGCCTGCCAAAATCAGGCACGCTTTCCCTTTTTGAACTAGCTCACATTTGGATTCTTTTGAGATGGAAATGTTAGTGCACCAAGAGACAGAAACTGGACAAAGGGTAACACACAGCCTTAATTTCTTTTCATAGGCGATGCCAAAACAAACAGCCAGTTACTGCCCTTGCTGCTCCCGCCATCGGCCAAAGGTGCGACACTTGTTTTCTGACCGGTCTGAGTAAGTACTGCTCACTTAGCGCGAGTTATGGGTAGCCAAGGACATGGCTATGGTTATGAGTAACTGAGGGGTCTTATCTGACATCTACAGAGGTGACCAGCAAGGAAAAGGGGTATGCTGACCCCTTTTTAGTTTCTCAGGGGCAGAAATTGTGGGCTCTTAGTGACGGTCCATCACACCTTTCTTCTGCCTTATTTGGAATTTGAGTGACCAAGTTCTTTTCCAAAAATCATTTATTTATTTGAAGTCATGCCTAGAAAAAAAGAGCAAAGAGGAGTTTAAATAAAGGTGCTTTAAGGAAGAGATTTGAACATACTACTTTGTTTCCTTCCTAGGTCCTTTTAAGAAGGGACAAAGGAAAGACATTGGCATACCTTGCTTAAGAATGGCAGTCTGTTCATCTTACCTGTTCTTATGAGAAAGAAAAACTCTTTACAAGAAGGATCAATGGACCTAGGTCCCGTTTGGAAACTGTCCCTAGGTTCTTGCACAACAGTGGGCAAAGGAGCTTGGGAAGTGCTGGATTTCTTTACTGCAGGACTTCTCAGAGCCTTTAAAATGCTAGTGTTCACTGTGAGGTCCCAAGAGGAAGCCCTGGAGGGTTTCCCACCTTTCCTTGACTGCAGAACCTTTTGTGGGAAGAGCTTCTCCAGGACTGGCATTCCATCATATGTCCTTTAGGAAAAGCTGGACTGATAGCCTTACATTTTTCCGTGGATAAAACCAGACTCTCAGAGGATTGCAGCCTTTTATTCCTTTGTTTTGGCCACTTATAGGTTGGCTTGTATTGAACTTCCCTTAACCTGCATTGAACATAAACTTGCTATCATTCTTAATGCCAGGTGGTTGCAATTTTACTAGTAGGAGCTGTGCTTTCCTAAGCAATCAGTTTGCTTATATCCAACACCATCAGTTTTGTTTCCCTCTTTGCCCATACTTCCAGGATGCTCAAACCAGATTTCTGGGTCACTGCCAATAATGGTATAGAAATCTGTGGTATATATTTTGGGTACCGATCTTATCCTTTATTTCAACATATTTTCCTACCTTTTCACTGAGTCCCCATTTCCTTGTTTAAACATTTTTATTATGTTGTATTGATGTATGTAAATAGGCTACCTTCTAATCCTATTTCTGAAATGTCGTGGAGCCTAATAATAAGATAAGCACATACCTGTGTATGTAATCCAACTCGTGTATATTAAGTGCGTACCATATGCAAGGTACCCGTTAGGGCCCTGGGGAAATGGAAACGAGCACGTTGTAGCTGTCGTCCCCGGTGGACCACAGTGCTGTTGTTGGTGAAACAGACTAAGTAAATTAACCACCATCAACAGGCATAAATAGTCACGACAGTACTGTGTGTTAAATTGTAAAAGAAGTAGGTGTAAAGTGCTCTGGACGTTCCAGAGAGACTGAGTAGAGAGAGAGAGAGACAGGCAGAGCTGCCCCAGGACCCTGGCTACTGCTCCTGGCTGTCTAGGCCTTTCCAGCATCAACCTCCAGGTACAGGTAGGTGAGAGAGTCTAGATGATTCCAGCTGCAATCTCAAGCCACCCCAGCTAACAGAGCGGAGGGTACCTCTGAGCCCTGCCCAAATGACAGATGTGTGAGCAAAATAAACTCTTGTGGGGTTTTTTTGGCTGCATGGGGTCTTCGTTGCTGCGCGCGGGCTTTCTCTAGTTGCAGCCAGCAGGGGCTACTCTTCGTTGCGGTGAGCCAGCTTCTCATGCGATGGCTTCTCGTGTTGCAGAGCACAGACTCTAGGCACGTGGGCTTCAGTAGTTGTGGTGCATGGGCTCAGTAGTTGCGGCGTGCGGGCTCTAGGGCGCACAGGCTTCAGTTGTTGTGGCTTGCAGGCTCTAGAGCGCAGGCTCAGTAGTTGTGGCCCACGGGCTCAGTTGCTCCGCGGCATGTGGGATCTTCCCAGACCAGGACTCGAAGCCATGTCCCTAGCATTGGCAGGCGGATTCTTAACCACTGTGCCATCAGGGAAGTCCCCAAATAAACTATTGTTGTTTTGAACTGAAAAGAAAGTGCTGTGGGAACCCAGAGAAGGAGCAAATAACTTTGTGGGAAGGAAGGAGAGGAGGGTTGGGATTGTTTGGCTGAGGCTGTGGGTGAGGTTCAGGGTGCTTGCTCACAGCTGGACAGGATCTGCAAATTCGTGTGTCTGAGTCTGTGCATTTTTTGAGAAGAGGCTCCACTGCTCTCATCAGATTCTCAGAAGAGTTCATGACCCGCAAAAGGTTAAGATCCATTGCCTTAAAAGGGTGAGGAGACAATCGCCAGGACAACAAAGAATGGAAAATATGTGCGAAGCCCTGGAAGCCCTGGGGTCTGTTTTGGCGAATATGTAGGGTAGGAATGACTGAAGATTCACATTCACTCCATCGTTCTTTCGTTTGACAAATAATTTCCTGAACACCTACCATGGATCGGGCATTGTGCTTGGCTCAGAAATACAACAGTGTACATGATCTTTTGTCCCTCTACAGAGCTCACAGGCTCCAGAAACCTCCCCAGAAGGCTATCCTAATCCCCATATCTTTTTCCCAATGACCTGGGAGGCGAGCTTAGTCACTGGAACGTACCACGATTTCTTTCTTGGGAAAGAAAAAGCCCCAACAAGGAATGAAAAGACTTCTTTCTAAGTCGAACTAGACAATGGATGCAGTTAATAAAGAAAGCTGGAGAAAAAAAAAACCGTAGCCACGTGATTCGATGTGCTTTTACTTGACTATGATTTCAATTTAAATCTTGATTGTATACAAACAGCATCTCTCAACACTGAAAACCCAGCACCTGTGAAGACTTGTTTTCCTTTTTATCTTTCTCTCTCCCCTCTCTTTTACCTCCCTGCTCCCCCCTGCTAATGCTTTCAAAATTGTTTTCGAGGCATCAGGAGAACTTTATGCTGCAGTCGTGAACTTGATTCTTGGTTTTATCACTGACTCACCGTTCCACGTACTGTACCTCTGATTTTCCATCTCCGAAATGGGTATGATTATACAAGAAAATAATGTCTGTGGAAATTTTAAGAACCTCAGGTGATGAGTTTTGTAGATCTTTCACAAATACGCACACACACACACACACACACACACACACAGAGTATCTGATTAACCTGTAGGCAGAGTGGGGGTGGCAGAATTTCCTCAGGACAACCTCAGCAGACAGCATGTGGTTCCCTTACGTGTTGATGCATTTGTCTGTATGTTTGGTTGAATTATGTCGCTGGATAAACCAGCCTGCAGCCACCTCATACTCGCTCCTGAAACACAACACATTCTCTTTCAGATACAGAGCTTCCAGCTCTGGCTGCTTATGAGGAGGGGAAGGGGAATGGATACGTTCTGTTCCTTGCTGTGTTCCCAGGACACGGGTTCAAGCTTGCCTCCCCACCCCCATCCCATGAGTTTTATTCTCTGGAAGTCTTCCATGAACCTTGGCAGACTCAGAGAATCTGTTACCAATGAGCCCTAAACTGGTGTTTCTCACCTCATGTAAAGTTCATATTGTCTATATGTTGCCCATAAAGAGCAATTGTCTCTGGGAAAGTCTTTCTGTGTTGCAGGGGAAGGTAGGGATTTCAGGGGAAGGACAGCTATGCAGTCTAGTGTGGAAACAGCAAAAATAAACACCAAGGCTCTGGGTTTAAAAGTCAACCGTTTTTTTTTTTTGTTTTTGGGGTTTTTTTTTGCGGTACGCAGGCCTCTCACTGTTGTGGTCTCTCCCGTTGCGGAGCACAGGCTCTGGACACGCAGGCTCAGTGGCCATGGCTCACGGGCCCAGCCGCTCCGCGGCACGTGGGATCCTCCCGGACCGGAGCACGAACCCGTGTCCCCTGCATCGGCAGGCGGACTCTCAACCACTGCGCCACCAGGGAAGCCCCAACTGTTCTTAAAGATGTTCTCTAGTGGACGTTGGGTACTGTGTCTATTGGTTTTGCTTGCCTATCAGCCATTCTCCTTTCTTCTGGAAAGAGCAACCCAGTTTTGTTTTGGTGATCCATCCTCCCCCATTGGATGTCTTTTTGTTTGTTTGTTAGTTTAAATACAATCAATTGTACAGATCATTTATTTATTTATTTATGGCTGCGTTGGGTCTTTGTTGCTGCACGCGGGCTTTCTCTAGTTGCAGTGAGCGGGGCCTACTCTTCATTGCGGCGTGTGGACTTCTCATTGCGGTGGCTTCTCCTGTTGTGGAGCATGGGCTCTAGGTGCGCGGGCTTCAGTAGTTGTGGCACATGGACTCAGTAGTTGTGGCTCACGGACTCTAGAGTTCAGGCTCAGTAGTTGTGGCGCACGGGCTTAGTTGCTCTGCAACATGTGGGATCTTGCTGGACCAGGGCTCCAAGCTGTGTCCCCTGCACTGGCAGGCTGATTCTTAACCACTGTGCCAACAGAGAAGTTCTGGATGTCGTCTTGGTAGTAGTGTCATTAATCAGAGTGACTTACTCTCCTTTGGCCAAGATATAAGCCCATGACTGTGGCTTGTCCAGATATATTCTCCCAGAAATTTGAGTCTTGAAGGACTCCGCAGGGTTGGAGCTCATTCATCCAGGTGTCTGTGCCCAGAAGAGACTGTCTCTTAGTTCCCCTGGGTCTCCAGAGCTGCTGTGGCCTTCTAAGGACTGTTCTTTGGCTATTACATCTATTCTGTGACTCTCCCTAGGCCCTTCCAATGCATACTTTTTTTTCTCTCAAGTTAGTTAGAGTAACCTTCTGTCTCTGGCCATAATGAAGTAACTGGCACCAGACTTGTTTTCCAGCTGTACACAAGTAGAAAACTGGACAAAATATATGAAACAACTGGTTTCAGATACTGGGCAACAGGCTATGCAGAACTGTGAGCCTGAAAGAAAGGACGCAAATGAGTGGGCCTGTGATCACCTTTCTTCCTGGAAGTACTTTTTAGATTGCAGCACAGGAAGGATGATTCTAAGCAGAGCATAGTGGCCTCTTTGAGTTGAGGAGACATAGATGATCATATGCAGAGGTTGATGAGGCTGGAATTTGTGAGGCAAAGTTCCAGAGAAGAAGGTACTACATAGATAAACAGTGCCAGAAATTTGTATAAGGAGCCCTTTGAGTCATTGGCTGAATACTTAAGTTGCTCAGGCTTTGGATAAAATGCTACAAAGATGGCAAAGAACAACTACTGTGGAAGTATACACTGAATAATTCCCAGAGCTCTTATGGGATTGGGGGACCTTCAAATTTCAGCAAGCCTGGATGGCAATAACCTATTGAACATCCAGTGCATTCATTAGAGACCACAGTGAGGTCAGACCTTAGCAGTAGGGCTAAACTAGCCTTAGAAGAAAGGCTCCTCTAGATCCACCCCAACAAAGCTTTTCAAAAAGCCTCAAAAAATCAAGCTGACCAGTAAATAACGTAACTTCTCTCCAAAATCAACAACAAAATCTAGACATTCAATTCATAACATTAATAATATCTAGCATCTAATAAAAAATTACTAGACATCTAAGGAAGAAGCATAGAAATGTGAACCATTACCAAGAGAAATATCAGTCACTATAAACAGATTCAAAATGATAAAGATGGTGTAATTAACAGACAAGGACTTTAAAACAGCTATTAGAAATATGTTCAAAGATTTAAAGGAAAACATGAATATAATGAGAAGTGGAAGAAAAAAATTTTAAAGAACCAAATGAAACTTCTAGAAAGGAAATATATACTATCTAAAATATAAAATTCACTGGATAGGTTTACATATTAAACAGCATATTAAACATATTCTTAGCATATTAAACAACAGCACATTAAAAGTTGCATAAGAAAAAATTAGTACACATGTTGACACAATAATAAAAGTTATTCAAACTGTAGCACAGAAAGAAAAAAGACTAGGAAAAAAATGACCACAGCATCAGAGACTCTGAAACAATATTAGAAGGCTGACCCTACATGTAATTGGAGTCTCAGTGTGGAAGGAAGGCAGAAGTTTGGAGGTACTGATGGTTTCAGGCTCTGCTGGATCCAGGAACTCAGACAATGTCATTGAGAATCTATCTCTCATCTTTGCTTTCCTTGGTTTTGGCCTCATCCTCAGGCAGGCTGTCCCCAGATAGTGGCAGAGATAGCGTCCAGCAGCTCCAGGCTCATATCCCACTCAGATGTAGATCCAAGAGAAAGTGAATTTCTCTTTCCCCATATTTCAACCATTGTTCAGTCTGATTGACCCACTTAGGATCACACACCCACCCCTGAGTAATTCCTGCCTCTGATTGGCCAGGTCTGAGTTGTATATCCTCCTTCCAGGGGGGTGGAAGAGAGCTGCCCTCCCAAAGATAAATTGGGACGCTGTTACCAAAATATGGTGTCATAGATGCTGAACTGCCAAAAAAAAATAGTCAGTTACTACACTTGTATAAAGCACTAAACAATAAGAGCTGTTGAGTACAGCCTCATCCAAGTACAACGTTGCATGTACCAACTCACTTAATCCTTACAACTGTATCAGGATGGAAGCTCATGAAGGACCCAAGTTTATGGTGGTTTTCTAGTTCCAGCTCCCAGCCTTGTGTGACCCAAGGTGGTGCCTCCTGTCCCCAGTCCCTTCAAGTACTGCACTATCAACTTTGGGCTTTCTTTCCTTCTTTATTTTTGGCCCCTGGGAATTACCCCGATTTCCTTAGAAACTTTGTTATGCATTAACAGTAATTATTCTTTTCAACATCTCTCTATATGTTTAATAGCAGGATGGTTTTCAGCTCATCTCCCCATTGTATCAGTGAGGAAACTGAGGCCCAGAGAAGTTAAGTAGCTTACCCCAGGCCACACAGCTAGTAAGTGGCAGAACCAGTATTCAAACCCAGAGCCCGTTTTCTAACGCACCATGCTCTGCTACATCAGTGAATGGTGGCTGGTTAATGAGGTCACACACCTGCGTCTCTGTCCGTGGCAGAGTCTTACCTTGACCTAGGGATCCCAGCTCCTCCCTAGACCCTGGAGTCCTTGAGGGCACCATCCTACTTCCTGATAATTACTAAGCCCACAGGAAAGGGAACCTCAATGTTTATGTAAGACACCTTGCAACCAAGATACTATGAATGTTTTCAGTCTGGACAAGGGGAAAGGGGTGGTGGGGAGAAGACCTGGTAAATGGAAGCCATGGTGGCTTTGTTAGTTTCCTGTGGCTGCCATACCAAATCCTTGGTGTTCCTTGGCTTGGAGCTGCATAAAGTCCAATCTTCCCGTCTTCACCTGGCCTTCCCCTCTGTGTGTCTGTGTTTATGTTCTCTTCTGAGTGTCTAATCTCCCTTTGCCTCACTCTTCTAAGGACATCTGTCATTGAATGTAGGGCCCACCTAGGTAATCCAGGATGACCTCATCTTGAGATCCTTAAGTTTGTTACATCTGAAAAGACTCCTTTTCCAAGTGAGGTCACATACACAGGTTCCGGTGGTTAGGATACAGACATCTCCCTTTTGGGGGGAAGGGGACACTACTTAACCTACTACTATGGAAAAGCTGCCAGACTTTGTTCCATCTCTGAGCTGTGACCGACGTGGAGAGAGCCCCAGGCTTGGCTGAGTGAGCGAGCCGTGGTGGGTTTTTGACAGTGCCTCTTTGATTGTTTTGTACTTTTCTCTTCTGTTTTGAGGTTTTCTGCCCTCTTTTCTGGAAGGTGCACGATGCTCAGTGCTGGGCTCTGTGGTTATTTTCACCTAACAGCTGTGTTTCCGGCGAGCAGCTGGGGATGCTTCTGACTCAGCAGAACCGTAGCAGTAACCGTCAAGAAGCCGTTCAAGCAAGGCTAGAAATAAAGGAGCAGTTTCTTCCCCCATGTCCCCTCCTCCTTTCACTTCCCCACCCGCCAGGACCTTTCGAAAGTCTCAACAAAGCACTTCTTAAAAAACTCCCGCTTCGACCAGTATGCTTAGGCCTGGCTGAAGGTGGCCCTCAGCTAGGCTTTCCGAAGGCAGATGGATTCCAGAAAGGACTCTGGCAAACCAGCCTGGCTTTGTATGTGGGAGGCCCCTCCCAAGATGCCCACATCCCCTCCCCACACGGCTATGTCTTACAAGTTTCCCACAGGTCTGAGCAGTGAAAGCAGAGGCGGGCGGGACTTCTGTGGTTTTCCAGGGTGTGGCCACAAGGGCCAGGGTATCTACATTCAGCAGCCCTTCTCTTTTTAAAAGGTAATGATTTCACCCTGGGCCTGGGAGGCAGCGCCAAAGTTTTACCCCCTGGAGAGAGGCCCTGGAAGTCCTGCCTGCAGCAGGAAGGGAACCAACCGGGAAAAAAAAAAAATTTGCGTCCTGGAGAGCCAACGTCTGTGCATGCTGGTGCCTGCACAAGGCTCACGGGAGAGCGAGACAGCTGCATTCTGAGCCTCGTTCCTGCTGTTCCGAGAAAGAAAGGAACAAATAAATTTAGCTCCGTCCTACGCATCCTTCACAGCTGCTTATTGACCAAACAGAAAGAGGCCTCCATTTCAACCCTGGCTTCTCAGCTTTTTTGCCTGATGAGGTCTGCCACCGCCCTTTACAAGGGGCCTTTCTAGGTGGTGACTGACCCCCGCCGCCTTTAGCTCTCGACTAGAGGCCGTACAAGGAGCTCAAGTTCAGGGTGTGAGGTGCCTTTTGCCATCCTGAAACAAAATGGCGGCCGGTAAATGTTTCCACCTGGGCCTCGGCTACTGGACTTTCTAAGGTATTTCTTTGCAAGGCAGAACGTGGGGAAGGCTTGACCGCTCAGAGGCCAGCCTGTTGTTCCCAGAGACATTCGTTTAATAGCACCATTTGTGGAAATAAAGAACTCGCTTACTGGGTTTGCAGGTTAAGAGACTGGAACGAAGCACTGAAGAGGTTTCATGGGGCTCACCAGCTTGGAGGGGTTCCTCTGGGACAGGAGCAAACTGTGGACCTCGAGTCAGACAGATCTGGGTTCAAGTCCTAGCTCTGCTACCTAAGAGCAGAATGCTTCTGGGCAGGGAGGGCTGTCTCCTCACCTGGAAGTGAGGTGTTGGCCACGATGCCGAGGCTCTCTGAGCCTCGTGAAACAGCAGTAATGATACAGGGTTGCTGTGACATGACATCATGTATTGAACATGCCCAGCCCAGTTCTTGGTGTTCCAGGATGGCACTAAGTCCGTCTGCTTCACCTGCCTAAGCCTGATCCCTTGCCTTCTGGCCACAGCATCTGACTCTTTTCTGTAAAGATTTCGGGCTCACCTTACTCTCAAACACTGGAGGTGAGTTCGTGGCCCAGGACTGATCATGGAGAATCTCACACACCCCTGGCCATAGTGATTAGTTCCTGGATGTTCATGGAACCCAAGCTGAGATCATCAGAGCCAACTTCAGGGATGTTGGTGGAATTATTGGGATGGAGAAAATCTTTCTGCTGGGTTTCTAAGTGGTCAAATTTTAAACATGGTGATGGTGGTTGATCTCTTTATGTAAAGGAAGGAAGAATCTCCCTGAGAATAAAGCCAACACAGAAGAAAGCAAACAAACCGACAAACAGACTGTGTTCTGACCATTTGAGGCCCTTGATTCAGCCATGCCTGAAGCCAATCATCCCATGATCTTTCCAGTTATATGAGTCAATACATTCTTTTTTTGATTTAAGCCAGTCTGAGTTAGGTTCTATCTCTTGCAATCAGATGAATCCTAAGTATTACATAGCTCAGTACATATCTTTTTGTATTTGAATTTACTTGTGGCCTCATCCAGAACCAAGAGGTATGCAGATGACTGCTCACTGCCACCTCCAGGAGTGAGAGACTCTGAAGATTCTCTATGTTCTGGCGTGCTGATTTCCTTTGGGCCTCTCTTGCAGCTAGGGAGGCAATATAGTGTAGAAAAAAGGAAGGAGTTTTAGGGTAAAACAGATTGAGCTCAAATCTCTTCTTCATCATTTACTAGCTCAGAGACCTTGGGCGAGTAACTTATTCCCTGTGATCCTCTGTCTTTTCACCTGTGGAATGGGATAATACTACTACTTGTGAGTTGCAGTGTGTATGGGTACTAGATTCTAAAGCCAGGGTGAAGGCAAAAACATACCTGAAAATCTGATAGACTGCCCTCCCCCTGAAGGCTTGAGAAGCGTTGTTCTAGAATCACACTTAGCGCAGACAGCTATTCATCACAGGAAAGGCTCCCAGGACTGGAGACTGCAGATGAGCAGGTCCATATATTCCATTTCCATGCTTCCTGTGTGGCAAGTCCACATGTGGACAAGACGGGGGGCATTGTCCACACGCTTTCAATGAGCATTTCTCTCTCTTATTTTTGGCCAACGGTGTGTGGCTGAATTGGTGAAAGTCAACGCTCGCAGGGTGTACCAGTCCTGCTTCTGCCTCATAGAGTTGCTGCGAGCATCCGAGAGGCCCTTGTGTAGAATGGGCTTTGCACAGAGCGAGCCCTTAGGCGTCAGACTTGGTACTTGTATGATTTTCACATGTAGCGCAAACCTTGTGCACAGTAAGTGTTCAGCATGGGTCTGCCGAACTGCCTTAAATTCGGAACGAGAGCCCCCAGCCTTGTGGGGAGGAGGTGACAGTTCCAAGGGAGTCTCGACACGCATGGTTCTTGTCTGAACTCGCAGCTCTGACAGGGCCTCTCACCACCACCTGCCTCAGTAGCTGTCGCCCCTCTTGTGCTTTTCCAAGCCCTCAGCCCCAGCACATGGAACATGGGATCAGTTTGCTTGGAGACCACACTCTGGCCCCCAGCCCCAGCTCCTGCCCTTGACCCTCATCCAGTTCCTTTATCTCTTGGAGCCTCAGTTTCCTCCCAGTTAAAACAGGGATCCTAACCCCCAGCTCTTCACGAGGTCATCTGTCGGAACTTACTTAAGTGCACCAGACTTACACCTGGGCACCACAGACCTGAGATTCAGTCTGTGGGCTTGTTTTTTTTTTTGGCCTATATATTTTCTCTTAAATATTTGAATTACATATTTTCTGGTATTTTAAACTGAGGGGCAATTTACATAATATGAAATTATCCATTTTTAAGTGAACAATTCAGCGGCATTCAGTACAGTCACAATCTTGTGCAACTGCCGCCTTGATTTAGTTCTAAAAAACTTTCATCACCCAAAAGGAAGTCCAATACCCATTATTCATTTGTCCCCATTCCCCTCTCCCCCCAGCCCCTGGCAACCAGTAATCTGCTTTCTGTCTCTATAGACTTGCCTATATTGGACACTGTGTATAAATGGAATCATACACTATGTGACCATTTGTATCTGGCTTCTTTCATTTAGCATCATGTTCTTGAGGTTCATGCATGTTGTAGCCTCTGTCAGTACCTCATTCCTTTTTATGGGCAAATGATATTCCATTGTACGGATAGACCACATTTTGTTTATGCACTTAGCCATTCATGGACTTTGGGTTGTTTCTACCTTTTGGCTCTTTGTGAATAATGCTGCTGTGAACATGCTTGTAGATGAGCTAGTTTGAGCACCTGCTTCCAGTTCTTTTGGGCACATAACGAGGAGTGGAATTGCTGGGTCACATGGTAATTCTATGTTTAACTTTTTGAGAAACCACCACTTTGTTTTCCACAGTGTCTGGGCCACTTTTTATTCCCACCACCAAAGTATGAGTGTTCCAATTTCTCCACATCCTCCCCAACACTTGTTACTTCCCATTTTATTTCTTTTATGATAGCATCCTAGTTGGTGTGATGTGGTACTTCAATACAGTTAGATTAGATAGTAGAAGGTAAAAGGAAAAGATTTCACATGAAAATCCAGAGCAACAGCTTCTCTTGAGAAAGAGTTGTCAACACTGAGACTGCATTCGGGAGAAGGCAGGCATTGTCTGAAGCTCAGTGGCAGCTGCCCCTTCAGCTGGGGTGTCCCTTCCGGGTCCTCCACAGGTCCCAGCCCGCCCTAGCGCTCCCCCAACTCTGAGTCAGCTGCTGCTTCTCATCACACTCCACTGCTCTTTCCCTTAAAGAAGAAACCGGCACCCATGTCTCCATCAAAAGTGAGGAAAAAGAGACTTGGAGAGCCCTGTGGTTTTGAAGTAGAGGAAGACCCGCAATTCTCTGTGGAAGTGTTTCATATGCGCCTGCGTCATTTACTCATTTCTGCCACCTGGTCCCCGTGGGCATCTGAGCAGGTGACACAGCCACAGCTAGCTCTGTCCGCTGTCCTTCCTTAGGAGTGGGGGGCGGACAGAGAGATGGCACGGGGACTGTGCCCTTCTCCCAGGCTGACGCACCCAGGCCAGCCTGGGTCTTCCTGGGCTCACACACATGTGGTCCTTCTGCCTGGAACTTTCTGTCCTGCTCTTCCCCACCCAGCACAACTCTGGTCCTTCTCCACGTCTTAGCGTAAGTGCTATTTTCTCCACAGAGTCTTCCCTGCTGCTCCAGAGCACGTCAGGTGTCTCTGCTGTGTGTCCTTGCAAGACCCTGGACTCCCCCCAGGTCCTCAGCACAATTATCACTCATCTATCCCTTACAGGATTTCTTCCCTCTTTGTAAAATGTGGACCCCGATGCACACATGCATAGAATCACATGTCCTGGTTTAGGCCACAGGCCCAGCGCTTGTCCATCCCAGACCCGCCTCGTGCCTGCCTTCATCTAGGGCTGCCACTCTCCCTGCTTCCCGCGGGCAGCGACTCCAGTGTGCACAACATCAACTTTCCAACCCACTTTCCAGTGCTTATGAAACATGCATAATGTTGTTCTTCGGGCGTGTGTGTTTTAAACTTATGTCACTGGGGTTGTATCATAAATCTCAGTCTAGTTCCTACTTTTTTCATCTCGGGCTATGTTTTTAAGATCTATCCATGGTCATATATGCAAATCCAGTGTATTATTTCTGCCTGATGCGTATTATTCCATGATCTGCATTTATCGGATGTGGTTTATCTATTTCGCCTCTCATGGACAGGTAGGTCACCTCTGGCTCCTTGCTGTGACAAACCTGGCCTCCACCAACATCCTCATGTGTGTCTCCTTGTCATCCGAGGCAGGGGTGTCTCTAGGATACACACCTGGGAGAGGCACTGCTGTTTCATAGATTGTTATGGGTTGAACTGAGTAACCCCCGCAAAGGTACGTTTGAAATCCTAACCAAGAGTACCTCAGGATGTGACCTTGTTTGGAAACAAGGTTGCTGCAGGTGTAATTAGCTAAGATGAGGTCATATTGGAGTAGGCTGGACCCTTAATGCAGTACGACTGGTGTCCTTATAAGAAGAGGGAAAACAATGTGAGAAGACAAAGGCAGGAATTCAAATAATGTAGCTGCAAGCCAAGGAGCGCCAAGGATTGGCGGCCACCGTCAGAAACTAGGACGAGGCAAAGAAGGGTTCTACCCAGAGTGTAAGTGGCCGTGCGACCTGCTGACGTGCAGCCAGGTCTGCGTTCGTAAGCTTCTCGGAGCATCTGGGACTTAGAACTTTCTCTTGATGATGAGTACTGGTAATTTGGGTCACTCTCATTTACAAACACACTACATCCATCCATTCATCCATCCATCCACTGTCTGTACATCCACCGATCGTCTGTCCGTTCTTCCATCCATCTATCCATCCATCCATTTATTTCTCCATCCATCCATCCATCCATCCATTATCTATACATCTACCTGTCATCCATTCATCCACCTATTTATCTATTATCCATCCCTCCCTCCCTCCCTCCCTTCATCTATCCATCTATCCATCATCCATCCATCCTCTCATACCACAGATTTTTACTGGGTGCCTGCTCAGTTCTGGATTCACAGTAACGAACAAGACAAACAGTTCTTTGCCCTCATGGAACTCATCATTAGTGGGGAAGACAGACATTAAACTGACAATTATTTAGATACAGATGTGATAAGCTCTGTAAAGGACAAATATAGTGCCTGTGAGAGCAGAGAATTGGGGGCCTTGGCAAAGCCTGGGGGTCATGGAAGACTTCACTGCAAAGGTGACATTGAAGCTGAGGCCTGAAGGATGGGTAGGGATTGGCCAGAGGAAACATGGGCAGGAAGGGCCTCCCACACAGAGAACAGGTGTGCATAGTTTGAGATTGGAAAGCATTTGGTGCTTGTAAAGAAGTAAAAGAAGGTCAGCATAGCTGGAGTGGAGGGAGGGTGGGAAAATGCCTGAGATGTGGCTCAACAATTGGCTGGGCCAGTATCCCTGAGTGTCCCCTGGGGACTTGTGCATGGCGGGGAAGAGCCCCACAGTAGATTAGGAGTAGGAATTACTTTCGTCCACATGGCTCACTTCAAAGCCAGCTCCCTTAGTTGCTGACTAAGAAATGGGCTTAAGGATATCCACTCCATAAAAGAGGTGAGCAATAAAACAGTACTCCAGAAATGCCTCAAGGCACCTAGGAAAAAACAAAACAATTGCATAAATCCACTCATTTTTGCCATTATTTTAAAAATCCCACAAGTTAGTAACACACACAGCAAAAACAAAGGAAATGGCTACCCTTAGCATTTACCTGGTTCTGGTCTTTCTTGGGGACTAAAATATGCTTTTAGAGGCTTGTCTCATTTATCCTAGAGCAGGACTATGAAGTGATAAAGGGTGGATCATTACAGATGAGGCAGCGAGGGAGTTGAGAGGTTAAGTTACCTGCTAAGGTCATGCCACGAGACGGGGAAAGAGGTTGGGGAAGAAGACAGGCTTCCTGCCTCGCCTCTCGGTCCATTGCCAGACCCCTTACAGCCAGACCAGGGAGAAATTGCTTCTCTCCATAAGTGGGAATACCACTGAGAGCTAGATCCACAGAATGGAGAAGAGCACTTGACCTGGAGTCTTGTTACAGGCATGGTCTGTGGTGCAGACTGTGAAAACTATCAGGGAGCCGTCATATTTCCATTTCTCTTGGGCTGCTCCTGTCCAGAGAGAGAGAGAGAAAGGGAGACCCAGTCAAGGCTGGAAGAGCCGGCCTGCAACACATCCACTCAGGGCTGTCAATACTTGGGTTTTATGGACACCCAGATTCAGAGGCAATAGCTTAGTGCCTCTTCATCGATTTAACTATCATTTCAGGTCCATAGCTCACAGCTAGAAACCAGCCTGCATAAAACCTCACATTATGGTGCTTCTCTTCTTCTTAAGGACACTACATTCCATTAGGAAAGCCAAACTCTTAGAGGCAGGCTTGATGGATGAGCCTGACGTTATTATCTCGCTGAACAATTACAGGGCCAACCTCTTAGAGGGGGACTCCCCAGTACACACGTAGGATTTGGTCGACGAGATGTGCGGAATGCGGGGAAGGGCTGGGAAGACAGAGGGCAGCCAGCAAGCCCAGGCACTCAACCCTTTAGTGGGCGTCCAAGTTTACTTGCAGAAGTCCTTAGGGAATTGTGCTTCAGAGAGAGACCTTTCTTCTGACCTAATTTCAGAGTCCAAACAATGAAAATTAATTACTGAACAAGTATGGATTAAGTGCCTGCTCCATCTCGATCCTGGGCTAGACAGCAGGGCCATTTGGAAGCTTTAGGCTGTGGTGTGGTCTGAATGTTCTCGGCATCCCCCTCAACAGGCTGCCCCGGGCCTTCCCTGCCTGTTTGATCCAGGTTGGTACTGGAGACGAAACCTACGTGTTATCTGTGGTCTGGCAGTTCAGAGAGTGGTCAAGCGAGGCCCTTTGATAAGGTGGAATAGGCGAGGCTTTGAAGGACAGGCAGAATAGAGTTGAGGGGTTTGGGGTGTCTGGTAAGGCAGTATTTTGAGACAGACCAGTTTTCATCCATTTCCATCTTCCATCCATGGACATCTTAGCTGATCTGGGACATTGGTGAGGCCACTTCAGGGCAGGCTTGTAGACATCTGCCTTGCAGCCACACACCAGAGCACACACATGGAGCACGCACACACACAAACACACACACAGTATATCTATTCTGGGCATGCTCATTAGCAGCTAACTTTAATCTTCTTTAACGCTTGCATCTCAAATCCCAAATACTTTAGTGTGTGCTGTCTATGAACACACACCAAAAATAGTTCTGGGTAGATAAACACTGAGCCAAGAGGCTGTCTGATTGCAGTTTGAGTCGCGTGAAGTCACTGCCTCCCAGATCGCTTCAGTGCAGCCGAGGAAGGAATCTTAACACAGAATATCAATAGATAACTAACCTGAACCGCACCTCCTCCCACCCGCTGCGGCCAGCAACGCATGCAGCTCACCCCACCCCCTGTGGGAAAGCTGAGATGCTCTGTCCCTAGGCCTTCGGCAAGATGTGTCTGCTTGAGGGTCTGACCACGTGGCTGAAACTCACTGTTTCTTGCGCCCAATTCACCCCCTGCATTGCACACCTAGTTGCAAGATGCAGCAGCTCTTGCAATTAGGTGTGCAATGGCTGCAAACCTGCATCGTTGAAAGAGTTGATGAATGTCAGTGAAAAGGAGAAGTTGACGGTGACTTTCTGCCATCTGCCTCTTTGCTTCCGCATTGCCAAGTACCTGACGCTGGCTGCTGACTTGATATATTCATCGTTATAAGGATTTGAAAGTTCAGAAAAAAATTACAGGAGTATGTAGACTTGTCCCCGTCCACCACCCACAAAAGGAAGGACCCAGTGTCATTTTGTAGTGGGTGAATGCTGGCCCCTCCGCAAAAGTTATGTCCATATCCTGACCACCCAGAACCTGTGAATGTGACTTTAGAAAAAGTGTCTTTGCAGATGTAATTAAATTAAGGATCTTGAAATGAGATAATCCCGGATTTATCTGGGTTGGCCCTAAATCCAATGACAAATGTTCTCACGAGACACACAGAGGACAGACCCACAGGCAAAGGCCATGTGAAGACAGACGTAGGAAGTGGAGTTGTGTGGCCACAAGCGCAGGAATGCTAACAGCCACCAGAAACTGGAAGAGGCAAGGAGCAAAAATCTTCCCTGGAGCCTCTGGAGGGAGCACAGCCTTACTGCCACCTTGATTTTGGACTTCTGGCCTCCAGAACTGTGAGAGAATAAATTCTTATTGTTTTAGGCCATGAAGTTTATGGTGATTTGTTTTGGCAGCCCTAGGAAACTCATACACATTTCTTACTGCATTAATGGAAAAGTGGGCCAAGTTTAAAAATAAAATAAAATAAAAATAATGGAGAAGCCAATAGGATTTAAATAACAAGTTGCATTTATGGGGCACTTACA
Organism: Kogia breviceps; assembly: GCF_026419965.1. Taxonomy (NCBI): domain Eukaryota; kingdom Metazoa; phylum Chordata; class Mammalia; order Artiodactyla; family Physeteridae; genus Kogia; species Kogia breviceps. The sequence goes on along the minus strand of NC_081324.1, from coordinate 77,901,296 downwards.
CACCAGGTTCCCGCTCAAATTAGAGTGACAGAACTGAGTTTGTACCTGGCAAGGTCAGCCCCAGAGCTCATGCTTTTAGCCAGCCAGCTACCCTATACTTCTGGAAAAGAGTGGGAGCTGTATTTGGAAAGGGAGATGGGAGGGGAAATGAGAAAAGTTAAGATATGAAAGAGAGTTGGGGAGAATTTGAGAGAGATGTGGGGGCCAGGTGCTGTGGAGGAGAAGTACAAAAGTTCCAAAGTTTTGCTTTACGTTATAAATAGGATTTTTTTGGTGTTCCCTGAGAAATTTGGTAAAGATTTAAATTGCTCTCCAGTTAATTTTTTTTTTTTTTTTAAGAAAAAATTTTTACATGACATCATGACGAGACTTGCTTATGTGTTACCTGTGTTTTATACAGGATACTTTTTCACTCGTTTGACATTTCTTTATTCCCTGTGCTCTAGCTTATCTGCCAAAATCTGTGTTAGGTGCTGGGCAGACGTGCAGGTAAATGAGAACCAGACCCTGCCCTGGGGTGCTCAGCTCATGAGGTGGGCAGGGTCCGGCAGACGAAGGTCCTTGAGTTTGGACATCATTCTGTGGGCAGTAGGGATTTTACGCAGGGGACGAAATTGCGAGAGAGTGAGAACTGGCTCTGTGTTCCCCAGGCCGCTGTGAATCCCTGCCCCCTCTGACCTTTAGCAGCTGGTGACTAAGTGGATAGACTGATAAACTTGCTAGACTACTGAGGACTAAAGAGTTTCCCATTAAGGTGACACCATCGGATTTTAACTTTTTTATTTTTTGGCTGAGCCTCGCAGCTTGTGGGCTCTTAGCTCCCTGATCAGTGATTGAACCCAGGCCCTCGGCGGTGGAAGTGGGGAGTCCTAGCCACCGGACCGCCAGGGAAGTCCCAACACCATCAGATTTTAAAAGTTTTTTTTTTCTCTAGACTTTTTTAGTACGGGGTGGGGAGGGAATGGGAAATGGGGCATGGAGTGATGGTGACTGACTTTCTTCAAATCTTATTGCCTTGGTGGCCCCTACTGAACCCAGTTGTAAGCTTGGTCCTGGCTTTCAGAAAATATTTGCCTTGACAATACGGACAAAATCAGTTTCTGTTCATCTTTGCGATTACATGGGAGTCACATGGGAGGTGATAGTACAGCTCTACAGTTAATAGAATTCAGACTATGATCAGAAATTAACCTTGCAAGCCCTTGGAGAGACATTACATTGGAGGCTGTCATGGTTTCTTGCAGTCAGTCCAGCATAGCTGGGTTTCTACGGCATTGGAGAAGGTTGTTGATTGCTCAGTTGAGCACCAGATGAAGCTGGCCAAATTTTAGAGGCTGTATTATATGAAAACAGCAGATATTTAAGCACTGGACTCATGCTCAGGGCTGAGAGGTGCTTGGAGCTGAGACTACTGCATGGACCACAGAGAAGACTGGCAGGTGAACCCTTGCCTGGCACTTACATGTATTTATTCTACATCTTTTCTCTCGTTATCATATTACTGTTATTATTACTATTCTGCTGAGTCCCTGTTGTTGGATGAATGTACAGAACACAACTGCATACATTGTAGGACTAGACTATAGTATAAATTTTTCTTAAAAGTTCTTGCCTTTCACTATGAGAGTTATCCTTTCTCAGAATAAATTTGGCCGGCTTAACTGTCCGTGTGGCTCTGCCGAGGGATTACAGTCTTCCAGCCTTCCAGCCAAGTTGGGTCTTGTCCACAGTGATCCAGAAGCCAATTTTCTGAATAAATCACAAAAATGCTCCAGAGTTGGTATATTTACCGAAAAGCTCATCTTCTCTTGCTATGCACACATAATAGTTGTGAATGTACTTTGCATTTTGCAGTATTTTATATAGTGTGGCATTTCCCAAAGCGTGGTCTGGGGAACACCAGGGTGGCGGGGTGTTCTGTGGAACAAGAGTTTCCTGGGCGGAATACGGTTGGAAACTACCTGCTTTTGGATGTGTATTCACATGTCAACTGAGTCTAAAGTAAAGACAGCTGGGTAACTTGGTTTAATGCAGCATTGGCCAAATTTGGTTGCCCACGGGGTCACCCTATGTGGTGCACTCTGGCAACCAGAAGCGTACGGGAGGAGCAGGGCCAGAGGGGGCCAGGCCCACCCTGGGTTTCTCAAGCCCTGCGGCAAAATTGAGTTGGAGGGTGGGAGACTAAGCTGGATGTTTTATACTGGCTAGACCTGAACGGGACTTGTTAATATTGGAAACTGGCCAGAAAGCTATAGGATATGCCCAGGACGCCACTAAGAGCTGGGAAAGGGAGATTTATAAGAATATGGCTGATAACTGTCTTTGGAGGAAAATTCAGCCCTTTTCTGTTTGTACCCATTGGGTTCAATAACCTGTTATAAAGAATAGGGTTGAGTAGCATCCCACCAAAATTCATGTCTACTTGGAGTCTTGAAATGTGACCCTATTAGGAAATAAGGTCTTTGCAGAGGTAATTAAGGTGATGATCATACTAGATCAGGGTGGGCCCTAAATCCAACAATGAGTGTCCTTGTAAGAGATGGAAAAGAGGCACACAGGGAGAAGGCCACGTGAAGACAGAGGCAGAAATTGGAGTGATGTGGCCACAAGCCAAGGAATGCCAGGAACCACCAGAAACTGGAAGAGGTGAGGAAGGATTCTCCCTAGAGCCTTTGGAGGGAGTGTGGCGTGGCCCTGCTGCCACCTTGACTTCAGACTTCTGGCCTCCAGATCTGTGGGAGAATAAGTTTCTGTTGTTTTGAGCCACCAAATTTGTATTCATTCATGATGGCAGCCCCAGGAAATTAATACAAGCCGATGCTAGTCTCACCCTCGGGTGGGACAGGATTCCCGCACAGCCTGAAACTGTGAATCAGATGCATCCCTGTGGATGAAGGTGTAATGGATACATGTGAACTCGAGACCTGCTAACTTCTGCACCAGCGGTGGATAATTAGTTAGAGGCTGCGTGACAATCTTGAGGGCTCCATGCAAACGTGGAGGAGGAGAGATTGCAGAGGAAAGGGGCAGTTTTAGGGACACTGAGGGATGATGGGGTACAGGGAGGGCAGGTGAATCCCATGAACTATGAGAGGTAAGTCAACTAGAAAAGATATAAGGAGCCTCTTGTTGGCAGACCTAAGAAAGAGTGACTCAATGAAAAGACACAGCTGGGAGGTGCTTCCAGGCTGGGTCTGCAGTGAGTTGCCATGTCTGGGACCTCAAAGGCCCAGGCAGCCCTTTTGCAATTAATCATTTGTGCCCAGGGTCAGCGTGACATTCCAGTGGACTTGGAGTTACTTCTCATACTGTCATTTAACCTTCCCAGAGCTCAAGTCTCTGCTGTGTGACCTTCAACTACTGGCTCCACCTCTCTTAGCCGGTTTTTTGACCTACCAAATGGGGGTAATAATAATTTGAACTTTATGGGGATTACGTGAGATAATGCACATGCAAGGCGCTCCACAAGTTCATGGCACATGGCAAATACTTGCTTTGTTAGTACTAGTACTAACTAGTTACTAGTTAGTTAGTTACTAGTTAGTTAGTTAGTTACTAGTTACTAGTTAGTTAGTACTAGTTAGTTACTAGTACTAACTAGTTAGTACTAGTACTAACTAAGTACTAACTAGTACTAACTAGTACTGTTACTGTTCCTGTTCATGACCTGTGATCCTACCTACCAGCTTTCACACACTGAGCACTTACTATGTGCCTGACAGCGCTGAGCACCTTACATGTTTTTAATTCTCACAACAACTTCAGGAGGAAGCAATTACAAGTCCTGTTGACCCTTGAACAATGCGGGTCCACTTACACAACCAATTTTTTTCAGTAAATACTACGGTACTACACAACCTGTAGTTGGTTGAACCCTCCGTGCGGAACCATGGATATGAGGGCCGCCTGTGAAGTAATATTCGGATTTTTTGACTGCGCAGGGGTCCATGCTGCTAACCTGTGCGACATTCAGGGGGCCTGGGGGAGGACAGGACATTGGTCAGTTTCAGATGGCAAAACCAGGATTCAAAGTCAAGGCCGACCACATGCAGAGTCCAGGCTGTTTAACTACTGCATCTGAGAGTACACCGGGTGATTTTATGTGCTACACCAGTGAAATTTTTACTTACAATAGTTATATATCTATTCTGTTTCCTATTAGAAAAATACAGGTTTCCTATTTACAGTAATGATTAAATTTTCCTTTTAAAATAAACATTCAGTGCTCACTGCGGCACCACGTATCCAAAAAATTGGAACATACAGAAAAGATTAAAAAGCCCCTGCGAAAGGATGACATGTAAATATGTGAAGTGTTTCATGTTTTTACAACATTATATGTCAATTATATCTAAATGAATGAATGAACAAATGAAGTAAACTTATTTAGCAGCACTATTTGCAATACCCTAAAGGTAGAAAGAGCTCAAATATCCATCAATAGATGAAAGAATAGACAAACTGTGGTGGATGTAGACAACAGAATATTATTTGGCCATAAAAAGGAAGGAGGCACTGACACGTGCTACAACATGGATGAACCTCAAAGACATGATGCTAAGTGAAAGGAGGCCGACACGAAAAGATCACATATTATATGATTCTACTTACGTGAAATGTCCAGAATTGGCAAATGCATAGGAACAGAAAGCAGATTCGTGGTTGTGAGGGGGTTTAGGGGAGGTGGGTATCGGGTTTTATGTTGGAGTGATGGAAATGTTTTGGAACTAGACGGAGGTCGTGGTTACACAGCACTGCGAATGTACTAAATGCTATTGAATTGTTCACTTTAAAACGGTTGCTTTTATGTTACGTCAATTTCACCTCAATAATTTAAAAATTAACTTAAGTTTAGCGAAGGAGATTAATTTCCTTAAAAATTAATTTATTTAAAGAAAAATATGAAGTAAATCATAGCACAGGGGGAGAGTGAAGGTGGTACTTGGAAAATATGGCACCGTGTTATGCGTTAAAAGCGCAAGGCATCTCCTTAAGGGCCAAGTCTGGCAGAGTCTGAGTCTTGCCCTCCTTTGTTTTATTTTCCCCCTGCAGCCAGCTCAGTGCTTAAGAAATACTTGTTGAGTTCAGCGCAGCCTGGCTTAGTTAATTGAGTTAAGGCGAGCTGAGTCGTACTGAATGCACCAGCTGGCTGGCCTGGAGGAGATCCAAGTTGAAGATGTTAAGAATCACACTGATTCAATAAGCGGCTGCAAGGTAGTCTAAGTAATGAGCCCACGCGCCTTTCCTTACCCACCTTCCCCGTGTTGCGCCGGCACCTTAGGAGCCTTCTCTTCCTGAAATCCCCCGTGTGTGTTTGCTGGAGACACCAGGCAAGAGAGTGTAGGAGACGAGGTAAAGGGACGTGGGGAATTTTCTGTCTGTGTACAAGTGCGGCTACAGCTACCTCTTCCTTGTCCCCACACTCAACACGCACCTCACGTAGCTACCTAACTGTCAGCTCGTGCTCTTGACTCTGACTGCCTGAGTTGGAAGCTGGCTGAGCACCTTGGAGAAATTAATTCATCTCTCTGCACGTTTGTCTCCTCACCTGTAAAACGAGGCTAATAATAGTACCTACTGTATGGGGTTCTTGGGAGGATTCGATGAAACAATACCTGTCAAGCGCTTAGCATACACTTTTGGGAACATTGTAAGCACTCAGAAAGGTTAGCTATGATGATTAGCAGTGACCAGCGTGGTAGAGAGGTGGGTTTGAAGTATGTGGCAGGGCTGGTGCCTGGAGACACGGGAGGACGAGCAGAGAAGTTGTTTGTAAACATCTTAAACAGAAGCACATGGCTCACTCATGTAAGTTCTTCCGGGATGTGATGTAAGCTCCCCGCACGAGGCAGGAGTAGCAGAATCTGGCTGTTTTTCTCCATTCTGGTAGGATTTTACCTACCGAGAGAGTCCCCAGTGGCTGCCTGTACCTGGAGAGCAGAGAGAAAGCCACACAAAGTTTCCCTCTTTCTGCTCTCCTCAGGGAAGCTGCTCCATTCTGCATTCTAGGCTAACCAGTCAGTGAAGTAGGGCAGAGGTGCATGTGGTAACCTCTTTCCCGGATCTCTGACCACCCCCCCGCCCCGCCCCGCAAGGCTGCACGTGGGAAGGGCAGGACATGGGAATCCCAAGGTGTGATTTCTCAGACTATGCATTTTGTTGCTGCTGCCCGCCTGGCCTTGGTCAGGCTCCTGCCTCTTTCTGGCTATTTTTCCTCATTTATGAATGAGGGAGAGGGCAAGGGTTGCAGAAAAATCACTGATTTTCAAGCTGTAAAAATATGAGGAGCTGTCTGATAAAATAAAATTGTTCAAGGGAACTGAATATACAAATGGACACAAGAGTTGCCACATGGTTGGGATAGGGGCGGGGGTCCTATATAGTCCCAGACGCTGAGCTTCCGTCACCCATCCTCCTTGCTTCCCTCTGCTGTCTTTCTCCCTCCAGCAGTGCCCAAGATGCATATTTTGAAAACTGCCAACTGGAATGAATTCATGGGGTGGGGCAGGGCTGGAGTCCCAGGGCTGGATAGAGCGTGAGGGGGTCCCAGAGGTAGTCTCCAGCAGCGTGGAGGAGGTGGAGGGCAGATCTATATGCAGGCTTGCCTGCCCATGTCACACTTGGCAGCGTGACATGGGAGTATAGGACACCATGGCTTTCTGCCCGCCCATCATCCATTCCTCCTGGTAGGAGCACCCTGATATTCTTTGGAGGAACCACTCACTCTCACTCCGCCCTTGTGGGTTAGCTAGCCTTCGGCAGTGAGCACTTGACGGGGCCCTGGGCGATCAGATTATTCCAGACCCCTTGCCCTGATCATTGGTTTAGCAATGGGCAGCTGAACCTATCAAAACCCACCAGACGTGACCCTCTGACTTTTACAGAGGCACGCAAGTGAAACCCTTGATTTGACTCTGCGACGATGTACAACAGGTGAAGAAAGCCAATCTCAAAATGAAGCCAAAACAGGGAAAAGCAGAGCTGAAGAGATGGGGAGAGGCGGATTCCTGAAGACTTAAAGGAAAGCCTAGATCCTGCAATGCCTGAAGTTAATATGGCCCTTGCTTCGCCGTTAAAAACTTCAATACGTTTTTGATCTGTCTTAAGTCCATTCAAGTTAGGAGTTTGTCCTTTTGCAACTGAAACCTCCCGACTACTACAGTGGGCAAGTTTTTCACCCCCCTTAAGTTTCAGTTTTCTCATCTACTAAGTGTCTCTAAAAATCCAGAAACCTCACCTTTAATGGGATCTGTAAACACATGTATTTTATCACAGCAGCAATAGCAAGACATTAGCAAGAGCGGTTAAGTATTTTGAATATTTATTAGTTCTAAGGAAAGCAAAACAAGAGTTGGTTAATATCAGTTCACTTTGTTCTCTATAGGGGGTGGGGGGAGCAAAAGACAAATAAATGTCCATTATAAATGGGAACGGAGAAAGCAGGAGCAGACCCCATATTAACGGGAAAATGCCAGGGGAATGCATGTGAGTCCTCAATTTTGGATTTTTTCAATTAGATGGTGGGGAAGAGGTCTGCAGGGGTCTAAGGCTCCTACAATTATTCAGGTAGGTCTGAGCCCCAGGGAGACCCCCCCCTAGTATAGGTAGGGCTGAGCCCCAGGGAGACCTCCCCCAGCCCCGCCCCACCCCGCCCAGGCTCTTGAGGCCAGGGAACATCTAGAGGAAGAGTTGAGAGGGATTTGTCTTGGAGCAGAAGGTTCAGAGGCCCGAGCTCTACAACTGTGGATGAGCTCCCAACAAGCCACCGCAGCTCATGGCCAATGCCATGCACGTGGCCAAACCTTCCCTGACAGACTCAGGCTAGCGTTTTGTGGCCCATAAGAGCTGTTTCTGGGGACTGCCTCTCAGAACGCTATTGTGGTCTGCTCAGGAACCTTTGAAATCAAAAGCCCCAAGCTCCCCTTGTCACTGCTGGCGCACATAAATACAACCAGGGGGGATTTCCCACGGAATTTTTTGCAACCACTCAAATGTTTCATTTCCCATTGTTTGCCAGCCCCTCTCCGAGCCTCAACTGTCAAAGCAGCAGCAAACACAGGCTGCTTTTCCCTCAGGACCCCACGCACGGCAGCTTGCTCCCCCTCCACATCGGGAAGCTGGCGTTGGCAGGATATGATGGGCTCGGCCAGGGAATAAGGTCTGTTAGTCGACTAGTGAAGCAAGTCGGCAGGGGGAATACCCGGCCCTCCCCAGCCCAGCCTGCTGGGGAGGCACAGCTCTGTGCCATCTCCCTGGTTATTCGTATAATCATGGCGACTAGTAATTATATTTATGGAAAGAAATCCCTTCCACAAATCCAAAGCACTTGGCCAAAATATACAATGCAGCTGTTAATTTTTTGCTTTTAAAATATGAACTTGAATCATTTTTTTTCCCTGACCCAGCATGTTTTAATGGAATCCTAAGTTTTATTCCATACATCAGTGCTTAGAAAGGACCATCTTTATTGATTGAAAACATCTGTTTTAGACAGGCAGTATGCTGGACATTTGGGGGACCCAAATACCATAAGGAGGTATAGAGATTTCAAAGCAACACTGGGTGGAGAGTGATAAATGGGAAGTTTATCCAGGGGATGTTGGTCTGAGGGGTGGGTAGGAAGCCAGGCAGACACATCTGTGATCTCTCACCAGCTGGCACTGAGCACACGTAGTATGCATAACCCGGGGCACCCACAAAGCTGATTCTGTGCGGGTCACGGGTAGTGAAGATACCTGTAAACATCCATTCACCAGGGCCCACCCTCTGCACCACAGAGGTTACCCTAGTAATGAATCTATTCATGTAGCCACGCATTCACTCATCCATTAAAGCCACGGATATTTACTGATTTCTTTAGGATGTGCCAATTTGAGGCTATACGCTGGGGACACAGAGATGACCAAAGTCAGCCTGGTGCCTTTCCTCTTAAAGTTTCCATCCCAGTGGGGCAGGCAGCCATTAAACAAGTACCTACGTAGAATAATAAAGAAATATAAATACAATAAGGAACAATCAAATACCCATGAGAGTCTGCGTGCTCCTCTTACTGATCTCCCACTCTGTGCCACATGCTGTGAGGGCCACAAATTTGAATCAGTGCCTGTGCCAGCAAACCCCAAAGACCAACCAGAACTCCTGACAGAAAGAGGCTGGACCGCAGTGACGGTGGCACTTTGCAGTTTACATGGCACTTTTTACACCATGGGCACTCTGGATCCTGCCAGCAGGACTGGGCTGGCTTGTTAAGGAGTTATTCCCTCCACTTCCCATGGGAGGAATCCGAGGCCTGGCGAGATGAAAGGACTGGCCTGCCTGGGGTCACACGGCTAGAAAGAAAGGCCAGGAATGCTACGCCTATTTTTACAATGACAGAAGCGGAAGCAGAGCAAAGTGGTCATTTTATTTTCCCAAAGTCACACTAAGACACACTGTGTGTCAGAGCAGAGGCAACATAAGTGCAAAATTCTACCTGGAAAGAGAACAGATCCTGAGACAGGTGAGTCTCAGAAAGTAGAGACTGAGGAAGATTATAACACAGGACATGAATTCCAACTCACATCTCTTCGAAAGGGACCTCTCCTCTCGGCCTCCCGATGGGTGGCTTTTAGTGTGGCCAGGGAGTGATCTGAAGTCACCAGAACTAACACTTAGCGACCCCTCTGATATCCCAGATATCACAGGATTCCTGCGAGGAGCATATTAAAACTCCCATTGTTCAGATGAGGAGGTTGAAACCCTGACCACACACAACTGGACAGTAGCAGAACCAGAATGTAAACTGTGGTCCCTCTGATACTGGGACCTGTAGAGCTTCTGATACCCAGAGCTGCCGCCCTCTGGGGGCCTAGGAGTCCTGGCAACAGGATGCTGGAGGAGGTGGCCTGCGGAGGCAGGGCCCAGGGCTTGAGGCTGCAGTGCTGCCCAGGAATGCAGCCTAGCCCGCCCACTTTTTAACACAGTGGCATCCCTGACAGACACCCTTGTCCCTTTCCTGTGCTGGCCTTCGTAACACAATAAATAAACCCCGAGAGAAACGTGACCTGAGCCAGGCAGTAAATGATGGCACTGTCAGTTGTACACGACTGTTGAAACAAACACAGACTGTAATCATCGTGCTGTACGGGGAGAAAGACATTTGGCAAATGAGATTCCATTTTCACATTGGTTTGTGCTGAGCATATAAATTTCCTGCGGGCCGGCCAGCGTTGGGGATGTGTAATTGATTGCCTGCGTTATAATAAACAAGCCGTGACAGGTGATCATTCATCATATTCCACTGAACGTTCCAGCACACCAGAAAACGGAGGAAGAGAGGGAACGCGCGAGCGAAGGCAGAGGAGAAGGAGGAGCCTGGGGGAGGGGAGAGGGTCGGAAAGACGGAGTATTCCCGACAGACAGAAAGCCAGGGAAGGGGCGGGGGAGAGAATCCGCAGAGCGGGCTCGGGGAAAGTGAAAGCAATTACTATAATTCTTTTGATTATCTAATTTGTTCTTTCTGGTCTTCGTTATGTGACCCTCCCCCCATCCCACTCCAACACAGGAGGTCCCCCTCGGGGACTTGGGAAGACACAGAAAATGCTCCTCCCAAGATTGAGGAGAGGAAGAGGAAAGGCGAGGTGGGGGAGGGGCCGCGTCTAGTTGTAACCGGAGTAGATATCGGGAAAACCTCGGGAGGGTGCTGCGTGTGTGTGTGTGTGTGTGTGTGTTCGGGAAAACCTCGGGAGGGTGCGTGTGTGCGTGTGTGTGTTCGGGAAAACCTCGGGAGGGTGTGTGTGTGTGTGGCGCGAGTGTGTGCGGGACTCAGCTTCGCCTTTTGCTCTGTGATGCCTCCAATCAGATGGATAGGAACCCGTTTTGTTTTAATTAAAAAAATTTAAAGCGTGTTTGAAAAATAAAGTGAAAAGTTCCTTTTATTGAAGGAAAAAACAGAATCCAAGTTGGCACCGGATCTGGTTCCAGAAGCCTGTCATGTGGGGCTGTCACTCCTCCCCCCTCGTCCCCCAACCCCGCCCCAGCCCCAGCCTCTCTCTGCCCTTGGCCCGGGGCTGGGGTCGAACAGGACCTGTTGGGCAGCACCCTCCTTTCCAGGAGCTTCAACCTAGACCCGAGGCGGAAGCACATTGGCGTATGAAGGACAGAAAGACAAATGCAGAGCTCTCGAGGCAGCGCACGCATTATATAAGTACTTACATTATGCAAAAGCCAAGGCCCTCAACAAGGGAGTGAGTGAAGACAGGGGACAGGGCGGGATTCGTCTCCCCAGTTCTCACCCTGTCAATTTCTAGCCCTCCCATCCTCACCCATCAAATGCCCTCTCATCCCCTCTCGGGTACCAAATGCTTAGCGCAGGTGGGAGCCTCCAACCCTGGGAGCTGGGAGTTGAGGGGGCGTGGCCCGCGCTAAAATAGGGGGCGGAGACTGGGTGTGACTTAGCCAGGGGCGGAGCCCGCGCTGGAGGGGGCGGGGTGAGTACAGAAGAAAGACAGTAACGTGATCGGCGACTTTGCTTCTCATCTCCCACCGCTTCCTACAGTCCTCTGTCTTTTTACCCTAGCTTTAACAACTGTAATCTGTTACTTTGGAGATTATTATAAAGTCGCCGCTTTGGGAAAATCTGTTCAAGAGACCTGCCTTCTGAAAGCTGTGACATCAGCCCCAGCGGTGTGGGCTGCCTTCTCTGGGTGATCTATGTGGTCTTTGAAAGATTAACAGCTCCTTTGGGTCTCCCAAGAATCCCGGAAGAAAGCTAGGGCAGATGCCGTTTTCTCAGTACGCTTATTTCTTCCCATCTCCACATAACAATTTATGAAATGGATCTTAGGGTCCCGAATTTTACAGGGGAAGAAATGGAGACACAAAGAAATGAAGTTACTTGCTTAAGATCTGGCAGCAAAAAGAATTTAAAAAATTGAATCCAAGGGTCTTCCTCCAGCATGCTTTCCAGACTCCCTATGAGGACACATACTTTCTCCCTTCAAGCCCCGTGAATGATAAGTGCACACATGTATGTGAGGGAGAAGAGTTGGGTCTGTTTGGAACGGCCAAGCCCTCCTGCTACGTATCACTCAAATTTGCCCCCTTCTCTCCACCACCACTGTGCCCCCTGGTCCAAGCCATCTTGCTCCTGGACCATGCTCCCACCTCCTCAGGGCTATGCATCTGAACACTGTCGCCCACTCCCATCCATTTTCCACCTGCAGTCAGGATGATCTGTTCATTGATCTGAGCATGAAAACACCATCCAGGTCTTTCCCCAGCTGGCTCAGCCTACCTCCCTAGCTCCATCTTTTATTATTATTATTGTTAATCACTATCATTATTATTATTATTATAAAATATACGTAACATGAAATTTGCTGTTTTAATGATTTTGAACTGTGCAACTCAGTGACATTAAGTAGATTCACACTGTTATGCAGCCATCACTACTATCTAGTCCAGAACTTTTTCATCACCCGAACAGAAACCCCTTACCCATTAGAGGTCACTTCTTATTCTGCCCTCCCTCAGCCTCTGACAACCACCAATCTGCTTTCTATCTCTCTGGGTTTCCCTACTCTGGAAATTTCATATAAATGAAATCCTATAGTATGTGGTCTTTTATAACTTCCTTCACTTGGCATAACGTTTTCAATGTCCATCTATGTTGTAGCAACTTCATTCCTTTTGATGGTTGAATAATATTTCACTGTATGGATAGACCACCTTTTGTTTATTCATTGATGAACATTTGGGTTGTTTCCAACTTCTGGCTATTGTGAATAGTGCTTCTGTGAATACTTGTGTACAAGTATTCACAGAAGCTTGTGTACAAGCTTGTATACTTGTGTACAAGATGTTTTGTTTGAACATCTGTTTTCAGTTCTTTTGGGTATATACTTAAGAGTGGAATTGCTGGGTCATATGGTAATTCTATGTTTAACTTGTTGAGTAACCACCAAAACTCTTTTCCACAGTGACTGCACCATTTTGCATTCTCACTAGCAGAGTACAAGGCTTCCAATTTTTCCACATCCTTGCCAACAGTTGTTATTTTCCTTTTTTTTTTAATGGCCATCCCAATGGGTGTGTCTAGCTCCATCTTTTAGATCTCTCCCCTTCACTTTTACTTCTCTGGGCTTTCATATCCTCAAATATACCACTCTCTCTTAAAAGGGGGCTTGCATATACAGTGACTTCTGCCTTCCCTCGTGTCCAAAGCTAGATCAGATTCCCCAGTGATGATGCATCTAAGTGTCGTAGCCTTCCTTTCATCGGTCCCAACTTGGTTATGAATTTACCTTCCCTGTGTGATTACTGATTAACATCCATCTCCTTGACTTGACTACAACCTCCCCCCGGGCACGGACAATTCTGCTTTTGCCATCCTCTGTATCCCCAGCATTTAGCACAGGCCCAGGTAGATTCTTGGTGCTCAATAAATACTTGTTGGATGGATGGATGAACAATGAATGAGACCCAAGTTTGGGTCCTGCATCCTTATGAATTTCTCTTTTCTTTTTTTCACTTCTCAGTGGAGTTGGTAGGTCTCCATAAATTAGAACCTGAAAAGCCTGCTCCATGCATAAGGTATGTGGAGGCTGATGAAGTTCTGGTTGCAGAATTCATACTCACTAACATGTCCCTCTAGAGCAATGGTGATTCTGGCCCGGGATTCTGAGTCTCGCGTGGGAACAGTGCTGATTCTGCCCTTCAGTGCTGCTGAAGGTTTAGGAGCTTGAAATATACATGCTTGGTGTAAACATGACCTCGGCATGACAGGGTGATCCCTGTGTTTGCCAAGCCATTAATTTTTAAGTAATAACAGCCACTGCAACAAACTGCATTTCCCCCACATTCTGAGTCATTCTTAAGGTCAGAACTATGCGATGGTATGAGACAAAAACCTTATAAACTAGAGTGTAGTGGTGAGTTCTCTGTGTTTACAGCTCTGCTCCTCCACGCAGGTCCAAAGAGCTGAAAATAGAGGATTAAAAATTCATGCAGCTACTCTCTTCCAAGGAATTCCAAATGCTTAGAAGACGATCTTTATCCCACGAAGTCGTCAGCCTTCGGATATCACCATGCCCGTCTTGAAGACAGGGAAACAGAGGCCCAGGATGTGAAGGGACTTTGCCAGGCTGATACGGGAGCCACAGGCTCAGGCAAAGAGCCCCCTCTCACCCATCTTTCTAGCCCATGCCCTCTCCATTAGGTTGATTAAGACAACTGATTTATTCATTCTCGGTGGTTGAGAGGGGAAAAAAACCCAACATGCCATTTGTGTGATATAAATATCGCTGGAAAAAGCTTAAAAACATTGTGTCATACATATTTTCTTAATACCACAGTCAATCACACATGTCCAAGTGCACAGTTCCATCATCCGAGGGGGCGGAGGGAGACCCAGGAGAGACTTAGCTCTGAATCCTGAGTCCCAGCTAAAGATACACTGGCCGTTTTCTCTTTAGCATATTGCCTTTAAAGAACCTCCTAGAGGTCTCAGAAGCTTGATGTTGGGCCAGAACATGAGTAGGCAGGGAAGCAAGGGTGCCAGGGTGCCTGTCAAACTGGACAGTTCCCAAAGAAAAGATGGGGATGGCCATTTCTCATTCAATGTGCTCCCTGGACTCACAGAAAGATTTGGATCTCAACGTGGTTCCTCTTCCCCGGCCATGCACTACCCTCCCCCCAACCCCTCCCACCTCCCCACCCCACCCCACCCCCCGCAGCCACCATCATCAAAAAGCCTTTAATCCCAGTGATTCTACTGTTAGGAATTTAGCCCAAGGAAATAATTAAAGACGTGAAAAAGACTTAGTGACAGGATGTTTCTCACAACACATAGACTATGGCAAAAGATTACAAACAGCCTCCATAGCCAACCAACTATAGGTGATTGATAAGTAAATCATGAAGTTCATCCCCTAAAACCCTGCTCAGATTTAAAAAGAAAAAAAGGCTAGAAGGAAATAAAGCCAAATGTCCACAGAACTTGTCTTTGGGTGTGGAAATATGGGTCATTTTTCCCTTTCCTATAGTAAGCTCTTATTTGGGGGTGATCTATTCAAATTTGGTTGACTCTACTGGAAGCTTTATGAAATCACTAAGATTTAGAAGTCATAAATGGAAGAGGAAGGGACATAAGTAAAGGCCCAGAGGCAAATCAGTGTCAGGGAGAAAGCAGCCGAATTGCAGTGGGAGATTCCAAATGCTGAATGCTGAGAAATGTGGTGGGTCTGTGGGTTGTGGACAGACTGTGAATCTTTTGAAAGCCAAGGAAAGGAAAGTACACTGGATGTGACAGGCACTTGGGAGCCACTGTAGATTCTTGAACAAGAAAAGACATGGGCAATTCCAAGTCAGACCAAGAAGAGATAGTCAAAGAAATGAATGAGCTAGGAGTGAATCTGGTGGTCTCATAAATCTTTTATGGAAGGATTTGATTTCATTGGTTTGGAGGTAAAGCGTTTTTGAGAATAGCGAAACTCTAAAGAAGTCTGAGATTGTTTTCATTTTACAGATGTGACAACTTCAGCCCAAAGAGTTAAATAAATTGTTCCCAGATCCACAGCAAGATGGTGGCCAAGTTGGGAATGGCAACTAGGGGTCCTTATTCCTAGCTCCAGTCCCAGCCCACCTCTTTGCTACCTGGGATCCCAATTCTGAGATGTTAACCATGTGTACAACTTTCTAGGAGAACCAAAGACCCTGGCTTACTTTCTGGAGTCCCACCTAAACCTCCATCTGTTCATTCATTCATCTGTCCATCCAACCATCCAACACTTATTAAGCACCTATTAGGAGACAGACATGCTAAGTGTTAAGGTGGGGGTAGAGAGGAGATGATGGTGGCACATAGTAGGTGCTCAATAAATATTTGTGGAAGGGAAGGAGAGAAGGAAAGAATAGTTCCTGCCCTCAAGTCACACAAGATCTAATTCAGGAAACAGAACCTTATGTGCGGGTTGAAAGCCATGCTTTCACGGAGATGTGAAAGATGTGTACTGCAGCCCCAGGCAAGATACATAACAGAACCAAACCAAAAAGAGTCGACTTCCTCTTCTTATATAAGAGGACTTAATTCGAATAGCATTTATGGAGCAACTATAATGGGACAGGGATTAAGATTGTCTCTGTTTCCCCATGTTTACACATGAAACCCAAAATGGCCAGGAGGAAGGATCTGTGGAAAGTGAAAAACCAAGGGATCACCAAGCGTCCAGAAAGGACAGATGTTGTTTGTTTCTTTGAACGACTTTGACTTCTTTTTCACACTCCAGCCACTTGGTCTGATTTTCCTTTGGTTACTGGTCCTGGGGTCCTTGGCTCTGGTCTGATGGAGGGAGGGCCAAGCTCATGCCACAATCAGACCCTCCCATCAGCCCCACCCTCCTCCATTTCCCTTTTCCAGTTATTCAGGCGTCTCAGACCATTGCAACGTCTCATTGCCAAGTGAACATAAATCAAGAGACCACAGCTCCCGGATCTTTGAGAAATGGGGACTTTGCGGAGCCTTTCCAAGGGGGTGCATGGGGAAGGAAGGGAAAAGAGGCATAAGGAGAAAGTTCCATGTGGTTCCTTTAATCACTGGGTGGAAGGAGAGAGGAGAAAGTTCAAACAGAGCCCCGCAAGCCAGGCCGGGAAGCCAGCTCTGAGCTCCACTGTTTAAGCAACTGCTGCTGGCATCACCGAGGTTTGTCTTGGCCCAGACCTGTCCTGGGAAACAAGAGAAGCTCATGCTCTTGGAATTCGCTCCCTTAACGATTCACTCAGCAACTCGGCTTTGGTGGACAATTTTTTAACAAAAAGAAAGCAAGCAGAAAGAAAAGAAAAGCCAGGCAACCAATGGTTAGATATGCACTCCCCAAACTCATCAGCTTGGACCGGGCTGGGAGGAAGAGAGAAACTTCCTGAGCCTCCCACGGGGAGCCTCTCCCAACTGTGAACCGCCACTTCCTAGAGTGGGATCCTGGGTGAGACACAGCGAAGCAGCGATCTGGAACATTGTGATTCAAATGCTATCCGTTGAACGCTAGGGACTTTGGAGAGAGGCACTCGATAAACAATGAAAGCGTACGGTGGCTCTCAAACAGTTGTCTTTTATTGAGTGCTTTCCATGCACCAGCATTGTACCAGAACTTTCCAGCCCTTGTCTCATTGGGTCCTCACAGCCACTCCACCAGGGCATATGTTTCAGTCCCACTGCACAGGTGAGAGAGCTGAGTCCCGATTCGTCACTGACCCGCCCAAGGACACACAGCTAATGAGTGGGGGGCATCCAAGTGTGAATCTGATCCCCTATGACAGCCCCACCCCCAGTCATGCTCCTGACCACGCTGCCCTCCTGCCTTTATTTGTTGCTTCATCGCCACGTGTCATCACCGTACCTTCTTGGATGACATGGAAAAACTGAACAGGCGTGCACTCAATCACAGGACAAGATAGGACAGTGACCCCGGGCGGCGTCTTCCCCGCTTGGTTACTGAGGTTCTCAGTAGCCCTGGCTGCTTATGGAAAGTAGCACAGTGTGTGGAAATGCCACTGGATTAACACGGGTTCGAAACCTAGCATCCTCAGACCCTTTGCAGGTGCTTGGGTGGAATTCAGGGGTCCATGAGTTTAGCTGGGGAAAAAAATGACATCTCTACTTTCACTAACCTCTAGTAGAAAGGCAGCATTTTCTTCTATGAGGAATGAAGGTGACAGTCCACTGTAGCCTCAGCAGTTCCTGGGACTTCAGCACACATGCAAATCACAGAGGCTTTCCTGTCACTAACAGTTGTTGGAAAGATACCAAAGTATTGTCTGTGCTCCTCACAACTTAAAAATTGCAGTAGTAGACAGACCAGCAACTAGATCTTGTTACGTAAGGCATAATAAAGAAGCTCGTATAGTACCGTTTCACAAACTCGGGTTTTCATATTTTGATATCTGTATTATAGTATAATTGGTTTCCTTTGCAATCCTATGTGCTTTATTTTATGTAGCCTGATTCTGAAAAGGGGTCCCTGGCCTTCACCAAATTGCCCAAGGGACGCATCCATGGCCCATGCCTGGGAAGCTGAGGTGAGGCTCCTGTTCTTAAAAAGTCTGCAGCCTAATTGGAGAATGAGACAGATACACATATCAATATTTAAGATGCAACCTTAAGTGTAAAAGAAAAGAGTAAACTCTTTGAGGGCAAGCACTGCATTTTTTTAAAAAAAACATGCTCTTGAGGGGTGGGGTAAAGTACCTATATATTCTTATATCCATAGCACCCAAAACAGTGCCTGATAATCAGTTGTGATAGGTCATTAACAAATAGTGCCAAATGCATAAGCTCAGCCTCTCAACCTACGCTGCTTACAAGCTGAGTGATCTCGGGCCAGTGATGATGAGCTTTCTGTCTTGATTTCCTCACTTGGAAGAGGGGCTTAGCAAAACCTTTTCTCAACGTTGTTGACACAGTCCAATAAGATGAAGAGTGTGCATGCACCTAGCCTGGTTCTGGGCTCATCATAAGGGTCAGTTCCGAATGACAGCAGCCTCTGTGGCCCCCAAAGCTCTCTTCTGTTGGAGATCAACTTTGAGAAACCTGCCCAACAGTCTCCACCCCTGGGGTGGAGGTGAGTCACCCTGGAGGGTCTGCATCAGAGCTCAAGGCAGATAAATCAGTTGATGTGGGTCTGTCTGTCCCTTTCGGTGCCTCTCTGATAGCCTGGCCGCCCTGCACACCTCCACGGAGAAAGCACTGTCTCGCCTCCATTGTCGCACGAGGAGGCAGGGTGGGGGAGGAGAGGCAGGACTGGACAGTCAGGTCCCTCGGCCTCCTGCCCCACCACACGCCCGGGTGGCATGATCCGTGATTGGAGAACGCCTACCTTATCTTGCCACTTTCATGCTCACACGCTTGCTTGGAAGATGTCTGTGTCTGCAAGGGCTGGTAAGAACCTGGAACAGGCTTTGAAGGTATCCAGCCAACTGAACTTAATTAAACTGCAGTTCCAGAAGCCAACAGCATTTTCCTAAGAAAGCAATACAACTTCTAAAAGTCCCCTAACACTCCCGTGCAGCCCATTTCCTGTGCTTCAGACTGTGTCATAAAACTGTCCATAGGGTGGTTTCCTTTGATGATGGATCCAGTTAGCAAGACATTTTTTTTTTAAGCCAGCATCACTGTCTCATCTTTCTTAAGTTAGGAGCATCCCGGCCCTCCCCTTACACTGCATTTGTTCTTGCTTCTCCAAGCTGAAGTCATAGGACCTTTATCTTTTCAACTTGGCTTCTCGCTTGGCCGCAGAGGCCACCATCTTGGAGAGTCATACGCCCACTAGCTCAAGATGAGGGCACCGTCACACTCTGGAGCCAAATTTGATTGTATTGCTGCACGAAGTAGGGGAAAGTGGTGGCTGAGGAGTGCTCCTGCTTCCAAACATACTTTTCAGCCGTTCATTCTTCAACCGTTGGGCCCTTATTATGTGCTAGGGGCCGGGGATATAACGGTGAACAAGGTAGCACAGCTCCCATTTCCATGGAGCTATATTTATATGGTCAAGGGAGAGAGAGAGATAATGAGGACATAAGCAAATAAAGACATAAAACAGTTACAGATTGTTAAAAATGCTAAGAAGACAGAAACAGATGGCTGGAGTATAGTGGAGGGATGTTCTTAGATAAAGTCAAAGAAGATCTCTCGGAGGAAGTGACATTCAAGCTGAGACCTGAGGGATGAGACTGAGCCAGGCATGGGAAGAGCCAGGGCACGAATATTCCAAGGCAGCAGGAACAGCATGTGCAAAGGCCCTGGGGTGGGAAAAGCTTGGCAAGAGCTAGGAATTGACAGAAGGTCAGGGTTGCTGGAGTATAAGGAAGAGAGTTGCAAGAGGTGAGGAGAGAGAAAGGCGGCAAGGGGCCGTGGAGACCATCGTGAAGAGTTTGGATTTTATTCAAGTTGGTTGGGGACTGAAATTCACATGGGAGATGCTCCACATATGAATTTGTTGGATAAATGGATGATTTAGAAATATCCTTCCGTTTGGAGGCTTAGGCATCAAAAAGTCTTCAGCAATTGCATCCCTATCAGAATTTCCCCCAGGACTCATTTTTCTATCATTCAGTTGATCCATTTGCATATATGCCTATAAATGAGCTCTAAAGACATGGTTATGGGAAGACCCAGGCATGGGTTTACCAGGGCAGCTGCACTGGCTGACTCCAAGAAGGTACCATTCTCATTGTGTTCTCTGTAAATGCACTCCTGGAGCACAGCATCGAATTGGATGAAACGGTGACTCCTAGATTTGGGCAGCACGAGGTCCTGGTCCCAGCTTGGACGCTCACTAGCTGCGCGAACCAGGGCAAGTGTCGTACTCCCCCTGGGCCTCGGATTCATGAAAGGGGATGATGCCAACCTACCTCCCGGGGTTGTTGAGAATTTTCAAGCTAAGGCAGTGAAAGCACAGTATTTGAACTTGGTAAAGAAGGGTAACTAACTGGGGTCCTAGAATGAGCTTCGAGGATCAGTGGACCCCCTGAAATTGCATACAAAGTGTGCGTATCATGTGTGTACATCTGCATACAAAGGTCAGTGCATTTTTCAAAGGAAAGGATCCAAAACTCTCTCCTCGGTTTCTCAGAGACCCGTGATCCACCATAGGGTACATGGTATTATACACCTGGCAGTTGGGACTGCTACTGGCCCTTGAAGTTGTTCTCTTGCTCTGAGATCTAGTTAAACATGTGCTTGTTGATGTCTTGTTTCCTCTGGAGTCTGTAAGCAGATTGCTGGCAAGCGGCTGCCTGCACTGACCCTTCCCTCCCCACCTTCCAGTCATGCTAACCCCTGACTTCCCACGGACCCGCCCAGCAGCGATCCATCAGCCCAGGGCCAATCCCTCCCCGCCGTGCACACAGGAGGCTCAGGTCCCAGCTGCATCAGTGGCCAAGAGTGGGTGAAATCAGCTAAATCAGTGTGCTCTTCCCGAGCCAGGCATTGCCTTACTCCTCCTAGGTAATAAGATGCCTTAACCCAGATACACATTCTCTGCAGGCTACCCCCAAGGAGCAGTAGCTAATGGCAGGGATTTCTGGCACCAGGTTCCGCCCAGGGGGAAGATGCTCCCGTTTGTGAGAAGAGGAGACGTGAGAGCTTTAACTTCCACCCCCCACAGAAGGTTGACCCTGGGTGGTTTGTCTATGTCCGTGTTCCACACACATCCCACATGTGCCCAGCACATTACAGGCACTTAACAAAAGCAATAAATAAATAATGGTCATTTCCAGCCCATCTACCCACCACACCCTCCAGGGATCTTAATGCAGTACCCTCACTTCTCATCTAGCCGATTCCTAACTGGTTCCCCGACCTCTTCCCTAGAAGTAATAAAGTTAATGATACTTTGTGTAGATGTTGCATCTTTCTTCTCAAGAACTCCAAACACTTGACTGTTATTAGCTCTTCATCCTCATTTCTGAGTTAGGTTTAAAAGGCAGGGGTGGGGTATTCTACCCACCCCTATGCCCTCCCACCAAATCGATGTTATTTCAAGGAGCTGAGGCCTAGGACAGGAACGTTGCCCAGATCTGCAAGTCACAGGCAGAGAGAACTAGGAATAAGGGCCTGCCCCCCAGGTCCCCATCCCCGAATTTGATCTAAGACCCCCAAAACCTTTTTTTGCCTGGAAGCAAAGCAGATCTTTCTAATTCTGCTAACGTCCCGAATATTCTCTCAGTTCCTGAGGTTTGAGAAAACCCCTTGCTTAGGAAGATTGCCCACAGGGAAGAAAAGGTCCCACACAGAGTGACGCAGCCAGACACTGGACCAGGACGCTGCTGCCGTGTGGACCACCTCAAATTCAGATGAAGTCCCTCCAACACACCCCAGAGAGTGTGAGTTAGAGATCCTCAGTGGACTTGGATCTCCACGGTAAGCACCTCCCTCCACTTCTAGAACAAAGCCCACAGTGCTGAGAGGCTATACCATGGGAAGCAGCATGGCTCAGGGAAACCGAGAGGCCTGCTCCTGGCTCTAATTATCTGAATAACCCAAGGAGAGAATGAGTCGGAAGTTTCCAGACCTCAGTTGCTTCATCAGTTAAATGGGTCTAATATTAGCCATCCTGTGTGCCTCATCAGGAGGTTGGTAGCAGATGTGAAAGTGCTTTGAAAAAACTAGACATTCTGTTGAGATGCTGCTGCCGTGGACATCAGGAGAGATGCAGTCTGTTCTCTGAGGATCACCTACAGATTTTTGGAGCCAGAGGGGAACTTGAGCCTCACCAGCCTGTCCTTTTTCCAGAAGAGACCAAAGATGGGAAGTGAGTGTAGTAACGTGAAAAATGCCCCCCTGCCACGAAGATAGTCCCATCAGGTCCTTGGAACCTCTGAATGTGATCTTATTTGGAAAACAGTCTTTGCAGATGTGATTAAGTTAATGATCTTGAGATGAGATCATCCTGGATCATCCAGGTAGGCCCTAAATGTTATCACATGTACCTTTATAAACTAGCCATGCAGAGAGAAGAGAAGGCCTGGTGACCATGGAGGCAGAGATAAGAATGATGCAGCCACAAGCCGAGAAATACCTGGAGTCACCAGAAGCTGGAAGAATCAGGAAGGATCCTCCTCTAGAGCCTTGGGAGGGAGGGAGAGGACATGGCCCTGCTGACACCTTGATTTTGGACTTATGGCCTCCAGAACTGTGAGAGAATAAATTTCTGTTGTTTTAAGCCACCGAGTTTGTGGAAGTTTTTGACAGCAGCCCTGGGAAACTAATGCATGAGGTGGGCAAACTCCCACCTTTTATTGATGGTAGAACCAGGGGTCCTGGCTCTGCATCCAGCACGTGTCATGTCACATCCCTCCTGGCCTCTTTGAGAGGTGAGTAATGAAGCCATATGTTACCCAGAGGGCCATCTCTGAAGCTCAGGGTCAAGGGAAGAGAGCAACAGCCGCCGAGACCAGCTCCTTTTGGTAGCACAGAAAGAGAGCTGAAGGAGGCCACTGCACATGCAGAAAATGCACCTCATGAACCAGCTGGTGCCGGCACCCGCAAAATATCCCCGAGACCAAGCTGGCTGACTAGCAGTGTCCTCTGCAAGAAGAGGAATAGGTCTTAGCTACAGACTAGATGCCTGGAGATGCAGAACTCTGTGTCCTCCATGCCCTGAGCTGGCTCCCGTGCTCCTGGGCCTCCCAGCGCAGTGCAGAGCTCGTGTTTTTGGAGGATGGGTACTTGGATCTGATTTTTGGTGTGTCAGAGAGACAGTGGTTTGTGTTCGGTTCTTGCCTGCCATCTGGCAAGGAAGGCCCTCAGCGCTGAGTGAGTCTTCTCCCCGTGAGAATATTCTCATGTTCGGAGAACTCCAAAGATTAATTTCTGACCCAGAGCAGATTTTCACAGCACTGACAGAAACCAGTGCCTTGACTTCTAGTTTCCCACTTAGCCAATCACTGATGAGGGAAATTCCTGCTGAAGTTATGGCTTTTTTCTGGTTCTGGTTCCCAGGGTTTCACAGAGGAGCGGCCACAGTGGGATCGGGGAGCAGAGCAGTCTTTGGATGGAAGGCGTCTTTCCTTTCTGCAGTCTTAGCTGAGCGTTGATGACACCTCACATTGTCGGGGCTGCACTAGGCGCTTGCCCTCGTTGATGGGGACTGACAGCCATCAGTCCCCAGCTTTCTGCAGGGTGTGCCGGCTGTGTGCCCTTCTGGGGCCCACACGGAAGCCTGAAGGGTCTGTCTACCCCAGGGGCTCTGAACCAAGGCACGATCAACCTCCGGGACCGGGCGTTCTTTGGGACCCCATTCTGTGGTGTCTCTCCTGTGTATTGTAGGGCATTTAGCAGTGTCCTTGGCCAGTGGCACCCTCCACCCTGCCGTGACAACCAGAAATGACTCCAGACATTGCCCACATATCCCTGAAGGGAAAAATCACCCCCCTTTGAGACCCACTGGTCTGTGCACACCTGGTTTCCCTTTCTCCTGGTGATAGAAGCTTCCTCTGTGCAGCGTCACCCCCATGATATCTCAAAGTTCACTGTCCTGTAACACCACTGCTGTTTCCCCTCTATTGGATGGGAAGTAAAAATAATCGTAACAACAATTTATTGTATGCTGATTTGAAATCAGTCACCTCATTTAAATCCTTGTTAGCAACTCTATAAAATTATTCCGTTGTAAAATGTTATGAGTAACCAGGAATAATGTATTACAAGACGAGGAGACCAAGGCAGAGAAAGTCAATGAACTTGCTCAAGGTCACACAGCTTTTAAGGAACTGAGCCAGGATTCAAGCTCAGGCAACTGAGCTCTTAAGCACCATTCTACACTACAACTTCAGTCATACGAAATGTTTGGGACATGCTTTCAAATTTTTAACTCTGTAAGTTGTCATTTATACCATTGGGTGCGAGATGGCATGGCAGGTAGCAATGATATTATTATCATCCCCATTTTTCAGATGAGGAAACTGAGGCTTGTCCAAGGCACGTGGTGTTTCAAAGACAGTCCAAGGACCTGAATCCTGGTTTCCTGTCATAGAATTCAAGCTTTTCCTTCTATGCCAGGCTGTATCTGGGCAGGAACTTCAGTGAGAGGGGCTGAAGGTGTAAACATTCCTTCAGATATTCTAGCTGTTAACTGTCAAGCCAGGGAATTGAAAACGGGAATCTGTCCTTTTTCATAGCCATCTTGGAACCCCAGATGAACACCGCACACGGGTAGTTGGGTGCCTGTGTGCATTCTGCATATTTAACACAAGGTATAGCAGAATCTGTCTTGCACCACCCAGACCCTGGAGACAGCTGCTCCTTGCAAGGGCTGCTGGGCACTGCTGGGAGGTGACAGTGGCCATAGCTGGTCAACTGCAGTTGCTTCCTGGACAGAAAAGCCCCCCTTGTTGGTATCCGCCCCTACCACAATCCACTCCCCACGTATCCAGTATCTCGGTGAACAGCCTGTGCAGGTGTTGCGTTGGGGGTGGTTATTATCACTCATGTTTTGCTGCTGAGAAGACCGAGGATTGGAGAGTTTCAGGGACTCAGTCAGGATCCCACAGCCAGTAGGAGGTAGAGCCGAGGTAGCATGCTGGGCCTCTGGCTCGCCTTCGTCTGCTGCCTCCTCTGGTGCCCAGGCCTTCAGGCTTGCCAGGTTTTGAGCACAGAGTGCTAGAGCGGAAACGTGGGGCGCTCAGGGACAGGCCTGCATCCTAAAGGTGACCAGTCTCCTTGCTAGGGGAGTTCTGTCTAGACTGTTCTCTCGTTCAACACGTGGTAGTCCTCGAGGGCCTACTATGTGCGCAGTGTTGTGCTAGTGTGGGGCACAGAGGTGAATGAGTAGATAAGCAGTGGGGTGAATGGTGACCCAGCCCCCCCCCACCCCAGAGGTATGTCCACCTCTGAATCCCCATACCCGTGAATGCGACCTTTTTTAGAAATAAGGTCTTTGCAGATGTAATCAAGTTAAGGATCTCAAGATAAGTTCATCCTGGATCCCTCAATCCAATGACAAGTGTCCTCGTAAGAGAAAGGCAAAGAGAGATTTGAGACATCCACGTGAGGACAGAGGCAGACGTTGGAGAGTTGCAGCCACAAGCCTGGAGCGTGAGACGTTGGAAGAGACCATGAAGCGTCCTCCCCAGGAGCTTTTGGAGGGAGCGTGGCCCTGCCAACACCTTGATTTGGGAGCTCTGGCCTACAGAACTGTGCGAGAATCAATTTCTGTTGTTTTAAGTCAGTGATTACCCCTTCGTGGACACTTGTTATGGCTGCCCCAGGAAAAGAATATATCCTGAAAAGGGATAATTTTTAGAATGAAGGGGAAAAAAAGGAGTGTTGGTTGCAATATGACCCAGGTAGCACATATTCAAATTCACTGGAGCAGACCCTCTCATGCCCTGTCGGAACAACCAGGCAAGTTCTTCATGGAAGTCGCTAAAACAAATGCAGTGGAATCCTCACCCCCGAAATTCCAGCTGTTAAAAGAAGGCAGCCGACAAGTCAGCAGGGTAATTAGACAGAGACAGGAAGTCAAGTTGCTCCAGGCACCTTCACGGGAAGGGTGTCATCAGCCCCAGGTTTATTCATTAATGTCCAAGAATGCCTCCATCCCTCCCTCTCCCGCAAACATGGAATGTGTGTGTGTGCGCATGCGTGCGCTCTGTGGGAGGCCCTGTGCCGGGCTCTGAAGAGAGTACCACACAGCCCCAGCCCCAGCCCCATGGGGCTCAGAATCTGGTGGGAAAGCAGTGATGTCAGCCCCCGTGCTCAGAGGCTGCGCTGGCATTCACTGGGAGGTACTGATACAGCAATGCTGTTTGTTGAAATGGTGGAACACTTCTGTCTGGAGCAGTTGGTAATGAGCTGTTGATCTGAGTCCCTAAGTGCCACCTGCCACCTCGACTGTGCCAGCCCCTCTCCTTGCAGGTCCCCATGGACCTCTTCACCATCCAGCAATAGGGGGAGAATGCTACCTCGGTACAGTGGACCCCTCCAGGATCCTGCTTCTGTGCTACAACCAGGATCTGTTCTGACTGGTCCCTGCTGTCCTGAGTGTCACATATTTTGACTATCATCGCTGACTAGACCTCAGTGCCAAGAGAATAAAAGGCTGGCTTTGAACCTGTGTATCTCAGCTATTTAATCCCAGTTAGTCATCTTGAAATTGCATGCCTTAGGTGCACGGAAGAGAAGCGATGGGGAACCGGTCTGGGTACCTCATTCTGCCATGCCTGGAAAGTAGCCTCAGAGATATCACCTGTTCCCACAAGAGCACTGAAAAGGGTCTGGGGAGAGCTCTGGAACCCAGACCAGTGAACAGATTGGTCAGACCCATGCCTGCAAGTTACCAAGGTCAAAGGAAGATCAGAAGCCAAGTCCAGGCTGTGGACCCCACTGTCTGTGCACCCTGCTGAAAGTCAAGGGTCTGGAGCCAGCAGGCAAGAAGACAAAGCCAGCTCCAGGGTTTACGTAGAGGAGTTTCCAGATGGACCAGAGGTTATCAACTCAAATACTCACAGGAGCCGGGCAGCTAAAGCAGCAGCCCCCAGCCTAATGCTGGGACAGCCTTAACACACTTCCAAAAGCCATTTCTATAATTCTTATTGCATCAAAAAAGAGTACTTTTGTGGTGGGAGGGCTACTGGCCCAGGGATATGTCAGGAGATTGGCTGCAGGTGCCGTAGAAGGAGTGCATTTCTATCCTTCTTTATTTTTCTCCATGAGACCAAGGGACCAAACATGAAAGTTTCCAGGGTCCTTCCATGTGTTTTTTGAGAATTGAAGTTGGACAAGCCCCTTCCACCTGGTCATCAGCATTGTTGCTATTATACAGGGATGAGGATGTTTGGTCCATGAAAGGACAACGTTTTCCAGTAGTTGCAGAAACCAAAGATGGAATGGACTTATATCACTTAACCATTAATTCATTCCGCAAATATTTTTGCAAACCCATTATGTGCAGAGCCTTTAGGGGCTGAGGTAGGGAACAAGTCAGAAATCATCTCTGCCCTTCCGGCACTTTCAGTCAATTGAGCACCTACTATGTGCCAGGCCTCTTACAAAAATAATGTGAAATAATCCCCACTACCCACACTTATTGAGGGCTTATGCTGCCAGGGACAATCAAGTTCAAGTATATACTTCCACTAATAATTGCAGGAACACGAATTAGCTCTTGTCACTTGCCACGTATGTGCTGGGTGCTTTGTGAGCATTATTGGGGTTAAACCTCCAGCAACATCTCCAGGCTAAACACTGCCACTACCCCCATCATCCAGATGAATATACAGAGGCACAGAGAGGCTGTGACTTCTTCCAGCTAGTAAGTGGCAGAGGGGTTTGAACTGGCCAGATCCTAGAACAGATGCTCTTAATTATGCTGCCTGCCTTTTAATTCTCAAAACACCCCTGTAGATAGTCATTCTTAGACCCATTTTGCAGATTAACCTGAGGCTCTGAGAAGTTTTTATTGTGTCTGCTGCTGGGGGCTGGGGCTATTGGCTGCAAAAGTTAAAAGGGCACCAAAAAACTCACTGATCAAGATGATGTTCTTTTAATGGAATTTTTCTTAAACTCAAAATGAGTGTCAAAAACTCCACCATGAACAAAACATCAGAATTTTTTTTTTTTTTTTTTTTTTTTGCGGTATGTGGGCCTCTCCCGCTGCGGAGCACAAGCTCCGGACGAGCAGGGGCCAGCTGCTCCGCAGCATGTGGGATCTTCCCAGACCGGGGCACGAACCCGTGTCCTTTGCATCAGCAGGCAGACTCTCAACCACTGCGCCACCAGGGAAGCCACAAAACATCAGAATTTTAAAGAAAGATTCCACCCTGAACTCGCAGGACCTCGTTTGACAACACCCTAACCCCAGTCCTGTCTTTATTTAAAATTTTCATCATTTGTTCATCATTGATTTTCTAGCATTACTTTTCTTAAAAATATTGTTTTAAAATTTTAATCTTGGGCTTCCCTGGTGGCGCAGTGGTTGAGAGCCCGCCTGCCGATGCAGGGGACACGGGTTCGTGCCCCGGTCTGGGAAGATCCCACATGTCGCGGAGCCGCTGGGCCCGTGAGCCATGGCCGCTGAGCCTGCGCGTCCGGAGCCTGTGCTCCGCAACGGGAGAGGCCACAACAGTGAGAGGCCCGCGTACCGCAAAAAAAAAAAAAAAAAAAAAAAAAAAAAATTAATCTTGATTACTGAGTTGGGGCCGCACTTAAGTTTTGTACCCAGACGGGGACCTGTAGTCCTTCTTCTCACGGCTGCCTTTTACTGAGCGCTCACTCTGGCGCTATAATCGTGCTTTGCCTGTGTCTCAGTTTATCCTCTCAACCGTCTTAGGAGGCAAGCATTATCATCGCGCCTGTTTTACAGATGAGGCTACTTCGGACCAGAGAGGTCCAGAGCTCTGATTAAGGTCACACAGCGGAGGGGCGGAAACTTGAACCCAGCCAGGTTTCCTCGAGAGAGGGAGTGAGCTCCCGGTACTGGGAACGGCCCAGGCACAGGCGGAGGACTGCGGATCGCCCGGCGTGTAGGGAATTCCTGCTGGGCGTAGGAGGCGGGACTTGATGACCTCCGAGTTCTCAACAACGCCCAGTTCCAGCTTTCTACGATCCCATTGTTTCCGAAGAAACGGTCCCGTGGCTCGGCGGCGGCGCCGGGCCTGGGCCCCTGCCTCGGCCTGGATAACCGGGGTGGGGGACGCAGAGTCCCCGGCGCATCAGCGGGCGGAGGGGTCCCCGCCCGCCCGCCGAGCGTGCGGAGCCCCGATCCTTACCGCGCCGGAGCAACCCTGGGAGGGCGAGGCATTGCGATGCAAGAAAGCTCTTGGTAATAAGCAGAATTGGGTTTTAATGGGGTTCGCAGAGATAGAACAGAAATCAAATTAGGGCCTAATTGGCACGCACGCGGCAGTGAGAGCGGTGGCTGCGCGGCGGTCCCGCTGGGGCTGAGCAGCGCAGCAGCCCTGGGGACGCGGCCTCCCGCCGGCGCGAGGCCCCAGGCTCGCGGGGACCCCTCCGCCGCCGGCTCCCCCTCTCCCGCCCGTGCAGCCCGCGCGCCCGCCCCGCCCCCGGAGGACCCGGGCATGGCCTGGGAACGCGCAAATACCGGCCGGCTGCCGGGCAGGGGACCCGGCGCTGGGGCAGCCACACTCAGCACCCACCCCTGACGTTGACCCGGCTCCTAGAAAATGCCTGAGCGGCTGAGCAGCGTCCACGGATGGCTTTTTTGTTTGTGTTGATGGAAAAGATAAAAGGGTGTCGGGTAGATGGCCGTGGGGAAAGGACAGGAGAGGGAAAAGATTTATCAGCAAAAGAAACAGAGAACCCAGCGCGTAATTATTAAGAGTAGTCGTAGTATGAGTGATATTGGGCGCCGACCCTGGGCCAGGTCCTCTGCCGGCACGTTTTGCTGTTTTACATCGTGACTTCTATGAGGTTTGGTAATCCTCTTTCTCTCCATTATACCCACGAGGAGTCGGAAGCACAGAGGGGTTTAGTTGCTCACCCAGGGTTATCCAGTGAGGACACCTTGTAACTGACCCTCCATCCCAAGACAGGGCGACTACGGAGGCTATGCTTGTATCTGCTTCTGCCACGGACAGTACAGACAGTACATGTAGTTAAATTTCTTTTTTATCTATCTTTAAAAGCACTTACAAGATTCTCCTTAGACTGATGATGTGTTGGTTTTGTAAGATGACATTTCTTTTTAAGGTTTTTCAATTTGGGTTTTCACTATATCTGAGGAATTTTATTTTATATCTGCCATATTTCCCTGTAGTGTCCTTGGAAGTCTTAACCCTCTTCAGGCCCCGTAGGTCTGTGCCAAAGAGCACTCCTAGTGTTTGGGGGATAGAAATCGAGAGAAGCAAAGAGAGATCCCAGCAGTTCCACAGGTGAGCAGAGCAACGGTGGAATGAATAACTTTAGGGAAATACCAATAACAACTCTCCCTCCTCAAGCATCCTCTGTATAGTATGTCCATTCCTCAAAAAATTCTTGAAGGGAGGCACTTTAATCCTCATTTTTAAATGCGGAAACAGGTTCAGAGAAGTATAGTGACTTACCCAAGGCCGTGCAGTGAGTCCATGGTAGAACTGTCCCAGAACTGTCTGACCCCAGATCTCACAGTCTCTAGATCATCTGTTCCAAAAGCACCAAGAATTGGTGTGCTGTGCCCTTCTAGCAGTTGGGAGGCGGATGATTTGCTTCCCTCCACACCATGAAGCCTTTGCCAGATTTTTTTCTTTTTTTTTTGGACCAGATTGGAGGAAACTTAGAGCACCAGTACTGACCTTTTTTTCAAGCCTCGGCTGGAGCCTTGATCTGCCTCCAAGGCGGATCAAACATTTCTTGGTGGCAGCTGATTGAGAACATTCTAGGACAGCATTCTCCAAAGTATATTATATGAAACATGTCCAGAATTGTTCATGAAACAACAGGCTCTGTGATCAAATGATCTGGGGAAATTTGGGGTTGAGCAAAGTTCAACCTGCTTCTTCACTGCAGGACTTTTCAGAGCCTTTAACACACTCAGGCATGCGATCTCCAAGAGGGTCCATTGTAAGAAGTATTTTCCAAATCACGGATAGTCTTTTTGACAGAGTATTGTGCAGGACTGGGGTTCCACAGAACCTACTCTGGGAAACATGACCTACTGTGTTCTGGAACTCACGCCTTTAGAATTCTGTCCCTGATTGGGGGTAGAGCTTGCCCTCTTCGTTGCTACCTGCTGTCTCCTTTTGTTAGGAGAGATGTTTTAAAGTCTCACTCAGAAACATGTTCGCAGTTGAACAAGGAGCCCCGACTGTATATTTCCCCAAAGTGTTGCCAATCACATTCCTCAATCAAAAATATTTATTGGGCCCTTATGCCTGCACGGGGCAGTAAGGGGCTCTGAAGACTTAAAAGTAAACGAAATTAACTAGGTGATGTATGTAGCACGTGTAGCCTGGGGAATGGTGGAGTTAGTACTGGAATTTCTGTTATCAGCACAGCTATTAGACCTGGTCCCTGCCATTGTAGAGCTCAGAGACTGGGTGGATAATTAAAACACATGCACTCAACATGATAAAACAGCTTGGCACATCTGTGACAAAGGCCAATTGCAAGTATTTTGGAAGCATAGCTATTCTATTCCCCGAGCACATTAAAAAATCTTTATTAGATTTTTAGTTATAAAATTAATACAATGCCTTTTGGAAAAAAATAAACACTTTAGAAAGAAGAAAACGAAAAGCAAAAGGTTCCTGTTCATACTCCCTACTCTGCCACCCCTAAGTCCCTAGAAGTAATCACTGTACACGCACTGTCTACCATTCCAGACTTTTCTGTGCATGAAACAAACATGTAGATATGGAGTTTTCTTTTTACAAAAAAAGGGGGTCATAAGACACTGCTTGCTTGTAACCTACTTTTTTCCCATTTCACTATACACTGTAGACCTTTCTAACACAACAAGATCAACCTCCCTCCACTCCCAGACGCTCCCAAGACCCAAGACACCCCTTGTGTGCCTCACTTTGTGAACCCCTGAGGAGGGAAAAGCCATACAAGTCCACTCATTTGTTGGACATCTACCGAACGCCATACACATGTGTGCTAGGGGATTGGGAAAGATGGAGAAGTATTTAAATGGAGGGAACACCATATGCAAAGGTGTGCAGGTGGGAAGTCAGGTGAGTGGTACCAGGTGTGGGAGATGTGCCTCTCCCTTTTCAATGCCCAAAGGCCATCCCATTCTATGCACGAACCGTGGTTTACTTGCCCAGTCCCATTCATTTTAAAATGCTTGTTATAAGAAAGATTAGAATATTGCTGATCTGCTGTGGCTGGAGCCTAAGCACCTAGAAGGCAGTGGATCAGATCTCTATAGTGTTTTATCCAGCATCCTCTCCCTGTAAATGCCATGACTATTAAATCTTTTAGCCAATTTCATGATTGTTTCCAAAGGCGCTCTGAATTGGAATCACCTGGTGTGAGACCCTTTTACTTAAAGAGCACAGTCAAATGATAAACTCCGCGACACAAATGAGTGACTTGAGCATGTCACCAGCCACTTGTCACGTTCATTCACACACTCAAGGGGTCAGTTGTAGCTGCAATTAGCTGGTTAACTAGCATTTGTTGGGCTCTCAGGAGTTGCTGAAATATAGCAATGATGGCAGGAGGAAGCATTGCAATTGCAAGGGCAAATGTCTGTCCCTGTGGCAAAGGGAATAGGGGAGAGGGGCCCCTTTAAGAGTTTCCCCGGGAGGCAGTGAGGAATTAAAAAGCAATCATAATTAGTCTTCCAAATGAAACACGATGGGCCAAATGTCAGACGCTCATCCTCTCTCGATGCTGCAGACTCAACCAGACAGGCCCTGCTTGTGTTCTGGCACTCCGGTTCCCTGCAAGGAGGCACGGAGACTATTAAAAATCCCAAATAGCTGAGATTCTCCAGGATCAGCAAATCCGCACAGAAGACCTTAAATCAGCAGAATCTGTGAGCTTTCAGCTTCGGTGGCTGGTGTGCAGGGCTTTTCAATTGTCTCCATTCAGTTCCTCGAGTGGATCTCATAGGCCGAATGAGATCTTTATCATCTGTCACCGGGGCGATGCACACTGGGCCTGCCACGGCAGAGTCCATCCCAGCTGCATAAAGACATCAGCAGCTCGTCGGGGCTGAGTCCCTGCCCTGTCGCCACATATGGAATGCATGGCCCCAGCTGAGGATGCCACACGCCCCTGGCCTCACTTACCCGGTCCTGGAATGGCATCACCTCTTTTCCCACTCAGCTACAGCCCTCTCACTGCCGAAGTCAAAACCTCTGAGAAGCAATTTAAGTGGCTTGTCAAAAAGGAGGTCATCATAACCCAGCAGGTGGCTGTAGATAGGTAGTGGGGAGGTAGTGGATCTAGGGGGCTGTGCCAGCTCTGCTACCTGCCTGCTGAGTGCCCTCGGACGTGTCATTAGAGCACTCAGAGCCTCCACTATAAATGGGCACGAAAAAATCTCCCACCTTCTTGGGAAGGTGAAATGATTTAGTTAAAGCAGAGACTTAGAGTACATGACACATTGAGAAAAGCATGTCTAGTCTCGAGCAAAATAAACACCATTAAGTCTTCTGACATCATCATCATCAAAACACTTATTGACACAATAATGTGAAGGTACTTAATGCCACCTAATTATACGCTTAAAAACAGTTAAAATGATACATTTTATGTCATGTCTATCTAAATTTAAAACAAAACTTATTGAGCAACTGCTTTATGCTAAATGTTGTACCTGCACTTAATCTGCACAACTCTTTAGGTGGGAGAAATTACCCCCATTTTAAAGAAGAGGAAGTGATCTCCGAGCGGCCACCCAGCTAGCAAGTAGCTGAGTCAGGATTCGAACTGAGTCTGCCCGACCCCAAAGCCTATTCTCTTAACCTCGACGTGTTTTTTGTCGTTGTTGTTTTTTAATATATATTTTTTAATTTTTAAAAAATCTATTTTTAACTGCATTGGGTCTTCGTTGCTGTGTGGATGCTTTCTGTAACTGTGGCGAGCGGGGGCTACTCTTCGTTGCCGTGCACAGGCTTCTCATTGCGGTGGCTTCTTTTGTTGCGGAACACGGGCTCTAGGCACATGGGGTTCAGTAGTTGCAGCACTCAGGCTCAGTAGTTGTGGCACGCGGACTTAGTTGCTCTGCAGCATGTGAGATCGTCCCGGACCAGGTATCGAACCCGTGTCCCCTGCATTAGCAGGTGGATCCTTAATCACTTTGCTACCAGGGAAGTCCCAACCTCGACGTTTTGATGTCTTGTTTGCCCGAGGGTGGTATCATCGGATGTCTATTCAGTATATCACGGCAGCTCACAGCCCCATTCATACATTCAGTCAGACTTGGGTGACTACCCGATGGGTGCCAGGGACCAAGTCAGGTACCAGGGAGGCAAAGATGAATGGGAGTCCGAGAGCACTCCTAGCACAGGCCACGGCAGGCAGAAACAAAATACCGAGTCCTTTAGGAGTGGAGCGACTTGTAGACAGAGGACCATGAGGAGGGGTGTCTTTGCAAAGGAAGTAATGGCTGAGCAGAGGGGGATGATTCTTTTCCCAGGACGTGGAAGAGGGGACGGCATTGGCCAAGGCATTAGTGGCAGAGGGGCCATGACTAGTGTGTCAAAAAGTGCAGAGGGATCCAGGGAAAGGAGTTTAAGAAGATGCTGGGAAGCTAGCCAGGCGTAAGCAAAGGAGACTGCATGGTTATCCTGCAAAAATTTTGAAGGAGAATGACAAGGTCATGTTCATAGAGCTACAGAGAGAAGACCCCACTTCACTTTTTGTTTTTGGCACGGGGGCAGGGGTGGCACGGTAAAAACAATATAATGCAAACACCCCAAATGTCTATCAACTGCTGCATAGATAAACAAAATGTGGTACATCCACACTGGAGATTCTACAATGGAATAGTATTCAGCCGTTAAAAGTAATGGAGTACTAACTCATGGATGCACCTTGAAAACATGATGCCAAGTGAAAGAAGTGAGGCATGAAAGGCCATGTACTATATCATTTCACTTACATGAAATGTCCAGAATAGGTAAATTCATAGAGACAGAAAATAGATTACCAATTGCCTGGGGCTGGGTAGGCAAAGGGAATGAGACTAATGAGTGTGGGGTCTCTTTTTGGGATGATGAAAATACTCTGAAATTAGATCTACGCACAAATTTGAGAACGTACTAAAAGAAATAAAATCACTGAATTGTCTGATTTTAAAGGGTGAACTTTATGGTATATGAATTATATTTTAGTAAAGCTGTTATTAAAAAACAATATAACCATATTAAATAAAAGTTTGAAAAATAGAAATCCCCTCTAGTCCTACACCCCCAACATACAGCTATTTCCCACTTGTACATTTCCTTCTTTGTCCCTGCACTTATATATTTTACATGTACACTATCAGAGAGTATCATTTTCTATTCCTTTTTTATCTTAGCATTTCATCACAAACATTTGTTCACATTCCTATGAGGTCTCCATAATTGTTTTCAGATCCAAGTTTTAGGAAGATGAATGAATTCATTCAACAGATATTTTTTGGGCACATGCCAGGAACTGTTCTAGGCACTGGACAAGGCCCCTGTTCTCCTGGAGCTTATTTTCTGTTTGAGAGGACAGACAACAACAAACTGATAAATGAAGAAGATAATTTCTGATTGTGAGGAATATGATATGAACAGAAATCCAATAGGGAAATGAGACAGAGAGGCATGGCATGGAGGTAATATTAGAAAGGGTGGTCAGGGACAGAAGTGACCTTTGAGCGAAGACTTAAGTGAAGAGAAGACACCAACTATGTAAATTCTGAGAGGAAGTATTCTAGGACAAGCATACAGCAAGTGCAAAGGCCCTGAGGCAGCAACATGCTTACATGCTTTAGGATCAGTAAGAATTTGGGTGACAATGCAAAGGGCAGGTTTGGGGAAGGAAAGTTGTGTCAAGGGACCAGGTAGGTGGCAATGGAATTTGAATCATCTGAGACTGCCGTGAACATCACTTTGGCCAGAAGCAAAGACCAACGAGTCCTAGTTGTTCAAGTCCAGTCCTAGCGTAGTTGTCAAAGTTACCTCCTGGCCTGTGCTTGTGAAGGAGCCCGGGAGCCAGAGCTCAGGGTACACTCTGAATCAGAGCCAACACCAGGCCCCTGCTCAGTGCTCTGGCTTTCCCAGGTGCTTTCCAGCACAGCCACATGAAGCCACACCCAGAGAGCCCCTGGGGGCCTCCACAGCCCAGCTAGTGTGTGGGCAGAGCCAGCAAGTGCCAACCTGACAGCTGATGGCAGCCCAGCCCCTCCCTGCCGCCTCACCACCTGCACATCAAAGTGGCAACGCTCCTGGCACATCTACTTCCTCTGGCCCCAAACCCACAGGGCTGGCACTGCGCCCCCAAGCACAGAGCCTCTACCCCTCACCTCGCACCCACGGCTCCCAGCCCTGGGCTTTGTAACTCTCTCCTTCCCTCAAACCACAGGCTTACTTTGGAGACAGACCAATCTGGATCAGGTCCCCTGTGAAACTCGCATGGCTCCCTGATTTCTGCCCAGTAACACTCATTATCCTTTGCATTAATCACTTAATATCTCTCTGTCTTTTGCTTTTGACTGTAAGCTCCAGGAAGGCAGGAACAATGAATGCATAATGTTTA
Organism: Kogia breviceps; assembly: GCF_026419965.1. NCBI lineage: Eukaryota > Metazoa > Chordata > Mammalia > Artiodactyla > Physeteridae > Kogia > Kogia breviceps. The sequence continues at coordinate 77,864,641 of NC_081324.1, read as the reverse complement.
GTACGTCTTACAGTGCTGCCAATAGAAATAGAATGTGGGCCACATACGTAACTTAAAATTTCCTAAGAGCCACATTCAATAAGCAAAAAAAGGTAAGGGCCAAACAAATTTTAATAATACATTTTCTTTAACCCAACAATCCAAAATATTATTTCAACATGTGGTCACTACAAAGACTGTTAATGAGATATTTTATATTCTTTTTTCCCCATACTAAGCAGTCAAATTCCAGTGTATATTTCATATTACAGCACATCTCAGTTAGGATGCTAAATTTTCATGTGAAATAATCTTAGCTGGATTTTATCAAATTTATGGGGAGAGTCCATTCACTTACCCAAGTTGTGCCGAACATACATAAAAGTTTTCCAGTAGTGGAATGAACAGCTTTTAACTTTAAATTTAAATAAAGTAAAATTAAATAAAGTTAAAAATACAGTGCCTCAGGCACATGCCATATTTCAAGTGCTCCATCCCCTGTGTGGCTAACGGCTACCATATTGGAAAGCAAAGATATCAAAATCCCCATATTTGCAGAATGAATGGATTGATATATCCCACTTTCACCATTTCCTTTTGATATGACTTGGGCCTTGGGGTGGTTTTAAATACCCACCGATTCTTTGATACTCCCCCTGCCCAAACGTGGAGCCTGATTCCTCTGCCCTTGAGTGTGAGCCAGACTCAATGACTCACTTGGAAGGAATGGAATGTGGCTAAGTGACAGCGTGTGACTTCCGAGACTAGGTCATGCTGTGTGCTGTGGGTCTGTCTGCCCGTTCTACGTCTTGACCCCAGATCCCCCCAGAGAGAAGGTCTCCCCGGCTCTCTCGCTGCTGTGCAGTGGAAGCCACCTCCGTTGGTCAGCGCTCTCACCCAAGACCACGTCTGAGCCTCAGTCTTCGGATCAAGCCCATGCCTGGTCCAGGGGGCTGTGGTCAGGGTAGCGAGGCCATGAGGTCACAAGGCCAACTTTTCTCAGAAGATGCCCAAAGCACCAAGGACATAATGGTCTTGTCTAAGTAGTGCCCTTGGGTGAGTCCACTAATGAACACGGACCTGTTTCCTTGTCTGTCAAATGACAGATGATAGGAGGACTTAGACCACCCATCAGGTAGCTATGAGGGTCCAAGGAGGTGGTTCAAAGAAAAGCCCTTTCCAACAGGAGTGTCTCATTTAAATACTATTGCTGTGACAAAGGCAGCTTGCTGTGTACATGAAATAGAAAAATGTAACCATCGTCCGATTAATCAGGACTGTCCTAGTCAAAGAAGTCACAGAGGCTTAGGACACTGGGCACATTTTAAACACCAGCGAGATTAAGAAGATGAGGGTGAGTTAAAAAAAAAAAAAAAAAGCAGCAGCTGTTTCTTGCCTGTGGCGTTTCTAGCTTGTGCACATCATCCCTGTAATATTTCTTCTTCCTTTTTTGTTAATGGCTTGGGGGTTTGAACACTGTTTTGTTCAGCCACATGGGGAAATGTTTAATGAATCCTTGTGAATATTCATTAAATGCTGTTAATATTTTCTGGTGGGGGAGGCCCTGCTGCCCGTCCGGCGGGTCTTGGAACGGTGGCAAGGAAGCCGCCCACCACTTGATTTCTGTTACTTGTTTTCCATTTCGTTTGCCCTATTTTCTGAGACCTCAGGTGGTTTGCAGGGGCCAAGGGTGGAGGCAGAGCTGGCTTCCTTGCCTCCTCTCCCCAGACTCACAGGGAGTTTTAGAGAGGGGTGGTGTGGAGTTAAAGATGACTATACCCTACCCCGCAGCGACCACACTCCTTGATATGTACCTCCAAGAAACCCTCACACGTGCACAAAGAAATATGCAGGGAATGCTCCTGGCAGCACCGCTTGCGACAGCAACAAAGAGAGAAACCACACAAGTGTCCCTAACGAGAGGATGGATGGATTTAGAATATTCCTACTAATGGATTACTACGATCCAGGAGTGAAAATGAATGACCAGGGCTATGTGTTACCGTTGAGTCTCTTTTATTGAGATGTAATTCACACATCAAGCAGTGGTGTTTAGGATCTTCACAACATTGGGCAACCATCACCACTAAGTCCAGAATATTTTCGTTACCTCCAAAGAAACCCCATACCCGTTAGCAGCCACTCCCCATTCCTCCCCACCTGCAACCCCAGGCCACCCCTAATCCGCTTCCTACTTCTATGGATTTGCCTATTCCTGACATCTCATAGAAATGAAATCATACAACATATGGTCTTTGGGAACTGGCTTTTTTCATTTAGCATAATGTTTTCAAGGTTTGCCCACTTTGTAGCACATAACAGTACTACATTCCTTTTTACGGCTGAATAGTATTCCATTGTACGGATATATCACTTTTGTTTATCCATCAGTTGATGGACATTTGGGTTGTTTCTACATTTTCACTCTTACGAGTAAGGCTGCTATGAACATTCACATACAAGTTTTTGTGTAGACATTTGTTTTAATAATCTCTTTTTAAAATATTTATTATTTATTTTGGCCGCTCTGGGTCTTAGTTGCAGCATGTGGACTTCTTACTTGTGGCATGCGGACTCATAGTTGTGGCATGCAGAAGGGATCTAGTTCCCTGACCAGGGATCAAACCCGGGCCCCCTGCATTGGGAGTGCGGAATCTTACCCACTGGACCACCAGGGAAGTCCCTATTTTAATAATCTTGAGTATATACCTAGGAGTGGAATTCCTAGGTGATAAGGCAATTCCTCATTTAACTTTTTGAGAAACTGCCAGATTGTTTTCCAAAGTGGCTGCACTATTTTATGTTCCTACCAGCAACGTGTGAGGGTTCCAGTTTCTTCACACCCTCACATGGTTGAACCTGACAGACATAATGTAGACAAAAAAACACGTTGCAGAAGAATCTGTTCGGTATAACCAAACAAATGTACATTTGTACATTTCTATTAGAAACATACAAAATAATACCATAGATTACACAGAGCTACACTATGTGAAGTTAAAATACAAAGAAAGTGATGGGCATGGAAAACACTGAAATGTGGATAATGCTTCCCACTGGGGGTGAGGAGACCAATTCGATCAGGTGTGTGAACATATGGGACTTCCATTACATGGGTGTTGTTTTATTTCTTAAGCTAAGTGCTGTTCATGGGAATTTTGAATTATTCTTTATACTTTGTAATATATTTTTCATATTTCCTCATAATGTATTATGTTTACATTTATTTTTAGGTAGGACATATTTTAGAGGTATGCCTATCTTTTTTTAAAAAAAATTTCTTTCTTTAGGCTGTGCAGGGTCTTAGTTGTGGCACTTGGGAGGCCCACTCTATGGGAGTCTTATGGAACTGGAGAGTTTCCAGGTGGGAAAATCTTCTGAGGGTTTGGGTCTCCATCCCAGCACACAGTTTCCGCCACCCAAGATGTTAGTGTCGTAGGGGTATAAAGAATATTGTCTTTGGGATCTTTATAAGTAAAGAAGACCCAACTACAAGTAACTGCAGTGGCTTTAAATCCAAAAATTCTTTGCTACCCCTCCCTTTAAGAACTGGAGCTTAATTTCTCTCCTGTTGAGTGTAACCCGGTGTACATGACTTGCAACTAGTGAATAGAAAAAGGTAGAAGTGACAATGGGTTATTTTAGAGACTTGGTCATAAAAAGCATTGTAGTTTTTTCCTTTCTCTCTCTTTTGATCACCAATCTTGGGGAAAGCCAGCCACCATATTGCAAGGACACTCAAGCTGTCCTATGGAAAGGCCCGTGTGGTGAGGAGCTGAGACCTCCTGCTAATAGCCAAGTGAGTGAAGCATCTTGGGAAAGGATCCTCCAGCCCTAGTTGAACCTTCATATGACTGCAGCCCAGGACAGCCTCTTAACTGCACTCATGAAAGACCCTGAGCCAGAACCTCCCAGCTAAGCTGCTCCTAGATTCCCGACTCGCCACACTGTGTGAGATAATAAATGTGTATTGTTTTAAGCTGCTACATTTAGTGGTAATTTGTTAAATAGCAATAGATAAGTGATAAGGGATTTATTATCTCACATAGCAAGCTTCTTGAGGGAGAATATTCCAGAGTGGTTAATTCAGTGATACATTGATACCATCAATGACCCACATTTTAAAAATCTCCTCACTCTACCATCTTGAATGTGCTGGGTTTTGTCTTCAAGTTTGTCTCTTCATGATTTCAAAGTGGCTGCCACAGCTCCAGACACCACATCCTTATAGAACTGCACTGAGTGAAAGAGGTAAAAACACTTTTCCCACAAGTGCACCAATAGACTTCTCCATATGTCTTATTGGTCCAGGCACATCACATACTCCTGCCTAAACCAGGTGCTGCCAAGGGGAGTGGAATCACTTTGAATGGCTTGGGCTAAAGGCAAGCACCAGTGGTGGCCATGGAGGCGTGCTACTCACATCTCCCTGATGCAATGAGGGAAGTTATCTGACAGCCTGCAGGTGCTGCACCTTCATATCTGCTGCAGCATTCATGCAGATACCCTCCTCTCCCCAGGCTGTTCCAGAATAGTAACTGTATTTGGTGGGGGTCCTAGAGCTGGGACGTTTCTGTCCCATGTGGGACTCTAGCTCCACATCAGCCCAGCTGAGACTTCCTCAGAGCTGCACTGCAATCTGAGGCTCCTCCTCACCAATCCTCCTTCCTTCCTTCCCCCTACCCTTTCCCATGTGTCAGACCAGCATTGTGGTCTGAAAGCTGCCTGCCTCCTCCTGCTCCCTAATACATCTCTCGAGCCAGTCTGTTGTCTTGACGTCTGCTTCTCGGGGGACTCAAATTGCCTCATAGCCCCCTGGGTCTAGAAATAGGCTTCATTCCCTACGCGTGAAATGCTGTACACACAAACAAAGTCGGCAAAGAGGAATGGCTGTTGGGTAGGTAGCCTGCCAGGTGTGCACAGTATCAGATGAGCACAGACCCCGGCCCCACTTGGACTGCTCGTGTGGGACCTGGCGCGTTACTAACCTCTCTGGTCTCAGCCGGCTCCTTTGTAAAAAAAACACTCAGGGGCTTCCCTGGTGGTGCAGTGGTTGAGAGTCCGCCTGCCGATGCAGGGGACGCGGGTTCGTGCCCTGGTCCGGGAAGATCCCACGTGCCGCGGAGCGGCTGGGCCCGTGAGCCGTGGCCGCTGAGCCTGCGCATCCGGAGCCTGTGCTCCGCAACCGGAGAGGCCACGACAGTGAGAGGCCCGCGTACCGCAAAAAACAAACAAACAAACAAAAAACAAAACAAAACACTCAGGATCGTGGACAACTTGAAATAGCATCTGTAAATCTCCTAGCATATAATAATAACGACAGCTACCATTTGAGTGATTCCTGGTTTAAGGTTCTTTATGTGGCTCATTTCTTCCTCTCAGCTACCCTCTGGGGTGGTGCTATCTGTGGCCCCAAGTCTGAAGCTCAGAGAGGTTAAGCAGTTTGCCGAGTCCCACGTGAGTGAGTGGCAGCGGGGGTATGGAACACAGATCATCCAATCACAGCACTGATGCTTAGGGGGCATCGGGCTGCACAGGACACTGTAAGTGCTTGACGTATGCTGGTGTTGGGCTGGATGGTTCCATGACGGGGCAGTTCAGCATGATGATTGCTGTCATATACGGAGCGCTAGCTGTGTGCCGGATGCTTTAAATAAATTATCTCATTGAAATTTCACAGCAGCCTGTTGAGGGAGGGTCTCTGCAGGCCATTTTACAGTCCAGGAAACAGATGCACAGTGAGGAAGGTACGAGGCTGGGATTCCAGCAGGGCAGAATGACCTCAGAGTCCACATGCAACTGCTGCACTGCCTCCTGGAAAGAACCGGAGCTTCCCCAAGAGGGTGGGCCTGCTTGGAATCCCAGCTCTACCTGTGAGCCCTGTGACATCGGGCAAGTCACTTAATATCACCAAGCCTCTGTTCCCCCACCTCTTAAATTGGAGATAAATAACACCTGACTCAAAAGTTTTTTGTTTTCTTTCTCTTTTTTTGTGAGATTTAAATGAGAAAAAAATCTTTAAAGCTAGGACAGTGTCTATTACCCGAGGAGGCTCTTAATTAATCATCACAGAACTCCAGGCATTGTTGACATTTATCTCGGATTCTTGTCTTCCCAGAAATCATAAATCTGGTTCTGATTATCACCTCACGCAAAGGTTCTTCCCAAGGTTTCTCAGTCTTATTCTTTTATCTATTCTCTAAAATATGATCCAATTTATAAAACTTGGACTTACAACTCCTTTAGAAGCCCAGCTGGTGTGTAAAATGATGCATTCTGTGACACCGCAAAGAGCACAGGCCCCCAGGGGCCCGGCCAAGAATGGGATCCTCAGTTCTTTGGTACAATAAAGGATCCTTTTCTAAAACAAGTAATACCAGCTCACGTGTTTGTGGGGACAATCCAGATTTTCCAGTTTAAAGCAGAGCCCCCAGCATCTCATTCCCACAGGGAAGGCCGGCAGGATAAAAGGCGAATGGCCACACCACCAGCTGTCTTTAGAACTCCTCACAGATCACAGGGCTGTGGCAGTCGCCCCTCATTCAGTTTCCTCATCTGTGAAATGGGCATGATATTTGCATTCTACAGTATCCTACACCCAGCAGGCGTGTAAAGGGACTTGGTGCCGTGAACGTTTGTAGAACGGGATTTAGTCATTCACAGCACTCAGCAAGGGGTTGTTGTCATTCACATCACTTAACAAGAGTTTGTTGAGCAATTTCTTGGATCCAAAAGAAAGATAAGATGGGATCGCTGCCCTCCGAGAGGGTTACTATTCGAGTGGCATCAAGAAGACACTTTATTTAAACCTGTGCCTTGTCTCTTCACACACTCAACCGTTCCATGTTTTAATGTTACTTGGAATTTCAAAATAAATGAAACACGGCCAGGAAAAAAAGAAAACAATTAAAACAATACACACTCTAAGAGATGAAAATAAATGTCCACAATTAGAATTTGTACCCGAAAGTTCATAGCAGCACTATTCACGAGAGCCAAAAGGTGGAAACAACCCAAATGGCCATCAGTGGCCGAATGGATAAACCAGATGTGGTCTATCCATACAATGGAATATTACTCAACCATAAAAAGGAAGGAAGGAAGGATGGATTCACACCACCGCAAATATTAACCTTGAAAACATTATGCTAAGTGAAAGAAACCAGTCCCAAAATATCCTGGATTGTATGATTTTGTTCACACAAAAGTCCAGGATAGGGAAATCTATAGAGACAGAAAGTAGATCAGTGGTTACTTAGAGATGAAGGCAGGGAAGCGGGGTTGGAGATTGGAGAATTAAAATAACAACAACGGCAACAATAATAATGATAAATATTGACTTTGCATGTCCCTCACCCTCTCCCATTTACCAAGACACTTGCCCCCAGAAACAACCATTGTGTAGAAATGCACGTCCCCAAATTTGTGAGTGTCATAGGAGGTGCCGGAGGAGCGTGGGCTGAGAGTATGGGGGAAGCCTTGGAGAGGAGGTGGGAGTGAAGGAAAGGTAACATAGTCCCCTGAGAGGGAGAGGGCAGGGGGTGGGGCCTTGGGGAAGGAGCACAGGGAGTCCATCCCAGGAAGGGTTTGGGGCTGGGAGTTACCAGGGTACATTGGGGGGATGCTGAAGAACCTGTTCTGGCTGGAGTGTCAGGGTCATTACAAGAGAAAAATAGTAGGTGGGGTCAGAGTGCTGGAAGGATAGGACCATGGGGGTCCTTGGGTGACCATGGCTTTTGAGCCGGGGGCTAACTGATTTAAGAGGCAGTGAGGCTGTGCTTATGCGCAGAAGTCTTCACACACACACACACACACACACACAAACACACACACACACACACACACACACACACACACACACACACACACACACACACACACACACACCCCAGCAGCAACAGCAGCTCAAGTCCCAGGGCTCAGATACTCAAGCTTTCTCGAAGGAAGCAACCAATAGCCTAACCCAGGGTGGGGAGTCCTCAGGGATTCATTTCCAGGACCTCCTGTCTTCAGAATCAGGCAAAAAGATTAAGCTCAGACCAAACAGCCCCACCTGGACCCGCAGCACCAATAAATTCCACCCCAACCCCCAACCCCAGGAATTGGGCCCCCGATCTGGGCCCCCGATCTGGTCCCCCCCGGGGCGGGACGATGAGTCCTCACCTGGAGGAGGCCTGGGTCAGTGCACTTCCGCCAGCCCCTGCCTCACCCCTGGGGCGAGCGGGAGGAGATCGGCAGGTGCAAGGGATGGGAACGAACAGGACAGGTGAACTGGGGCGCGTGGGGTGGGGGGTGCGCAGGGAGACCCCGGGAGACTAAGGGCAGATGAGGGGAGCGTTAGCGCCCACAGGCCGGATGTGGCTGCCGGGCTGAGCACTTTCTCCCTTGGCTCGGAGTGCCCGGCTGCTTGAATAACCGTGTTAATCTGTGCGCATCCCGATGGGGGAGCCCCTAGACTCCATCTGTAATCAGGTCGCTACTCTCATTTACAGGGTTTAATGTACCGTCGTTCATAGTGAGACACGCAGTGTCAGCCCATCAAAGGAGCTGCTTTTCTGTCTCCTCCACCCCTTTCCCTCCACCTCTGCCCATGAATCTCAACTGGACCCTGGTCTGCTGCCCCAACCTGCCACACGGCTGTCCCTCTCTCCTCTGAGATGTCCTCACCTGCAGTGCTGGGGGATGGTCCTAAGGTGCGAGTCTGCCCCTACTTCAAACCCTTCATCTCCAGGCCTCACTGCCCAGCCCACCACCATGGCGTCATCGCCTGCGTTATCCTCCCCAGCTAGGCACCAAGCGCGCAGCATGCAGCAGACACCCTGCCTCCCCTGTGCTTTGTGGTGGAGCCGTCCTGTGCGTTGTCAGATGCTGAGCAGCATCCCTGACCTCCACCTACTAAATGTCAGTAGCGCCCTCCACCCCAGTTTTGGAAACCAGAGATGTCTCCAGATACTGCCAGATTTCCCAGGGGGCCTGATCACCCCCCCCCCATTGAGAATCACCGCTCCGTAGGCATATACAGAAGGCCAGGACCACCTGCTCTCAAGCCAGACAGGCCTGGATCCACCCCTTTGCCCTCCGAGCTACACAGCACTGGGCAAGTCACCTTAAATGAAGACAAAATGGTTCCTCTCTTGTAGGATTGGGTGACTGTCAAATGAGGTGATCCATGAAAAACAGCTGCACAGCCAGCACGTAATAAATGCTGGCTGGTACTAGTATGCCCTGCTTTGTTTAGTTCCGTATTCCTGGCATCACCTTTCTCCCCCTTCTGTTGGCCAGCAAACTGTGTTTGTTCTTCAAGATCCAGCTCGCCCATCAGCTCCTCCAAGAAGCCCCTCTCAGTCTCTCCCAAATCCTGGACATTTCTCCTCCTCCACAGCATGTCCCACCTTGTACTGAAGTTGTGTGTTTAAGAGTCTGTCTCCCGCACCTGCCTGTGAGCCCTTAGGAGCAGAGGTCTTTAACCCCAGCCCCTGCGTTCACGCTTAGCTTTGGTTGGGATGGAAAAGTGCCTGTCAGTGCATGTCTCTGTCAATCTGATCCGCAGAGATTGAAAGCCCGTGTGTCTGGCCCGGGTTAGGTACAGTGGGCTGTAGTCACCACAAAGAAGGCTGGAAGCTCATTAGCTCAGAGCATGTCACCCACATCCTTGACCTCATCAGTTTAAGGCAGGGATGATGCAGATGAGGTACCCTGTCTCCAGGTCTCAAACCCGATCTCTGTGGCTCACAGAGTCAGTTGACTCTGAGAATCTCAGTTTTCCCATCTGTATAATGGCAATCATCACAGCTACCTCCCAGGGTTACTTTGAGGACAGAGGTGATGCACCCTGAGCAGTTTGCTCACGATAAAGACATGCATTAGACAGCAGGCAAGCAAACCTAGCAGAGGAAAAGGATTCATAGAGCACATTGCTTTACTAGAGAAGACCAGCCAGGGGTGGCAGTGGTGGATGGTATGTTTCCACATCAGGGAGAGTTTCCTCCCCTTTGTTTGTGGTCTTAATCTAGGAGATGTATGGGACACACAGCTTATTTTTCCTGTTGAGATGTACAGAAGGTCTCTGTGTCCGCGAAGGACAGAAGCAAAAGAAAGCCGCTTAAGTCGCAGCAGCCGATATCTAGCTTGGAATCCAGGAAGAATTAATTGATAACAAGGGTCATTAATCCCCAGAGCAGGATGCCACCAGCACAGATAATAGAATTTCAATTACTGGAGGGTTTCTTGTCTATTAAAGCCCTCCTGTTTCTACAAGGCAGTGTTTAACTATCAGAGCCCCCAGGACACCCTCCCTGCCACATCACTGCAGACCATTCTTGGTATCCTTTGACCTGTAGAAGAGCTAACTGCCTCTGTTCTGTATTTTTTTTTTTCGCGGTACGCGGGCCTCTCACTGTTGTGGCCTCTCCCGTTGCGGAGCACAGGCTCTGGACGCACAGGCTCAGCGGCCATGGCTCACGGGCCCAGCGGCTCCGCGGCATGTGGGATCCTCCCGGACCGGGGCACGAACCCGTGTCCCCTGCATCGGCAGGCGGACTCTCAACCACTGCGCCACCAGGGAAGCGCCCTCTGTTCTGTCTTGTCGAGTGTGTGTGGAGGGGTGTGTGTGTGTGTGTGTGTGTGTGTGTGTGTGTGTGTGTGTAGAGAAAGAGAAAGAGAGTCCCAACTAGATCCTACCTTGCAGTAGCTTTCTTTACTAAAATGCCTTTGGAAGGTATTCAAACAATATCATTCCTCTTACAATTAAAAAAAAAGTTTTAAAATTGCACAGATAACCCATATTCATTGTAAAAAAAAATCAGAAAAATCCTGACAAGCCACAAGAGACAAAAACAATCACCCATAACCCCTCTACCCAGAAAGACCCAGTGTTAACATCTTTCCATGGTTCTTCTTTGTTTGTTTTTCAAGTTCAGCCAATTGCATGAATGCATGCAAACTATTCAAGACAAGTTAGGATATAAAAAAGTACCCCTTTTCCTTCTTCCCCAGTCCCTCCACAGAGGTCACTGCTATTAACTGTTTGGTGTGAACTTGTCCACTGTCTTGTTTTTTGTAGACATGCATGTATGTATAGATAGATACGTAATATTATTTAAAACATACACAGGATCATGCAATGTGTATGTTTCTCTGATTTGCTTTTTTTGTCACCTGACAATGTGTCTTGGAGAGCTTTCTGTACGCACTCATTCAGATCTTCCTTATTCTCTTTGACAACTGGATAACATGCCATTGCATTAACAAACTGTGATTTATAGACCCACTCCCCTCCTGATGGGCACTTAGGTTGCTTCCAATTTGTCACTAATGCAAAGTGTATGTCTTTGTCCACCTGTGCAAGCATTTTTTGTGGGAAAGAGTCATAGAAATGAAGTTAGTTACAGATCACTTGATTTAAATTTTCGTAGACATTATCAAGCGCCTCTCCAAAATGACTGTCCCAAATTATACCTCTCCTTAACAGTGCATGAGAAAATATGATCCCCCATGCCCTTGGCAACACTGGAAATTATCAGTCTTTTTTCTTTTTTGGTCAATTTCCTGTGTAAACACATCATCTTCATGTGCATTTCCCTGATTACTATGAAGCTAGGCATCTTTTCATATGTTTATTGGCCATCAGCCTTCTTTCTATACATATGCAGCCATATACACTTTTTAGATGTATTACATTGCTTCCTTGTAATCTGCCTTTTTTCTCCACGGTACAGGGAGGACATCTTTCTATGTCAGCACACGCACTTTTGCATCATTCGTAGTGCCTATATCACGCGTCAGTACCACCCTTTTCAATCAGTTCCTTATTGTTGGGCATTCAAGTAGGTCCCCATCTTTTGCTGTTTTTGCCAAAACTGTGGTGAATATCATTACAGCTAAGTGACACATTGAACACTCTGATTTCCTTGGGATGAATCCCTAGGAGTGGAATTGCTGGTCAAGAGACACACATATTTTAAGGCTATTGCTACTTATTGCCCAAGTGCTCCTCAGAACAGCCGGCTGGCAGGTCTGCTTTCCCACCAGTTCATGAGAGTGTCCTTAACCAGACATGGCCAAATGTCCCCTGGTGGGGAGAAGTCACCCCCAGTTGAGACCCACTTATTTAGAGACAGGATGATTTCAATGCCCAAACATCTCTAGACAAATATTCCTTTTATTCCCTCCTATGGTCTGACTCAGTGGTTCTCAAACCTGAGTGGTTTATATACAATACCATATATACCCTACTTTATGGGCGGGGAATTTTCAAGGGTAAATCGACTCCATCCTTTACGTCTTATGTGCTGACGTGAGAACCTAAAAGCTCCCTTAAATTTAACACCACCAGTCTCCTGAAGAGCCCTGCGGTGGTCACAAAGGTCTTTCCAACACAGAATCTCTCTCACACCCAGGCTTCTTCTGTGAGGTCAGTGATGACAACTGCCATTACTGGACATATCCCACCGCACCCTCACGTTGGCTCTGTGAGGTAGGCACTATTACTGTCCCCATCCACAGAGGAGACACTGAGGCTCACAAAGCTTGAATAACTTGCCCCACATTACACAGTTAGTAAATGGCGAGGGCATTTGACCCCCAGCTGTAGTGCCTTTCAATAAAAAGCATGCACCAGTGGGTAAAGAAAATGTCTGTAGCCAGCTCTTGTTTACTGATTGACATTTCTGCCTTCATGATTCCAAATCAAGTAGGTGAAAGTAAAAAATGCAGCCTCCGTGGCTCCTGGCTTTTGTCTTCAAGGGGGCAGGGGTTGGGATATCCTGAGCTATGGGCATACAAACCCGAGATTCTGAGTGTTGTTGGAATAATTTCCGCTGTAGGGTTGCCATTTGGCATCTGGGAATGATTCTTCTTTTGTAACTTAAAAGAATATTTATTTACTTATTTTTTGCAGTTGAGGAAACTACCCCTTACCCTCCTCCTTCACCTCCAGAAAGACTGTTTTTTGTTTTGTTTTTTTTTTTTTTGGTGGTACGCGGGCCTCTCACTGCTGTGGCCTCTCCCGTTGCGGAGCACAGGCTTGGGACGCACAGGCCTAGTGGCCATGGCTCACGGGCCCAGGCGCTCCACGGCATGTGGGATCTTTCCGGACCGGGGCACGAATCCGTGTCCCCTGCATCGGCAGGCGGACTCTCAACCACTGCGCCACCAGGGAAGCCCCAGAAAGACTCTTGAGCCTAATAAAACTAAGCCCTTTGAGCTCCTTGGAGGAAGGGGTGCCTGCAAAGCCAAGGGTGTGATTAGATCAGGCAGGATCTTCCTGTTCTGACCAAAGGAACCAATTAGATGATCTAATGGGAAACATTTTTGTCATCCAGAAATTATATGATGTTGTAAAGCTGCCCACTATTGTGTACCCTTGATGATAATAATCATGTCTCCTTCATGTAACAAAATGTAATAAACTCTTCTGACAGCCTTGGTGTTAATGGCCCTGTACCCATTTAGCTGCTGGCTAGAGTGAGGCAAAGAAACACCACGGGCCTGGCCCACCTTGCCGCAGCAGGGAGACTTGTCCAGTGGGCTCAGTGAAAGCAGGAGTCATATTTCTATGCCGTCAATCTGAAATTCCAGCTACAGCAGAATTTCCCCAAAGTGTTTTTGGGGAAAAGTAGTGTTTGGGGGAAATACTAGTCTCAGAAGAAATTCTGTGGGGAGCTTGGAAAATGCTCATTTCTAGTCTTTCATTGTATTTTCTTATGTACGTTGGCATATTAAAGACTCTGAGGAGCCCTGTAGTAAAGGCATCTCTTTAACTGTTATTAACCAGATAGTTCCAAAAATTATTTGACCACAGAATTTTGCGCATATCCCTTAACACCCCCTGGATGCCCTTCTGGTAATCCCGTGTTTGAGATATTTAAATGATCTCTGTTGTCCCAAAAACTTTTGCAGAGAAGACCTGTAGTCAGGGATAAAGGAAGCAGAGGCCATCGTTGGAGGATGGGCTTGGTGATCAGGATAGCAAGACACCTTCTGGGGAATCTTCCCCACGTTTCGCAAATGCCCTAGGTCTCTAAACCTGAAGGCCCCCAGACCTGAAGAATGCCCTTGCCCATGTCAGGTCAGATACAGTTTCACCATTGGCATATGTCAGTATTTTCCAACCATTTTTCAACTGGGGCGGAATTGTTGCCTGGTGCTGAAATTGATGGGAGTGTGACCTTGGGGATAGTTTCGGGTTGAACTGAGGAGGATCCCAAGGAGGGAGTGGAGATGGAGCCAAGAAAACAAGGAGTGATGTTGCCCCCCAGGAGCGGTGCACAAGCTTAGGACTCAGGTCAGGAGCCTCTGAAATGCTCCTTGAGATCATGCCACATGGGCATCGATGGCATGAAAGGAACCCAATGTCACCTACTCCAAGGCAATATGGCGGCAGGGATGTCTAGTGTCTGTATGTCTACACGCCTCCTTCCACAACCATCCAAGGCAGCTGAAAAATTCAGCCAAGTGACGTTAACTGGAAGGAGATGAATGGGGGAAGGCAAGACAGACAGAGATGGAGACAGAAAATGAGACAGGAGTGAGGCTGGTGCAATGATGCTGATCATAGTGTCCTTGGCATTTGCTGGCTTGCAGCCAGCTGCTGTCGGCTCAGACGTGTTAGGTGTCTGTTTGCCTAGGCGGGCTGCAGTTTATTGAGCACCTACTCTGTATTGATTCCTGTGCTAATAAACACGTTCTATATTTTTTTCCAAGGAGAAGACTAAACACATTGTACATTTTGTCCTATGGGGAAGGCTTTTCATCTCCATTACAGAGATGAGGAAGCCGAGACTCAAAGGCTAAGCAATCGAGTAGTGGGGACAGAGCTAGGGTTTGAACTTGGGACTTTCTGAATCTTGAGACTTTCTGTTCTCTTGATCCTGTGCTGCACTGCCTGAGCCATATGGACCAACAGATGCCCCCCTTCCCTCCCTGCATTTTCTTTTACTGAGAGATGACCTACATATGGAAAAGGGCGTGAAACATATATGTCAGTATAAAAATACTTATCAATTATAAATACAATTATAAATACTCATATATCAACCACCTAAGCAAAGAAGTAGAACACAGCCAGTGTCTCTGGGGCCCCTGTGTGTCTCTTCCAGAGGTATCCACCATCTAAACTCTTTAGATATTTATTTTTAATTGTTTTGCCACATATGTTTACATCCCTAAACTATTTCGTTTTGTTTTGCCTGATTTAGAACTTTATATAAATAGAATCATGCTCATAAATTCTTTTTTCCCTTGCTTCTTTTTTTTTTTTTTTTTTTGCGGTGCGCGGGCCTCTCACTGTTGTGGCCTCTCCCGTTGTGGAGCACAGGCTCCGGACGCGCAGGCCCAGCAGCCATGGCTCACGGGCTCAGTTGCTCCGCGGCATGTGGGATCTTCCCGGACCAGGGCACGAACCCGTGTCTCCTGCATCGGCAGGCGGATTCTCAACCACTGCGCCACCAGGGAAGCCCTCCCCTTGCTTCTTTGTGCTCAAGAAAATGGGAGATTCAGACATATTCTTGTCCATGGTGGTAGTGCATTCGTTTTTATTGCTTTGCTGTGCTCCATTGTACGAATGTGCAGTAGACCATCCCTTCTACCGTTGATGGACATTTGGGCCATTTCCAGTTTTTGGCAATCATGACAATGATGCATTGTTACATGTGTCTATGAGTGCACACAGTTAAGAGTTTTTCTAGAACATAAACTTGGAGTGGAATTGCTCAGTCATAGACTGTGTGCATTTCAACTTTACTAGATAAGTGGTTGTGCAAGAGCTCCTGTTCCTCCATGTCCTCACCAGCATTATTGTTTTTACTATCTCCTGTCTTTTCTTCACCATGATCATCTGCCATCTTTATCCTTCACCAATCTGTTCATAAATTTTCAAAGGCACGTGGAGGAGCCCAGCATATACACTGGCTGTACCTGCACTGGACCCTGTATTTACTGAATCAGAATCGCCAAGGGAGCAGCTCAGGAATCTGTGTTTTTCATAACCTCCCCTAGTGGTCCAGATAATCGAGTGGCCCTAATCTAGTGACCCTGTTATCTAGAGCCTTGACATATTTTTTTACGTCCTGGGGTCCTTGTTCCAAACTAAATCTTATGCAGAATGCTGTAGATAAAATAGATAAAATCAGAATTGCCCTGCTTGGAGCAGGAAGTGGGAATGGAGGGTCCCATGAAGCAGACTGGCTGGCTCTCCACCACACTCATTCCTCTTCCTCCTGTAACAGAGCCAGGCTGCATTTCCCAGCCCCCTCTGCAGGTAGGTGTAGCCATGTGACAGAACTGACTACATTTCCCAGCCTCCTTTGTGAGTAGGTGAGCTCTAGCCAATGAGTGGGAGTGGAAGTGATGGGGCATATCCAGGCCTGGCCCGTAAAACGCCGCCCCATCTGTAGGCTAAATGCAGAGGATGCTGAGGCTGAGAGATGGGCAGAGCCAAAAGCTGGAAGGAAGTGGGGTCCCTAAAGGATCGTGTGGAAGGCTGCCTGCCAATCAGCAACATCCATCTGGGATTTCACATAGTAAAAAATAAATGTCTGTTGTGTTAAGTCATAGTTTTCTTTTGGGGGGGGGTGGGTGTCAGTTTGTTACAGCAGCTGGCATTGCCTTAGCCCATCCCTGCTGTTTGCCCCCAGGGCACCTCCACAGACTCTTGGTCCTCTGTGAAGTCATGTGGAAAACCACAGGTATAGATGAAAGGAAACACCACACACAGTCACAAGGCCTGGGCTTTGAATCTCCATCCCTCCATAAGAGGAGGGAGAGAGGACCCCGCCTCCCTCCACTTTTGTATGGATTTAATGAGATAATATATCTGGAAAGCACTCTGGGTACAGTGAAAGGCATTTCAGATGTGAGTTATATTTAGTTATTGATACTGTGTTTCTGCATGTGTTTCTTTCACTACATCCGCAGCCAAGCCTCTCTCCAGTGGCTACTCCACAGAAACTGGAGAAGCATTAACGCAGTAAATCTCGAAACTCAGCCCCTTGCTCCCTACTCCAGGCAAGGCTGGGCCGTGGTCCCCAGAGCAGCTGACCCTGAGCATAATGCAATACTGCGTTCTGTCAGGCTATTTTAAGGCAAGCAAGGAATAAGGCTCCCACTATCCCCGTAAGAAATACACATCATTCCCTCTTCTCTAATTTCCTTTTGATTAAAAAAAAAATCAGCCTATCTGAAAACTATCTGCTATCTCTCCTTATGCTGAGAGATGAGAAGTATATTTAAAAAATGTCAAATATGCTTTCTGGCCTTTCAGAGTCACAGGAACCATTTAGGACTCTTTGCTGGGAGAGTTGCGTGGATGCTTTTGGTGAATGACGAGGGTTTGGGAATCCGATTATCTTAGTTCTCTGGGCTGGAGAAAGAGACAGGTTTAAATTCCTCTGAAATGTGTGATGGAGGTTGTAGCCTCCAAATTAGCCAAGCCCTGTCTGATGGCTGAAGTAAAGAGAAGAGGGGGCAGTCTCTGCTTTTCTTCTGGCCCCCAAACCTTTACCCAGACCCTTCATCTTCTCTCACTTCCTTCCTTCCACTCAATCCGTCTCCAAGGTGGTCACGTGCCCATTCATAGATCAGCACCTAGTAGGGCGGACAGTTCCCATTCTTGCCGGCACACCTGGAGCCCCTTCTGTGTGCCGGGCACCGTGCACGGCCCTGAGCACATATTCCTGTGGACGAAGCCCTGTTTGCCACTCTCAACCACAGCAGGCTTTCTAACTGGGGTCCAGTCCACCATCCCCTCTTCCGCTCTGTCAGACCAAAGCAGAGAAAGCCAGGTCTTCTCACTCATAACAAAATACGTATTACTTTCCTAGAGCTCCCATAACAAACTGCCACAAGTTGGGTGGCTTAAAACAACAGAAATGTACTCTCTCATACCTCTGGAGGCCAGAAATCTGAAATCAAGGTGTCAGTAGGATGCGTTCCTTCTGGAGGCTCTGAGGGAGAATCTGTTCCACATCTCTCGCGTAGCTTCCGGTGGCGGCCAGCACTCCTTGGCGCTCCCTGTCTTGTCACCACATCACTCCAGTCTGCCTCCACAGTCACATCACCTTCCTCTCCTTTTGTCTCTGTGTCCTCTCCTCTTTTATAAGACGCCAGTCATTGGATTTAGGGCCCACCGTAAACCTAGGATGATTTAATCTTGAGATCCTTAACTAATTACATCTGCAAAGATTCTATTTCCAAATAAGGTCATATTCTGAGATGCCAGGTAGACATGAATTTTGGGGGGGACACTATGAAACCCACTACGCACTCTGGACCCGCACAATTCACATCTATCCCACAATGCAGAATACTTTCACCCTCTCCCAACATCTGGAAATGGAGGGATGGACACTGGAACATGGGGGTGATGATAAAACCTCTCACAAAGTGCCATTTGGACAGCAAAATAAGTCATTAACAGGCTTAGCACAGTGAGTGACTGATAAAGAAAGAAATGCACTGATGAAAGGTAATAGTAAAAGTATCTGTACATCCTGTGATGGTGTACAACTGGAGAGATTTTCCCACGGCACTGGTTTTTGTTTTTTTTTGTGTTTTTTGGGGGGCACTGGTTTTTTGTTTGTTTGTTTGTTTGTTTAATCACTGTCTTCCTTAAAAACAAACAAGGTTTCCCATTGTCTGCAGAGCAAAGTCTGAACTTGTTCGTTTAGTTAGCAAGGGCTTTGCAATTGGTCCTCCATCAGAATTACCTCTCTTTCTCACCTCTTACCCCCAAGCCCAGCTGATAACCTGAATTCTCCCAGTTTTTTCTTTGTGTCCTGTCTACTTGCTTCTACCGAAATCCTCCCGCGTCGGCTAGGCAGTGCCTCCTGAAAGCCTGCTGTTCCCAGTGAAGTCTGCCTCTGCTGGACTTGGGTCACTGACTCCGACCTGTGGTTCTTTTGCCACATGTTGATCTCTCTGCTTCACCGCAGACCATGGCTTCATGAAGGCAGGGACTGTGTTTCTGTACGAGCACTCTGCCACAGAGGAAAGCCCGTGGGCTCTGGTCTCACAGCTCTGCCCTTTAGGCAAGAAGCATTAACATCTCTGCACCTCAGTCTCCGAATCTATAAAACAGGGGTCATTCTGTCTCCCTGTTAGGGTTCTTGGGGAGTTAAGCAAAGTAACGCAGGTAAAGTGCCTGGTACCTATGTAAGCAGTCAGTAAGTTCCCATCCACAGATGTGTGTTACCCCCTGCATCTGGTACATAATGGGTTTGTACCAGATGGGGGTTTTGTAAATGTTTGTGGGTGATGGTGAGCCTTGAGAGGAAAGGACACATTCTGGCATAAATTAGGGCATACATTTTTAACCGAAACAACAACAGCAACATGTATCAGGCAAGGTGCTAATGCCTTCCATGCATCATTATGTAATCCTCCCATCTTACCAAGAAACGTATGGCACCTACAGTGCCCAGTAGAGGTCCTGCTATGTTATACAAGTCAATAAAGGCAGCCCTGGGAAAAATCATCCTGGCCAAGATTCAGTGGGGATGTGCCCCTAACTTTAGGCCCCCCTCCCTCCTTCAAAGTTATCTGGCGGCCCCACAACCGCCAAAGTTCCCTCCCTGTCCCCATCCCCAGTGTGCCCTAGCGAAGTGCACTTGTCACCGAGGTCTTCCAGGGGCCAGAGATCTGACTCAGGGCACTGGGGGAAATGTACAGGAAAGGAGGTTGCAGGAAGAGCCGCTGAGAAATGGATGGGCGCTATTCCCATGGTGACTTGAAAATGTTTATGAGGCAGATGCTATGGGGTGGGGGGCAGGGAAATTGAGACACGTGATCAAGGAGGCAGCACCAACCGACGCAAATGGAGTAACAATTCCTTCTCTTCCTCTGGGGTTCTATAACTGCACAAAGTACTTTCCGGTGGAGGGCAAGAGAAGTATAACACTCTGGCCAAGCCTGGAGCTTGCCAGCCTTTGGGTTCCGAATTTGGAATGTGGGCGGGGCAACTTTTTAAAACAATCCCAGCTGCCTGCAAGGTTGGCGCCAGAGTCCTTCCTAGGAAACGTATTTTCACAGCAGCCTGCAGGAGTCGGAAACAGGCTGCCCCGGAGCCCACGAAGGTCAAATATAGGAAGTTCAGGCCACGGCAGGCCAGCCAGTGGGAAGGCAGCGGCAGGGACGGCTGGAGCCAAGTGGTGTCTTTTGCATCCTTCAGATGGCCACCTGTGAGTCAACTTGCTGATAATGGCCCAGCTATGATTCTCAACATTAATATTTACAGCCGGCAGGGTTTGCACACCTTGTACAGATGCCCCAAACAGCAGACCTTGTACTGTGCGTGCGAAGGAAAATTATCACCTTGGATTTGAATAGCTCCTCTTCCCTGGGCAGCTCCAAGGATATGATTTAGTACATTGTTCCGAGGACATAGAAAATACAGAAGGTAGAGCTGCTCCCTTACTACAGAATAATGCAGCTAAGAGTCCAGTCTCTGGAGAAACGTAAGTGTGCGTTTGAATCCCCTCTCTGCTCACAGAGCTGCGGCTCGTCCATCCATCACCACCGTGGGAATGAGGAAAGGATGCCCATCCTTCGAAAGGACACCACTGAGTCCCCCACCCACCCCCTATTTGACCTTGACTAAGTCATTTATCCTCCCTGAGCCTCAGTCTCCTCATCTGTGAAATGGGGATAATAACATGAAGTCTAGCATAGCTCCTGGTTGGAGGCCAGTAAATAATAGTTCATATCAGCTGAATGCTTGCCCTCTGCCAGGCCTCTGGTCTCTGCTGTCTATATGCCCTGTCTCATTTAGTCCTCACGACAACCTTGAGTGTCAGCACCGTCATCCTCAGGAGTTCATAGATGGGGACGGGAGGAGAGGAGCTCCCCTTTTCGTGAAACTCTTAAGAAATCCATTTCTCTCAATACTGCAGTCCCTCCGGCTGGATTTACCCACCTTCCTCTTTGAATGTGGCTTCATCATAGAGAGAGGTTGCAATCATACCATCTTTTCTGAAGTCCAGTGATACAACCCAGTGACCAGGTGTAAACTGGCATTTCCAGTTAAGAGTCACCTTGACTCAATAGGGCCATCATGTAAATCAAGCCGTTTCTGTATGTGGATATGTCCAAAAGACATGTTCTGTCCCAGGGTTGCTCCGATGTGGATGGAAAAGACTTGACTAGTTCGTATCCATAGATGGGTCCCCACGCCTGGGTGCAGCATCACTAGCCTGGCCAGGTTTCGTACTTTGAGCTTCACCTGAAGTTACCACTTTGATCCCTGTTATTCTCACTCTCTTTTGACACACGAGGAGACTAAGGCTCAGAGAGGTGGAGTCAGTTGCCCAGGTCACACAGCAGAGTGGCAGAGCCAGAATTTGAACCCAGATTTCCTGCCTCCAGAGCCCATGATTGTGACCACTTCACTGTACTGCCTTCATCTGTACCAGGAAGGCCTTGGACTACTAGTTCAGGGGGGTTTGGGGGAGTATCTTTTTTTAATAGACTTCATTTTTTAGAACAGCTTTAGATTTACAGAAAAATTATGAAGATAATACCAAGAGTTCCTGTATACCCTATACCCAGTTTCCCCTATAATTAATATCTTACATTAGTCTGGTACATTTGTCACAATGAATGAACCAATATTAATACATTATTATTAACGAAAACCCATACTTTATTATTCAGATTTCCTTAGCTTTTCCCTGAGGTCCACTCTCTGTCCCAGGATCCCATCCGGGTTACTACATAACATTTAGTCATTGTGTTTCCTTAGCCTCCTGTGGTCTGTGGCAGTTTCTCAGACTCTCCTTGTTTTTGGTGACCTTGGCAGTTTGGGGGAGCACTGGTCAGGGATTTTGCTGGACGTCCCCCCCCATTAAAATTTGTCTGATTTTTTTCTCTTGATTAGACTGGGGTTTAGGTATTAGGTATTAGGGAGGAAGACCACAGAGGTAAAGTGCCATGTTTCTCACATCACATAAAGAGTACACACTATTGGGCTTCCCTGGTGGCGCAGTGGTTGAGAATCTGCCTGCCAATGCAGGGGATATGGGTTCGAGCCCTGGTCCGGGAAGATCCCGCATGCCGCGGAGCGGCTGGGCCCATGAGCCACAATGACTGAGCCTGCGCGTCCGGAGCCTGTGCTCCACAACAAGAGAGGCCGCGGTAGTGAGAGGCCCGCGCACCGAGATGAAGAGTGGCCCCCGCTCGCCGCAACTAGAGAAAGCCCTCGCGCAGAAATGAAGACCCAACACAGCCAAAAATAAATTAATTAAATAATTTTTTTCAAAAAAAAGAGTACACACTATCGACTTGATTTACACTTGATGTTGACCTTGATCACCTGACTGAGGTAGTGTTTGTCAGGTTTCTCCCCTGTAAAGTTACTTTTTTTTTCCTCCTGGGGGTTATCTTTTTATCACTTACAATTCACATTCTTTCTAGCGAGGGAATCTTTCTTTGTTTCCACCATATGAAATCTCACTTCTAATCACAGCTGACAAGACTCACGGTTGGGGCCGGCTGCGCGGGCAGGCGACAGGTGCCATCCCACAGGGCACGCACTTGGGGATTGAGGGCTTAGAGCCTTGGCCTTGGGGTCTTGCTCCTGCTACCTTCCCGTCTCCCCAGAGTGGACTCTCTCTGCCTGCCCCCCAGCCTCACCCAGGACTATGTGCAGTACAGGCAGAGTTGGGGTGGGGCGTGTGTGTCCTGTGGCACCTCAGAGCGGGGACAGATTGGCAACCATCTGTACCCTAGACTGGCGGCGCCATGATGCGTTCAGCAGGCAACTCAGTCGGGGCGAGCCTGTTGCACACCCCAGTCCAGGTGCTAAGCGGGGTCTGGCACGGAGACTGCAATACCCATGGGTCACCGGCCCAGCAGGACCGGGGTGGCGGGCCTGTGGGAAGGGAAGATGTCCTGGTCAATTTCCCCACCCTACCCAGGGGACAGCAAGTCAGGCCGGTGGCTGGTGGGAGGGGATCCAGCAGCCAGTGGGCCACACATGCATGCATGCCAAGTCATGGCAGGGCCCTGGGCACCCGGGTCTGCACTTGCCCCCAGGTATCTCCACGCCCGAGAGAGCACAACATGGAATATCTAATAAAAACACTCAGGTCAAAAGAGAAGGAAAAAGCTTTTTATATTTTGGTATTTTAACAGCCCTGTTCCTCTCTTCTGAACAAGAGCCCCACATTTTCAGTTTGCACTAGGCTCCACACATAGCCAGTCCTGCCCTCACTGTCCTTAGTGTCCCCACCCCACACTGTACCCCAAATCTGTCTGAGGAACCCCACCTCTCCGTGGGATGGAGCCCTGCAAGTGGCATTTTTGTGGGCCCAGCGGACTCTGACCTGAGGCCGGCCACGGACCCAGAGGGCACAGCCCTTCTGGGCCATGCAAGGCCCAATGTCACCAAGTAATGGATCATTGGATGAAGAATGACTTAACTTATTCTGCACACAGCATGAAAGCCAGGGTTGGACTAGGCGTTTCTTCCAGCCCCACCCAGAGTTGTGTGACAGCTGTGGAACGCTTGGGGAGACCCTGAGATGGTAGAGAGATTGCTGTGCCAGGAGTTGGACAGAGCTGGGTTCTAGACTCAGCTCAGCCAACTCAGGCAAGTGTGCTTTCCTCTCTGAGCCTTGATGTGCTCATCTGTAGAATTGGTGTAAAACACGAGGTGCCTGGGACTAAGCTTGATCAAGATAATGCACGCAGGTCTCTTAGGTGCGGGGAAGCGTGACTTGGATATGAGGCGTCGTCACCGTATACAGCCAAGTATAAGTGTTTGCTGCATCATTTTGCCCATTTCTGCTTCACACTTGGATATATTTCAATGTGTCCATGCTGCCTGTTTGAGGACGTGAATGCCCAGAGGGTCAAACCCGCCGTCTGTTTAAGTCCCTCCGGGCCCTGGGTGGAGTAGACTGTGGCTTAATGAGAACCTTGAACAGGGAGGGAGGTGGAGGTGTTCCTGATTCACCTGGAGCAGGCTCCTCTGTTTCAACTCCATAAACTGTGAAGGCGACAAAGCCCTTTCTGTATTTTGCGAGAGATACAGTTTGCACATGATCTCATTACCCCTGCAGCCATGAACAGAGTTATGTCGGGCCTTTCTAACAAGTGGCAGTAAAACATTTTATAGGCCCCTCGCTCCCCCTCCCTCTCCCGCACCGTGTAATTTGCTCTGTTTGGGGTTAGACTTGGTGTTTTCCCTCTTTCCTTTCTCTTTCTCCTTGCACTTTCTCTCATGTTAATTACATTAGTCGCCATGGAAACAGTGATGTCATTGGCACGGGAGCGCTCGATGACATCCAAAAGCACAGTTTATAGCATGGTTTGAAATTTATTCCATGGCTCGCAGCCTTGAGGGGGTTATACCTCGATTATATTGCAGGCACCATCTGGGCCTGAGGGTGGGAAGTGGTAGGAAAGCAGCTGAGTTTGGGGTGCCTTCCAGAACCCCAGATACTGGGGTTGGGATGGTTACATTTGGACAGCCTGGAGGACACCTTGGGTACCGTGAAGGGCTGTCTGTTGGTTTTTACCTACACTCACTGCCCAACAGCGCCATGCCCCATGTTTGTTCCCGGTTTAGGATTTCAGAATCCTGCGTGGAGGGGTGCTTAACACAAGAGGCATGTGTGCACGTGCACATGCGGGCATGTCTCTAGCGCGCCCAAACCATGCTGTTAGTATGAACGTGCGATCTGCGGCATGCTATGCACGGTAGTTCAGGCACTGGGCTCGCACACACATGAGAACGCTTGCCCATCTGTGGTTCATTTTGGAAGGTGCAGTTGCATCCACATCAGTGACTTTGGGGCCCTGCCCCACCCCCCGTCCTCCACGGCTCACTTCTCAGTGAAGTTGCCTTTGCCCAAGCTCTGGGGGCGGGCAGGGCTGTGCACGGAGATGGTGGGGCTGTGGCGGAAGTCGGAGCGCTCTGTGCATCTCTCGCGGGGAGGCGTGCAGCTGTGGGCCAGGTGAGGTCGCCCCTATGCCCGGCCTGCCGTTGTTCTGTGGGGAGGCCTCGTGTCTTGATCTGACACTGAGCAGACAGACGCCAAGGTGAAAGCCACTCGGCAGTCCCCTCTTCCTCCCTGGGGACCCACGGATGTGTTTTCAGTACCTGATCTAAGTATCCCCTTGAGTTTGCTGAGGGAGGGCAGGCAGCAAACAGCGTGCAGAGCTAAGGGGACCTCCAGGTGTCCCTCATCAATTTTGGAGCTCTTGGGTCTGAGATCATAAGCATGAAGGGCTCTCTAGCAAGGAGGACTTGGAAGAGCACTGTAGGAGGCACTGAAGCTCAGAGGGCACTGGTTTGGAAGTCAGGGGGTGTGACATTAAGGGACAGACAGTTCACTCCAAACAGCTTCAAGGAAATAGGCAAATTTTTAGCCCCAGAAGTGGGGAGTTCAAGGTGGAAACTTCAGGCATCACCTGCCCCAGGGCTTCAAATAGTGACATCCGGGCTCTCGCTCCATCTTTCAGTCCTGTCTCTCTCAGTTTGGATTCCCCTCCAGGTGCCATGATGGCTGTAGGGACCCTCAGGTTTCCCTTTAAGTCTTCTTTGTTCCAAAAAATGTCATTGGACCAAGTTGAGTCATGTGCCCATCCATGAGCCAATTATTGTGGCTGGGGGGTGGGACTTCCCCTGATTGGGCAGGCCTGGTTCACGTGGCCGCCTCTGCCGTCAGTAAGAGAGGGAGGCTGGGCAGTGTGGAGCAAGATGGGGAGAGGAGAGTTGGCGCTGGGCCGGCTCCTCTTTTTTCTGCCTCTATCATAGGCTTCCCACCCAAGGTACTTGACCTGCTCTCGTCAGAACTTTCAGTGGTCACCAAGCCCCAACCGCATTTGCCACCAGGACACAGAGTTGAGCGAGCCATCGCCTCTGCCCCCACCCCCAGCTCCCAGCTTGCGGGGAAGTGGGGGGCAGGGGTCCACTATGGGAACTGCTGAAAAAGAGATAAGAGCTTCCAATGGAGGAGCCCAAGGGTGCTCCAGGCCCTGAGGAAAGTCTTTAGAGAACCAATCAGATCAGAACCAGGTCCTGGGGGAAGAGGGGGAGGGTGCCAGGTGGAGAAAGGGGGCGAGGTCCGTGCAAGTAGAGGGAAGGGCAGGTGCAAAAGCACAGAGGCATGAAAGGGCTTAGGGAAACTAAGACCCACATGCAGTAGCAATAATAATGATAAGTACTGGCTTAGCCCTGGGCTAAGGGGCGCTGCTTTATCATGACCAACCTCACCAGCCCTGTGAGATAGGTGCTGGGAAGTTAGTTCATACATATACAAAGCACTTAGCCCAGCTCCTGGCCACATAGACAGTCCCAGATAGACGTTTGCTATGGTAGTAATAGTAAATAGTAATAGTAATAATAATTATAATAGGGAGCCATGGATGATGTTAGCAAGGGAAAAGATGAGAGTGAGGAATTCGGGTAAAAGGAAGGGCGCAGAGATGGTTTTGAACTGTGAGTCTCAACCAGGGTGATTTATTTACCCCCACCCCAGGGGACATTGGGCCAAGTCTGGTGACATTTTTGGTTGTCACAATTTGGGAGGAGGGGTGCTACTGGCGTCTAGTGGGTAGAGGCCAGGAATGCCATTAAATATCCTACAGTGCATAGGACATCCCTCACCAAAGAATTATCCAGCCCACATGTCAATAGGTTTGAGGTGGAAAAACCTGAGTTTAGATGAAATATGATGGGGGCCGTTGCAGGACACAGTATGGGTTGTCAGAAGGAGGCTCTGGGCAGGACAAGGGCCCTGGGGTGGCCAGCGGCTGGAAGAGTCTCCCTGCTGCCTCCCATCCTCTCCTTCCCTCACCAAATGAGCATCAGAGAAGGGGCTGGCTGGGGAAGGTGTATGTCGCCAAAAGGTCTGCAGGCCCTGGCAGACTGCGGGCTATGCTCTCTCCCGTTGCGTGTGCAGTTCCCAAGTCACAGGCCCAACAAGTTCCTTGAGTGGGTGCAGATGTCCCGCATCCATGCTCCTCTTGCCACTTGGAGCCCCCTGCCAGAAACCTGGACCCCTCGCTGCTCAGCTTGCAGATCACAAAGCCTGGGCAGCGGGCCTCCCCTTCAGTCCTCTGAGTCAGAAATGTTGATTTGTTATAGTAACATGAGCACAGGGGAAGGACAAGAGGAAAGTGAGCAAGAGAGAGAGAGACATCGACAGCGAGTCAAAAACAGTGAGGCTGGGCGACTTCCCTGGCGGTCCAGTGGCTAAGACTCCACACTTCCAATGCAGGGGGTGCGGGTTCGATCCCTGGTCAGGGAACTAAGCCCCCACATGCCTCGTGGTGCAGTCAAAAAAAAGCAAAACAGTGAGGCGGACCAAGAGAGACTGGGAGAGACAGACTCAGCAGGAGAAAGAACCCCCAAGAAAGAAAAACACAGACCGAGACTGAGAGATGGAGACCGAGACTAAGAGAAGGTAGGACAGATTGAGGTTAGCGAAAAGAGAAGCAGACCGAGAAAGAGCCAGAGAGAGAAGGATTGAGTGGAAGGGAAGACGGAGAAAGTGAGCAAGAGAAAGATTTCCTTGCAAACCCCATGGTCCTGAGCCCAGTAACTCTCCAAGGCTCTGCCCTATTTCAGCCATGAAACTGGGGAATTGGGGACGTTTTCCCGTGGCAGGTCCGGGACGAGCAAGCGAGCGTTGTTCACATTACTGCTGGTGTTCCCTGCTAACTGGACATTAGCCAACAGGAAATTCCTGGGACAAATCTTTCCACTCAGTCTTTTAAAACTTTTATTTATTCTTTTTTAATTTTGGGGGGATTAAAAAAAAGAGGGAGAATGAAAAAAAACAAAAAAGAAAATGAAATGAGCCATTCAGTATAAGAAAAATGTATCTAGCAACAGCCCCAGGCCAGGCCAGGGGAGGCTCGGAATCCATTGTGTCCACTCCATCCTGTTCTTCCTCTGGAAGGATTTATGACCTCACACTCCCATGACATCACAGTGCGTTGCCATGGCCCTACTTTATTATCATAAACAAATGGCTAGGGCTGATCCTTGGGACACTGGCTGGCTGAGCAGGAGGGGGTGGGGAGGCTCTGTGTAATGTGTTTTCTTGGGAAGGCAGCTTGTTCGGAAGTCTGAAAAGCTGTGAAAATAGTTGTACACACAGTACCCTCCGTGCAGCCCTGTAGCCTCTGGACAAGTTTGGCGATGAAGTCAGCTCCCTGCAGGAGGACCCTCTGGCTCAGCGTGTTCTCACTGCTAAAGAGCAGCTTCCCCGGACTTTCCTCACTGCTCCAAACAAGGTTTTCATTCATTCACCCAAAAGGCATTGAGCACCTACTATGTGCTAGGCACTGACAGATGTGGGTTATTATAGACTGATGAAAAACCCAGATACGGGCCCTGCTGCCCCCTCCACCCCTCTCCCGGAACCTGGAATACTCAACAAGTATGCAGATAAATCAATAGGAATGTGTAAAATTGTCTTGGGTTAAGTGTGCCGAAGGAAGCAAACAGGAAATGAGGATGAGAAGAAGTGAGGGAGGAAGCTACTTAGACCAGCAATCTGGGAGGGCCTCTCTGAGGAGGTGACATTTTAGACAAGACCTGAAGGAGGAGAAAGAGTCAGCCGTAAAGAGTGGGAACAGGTGGCAGAAAGTGGGCAGAGACAGCAGCTCCAGGGAAAGTGACTGTCAAGATTGAAGTTCCCATCAGTGGTCTCTTCCTACATATTTTACAGCATCCTGGACAGCTGACTCAGATGAGAGGGCTGGTAAAGAGGAGTCATTTCGTGAATCCGAGTTGAGTAAAGATTCTTTCTGGACCCTGCTGCAGCAGTGCCAGTAAACCCCCATTTCCAACTCAAAGAGAGGTTTGCAGAACTGTCAGACTGGCACTTGGTGAAAACAAATGAGCCAGGAGTAGAAACACCTGTAGGACCCCAAACCCGCTCTCCCTGGCTGAGTCACGTGATGCTCTTAAGCCACAGAAACGAGAGAAGGAAGGGCAGCAAGTGGGACAGATGTGGGCACTGCCTGCTGGTCAGGAGGCCAGATGAGCAACAGAGGGGTAAGCCATTCCCCCCTCCCAGGAGATGGACCCTGAGGGAACCAGGACCCTAGAGCTGGAACGGGATGAGGACTTCTAGATCATCAGTCCAATGATGGGGACAGATGGGGACATGAGGCCCAGAAAGGGGAAAGGCCTGGCCTGAGGTGGCACAGGAAGTTAGGGACAGAACTCTGCCCCTCGCTTGTTTTGTCATCTTGGGGAGCTCACGTCACGTCTCTGAGCCCCCATCCCCATTGTGAAATGGGAAGAATGTACAGAAAGGGCTTTGCACAGCTGCAACATAGTTGCTGTTTTCTACCCCAACTTTTCCAAGAACACATTTATTAAACCCTGCCAGGCACTGTGCTTTGGACCTCTCATACACTCAACTCCTTTAATATTCAGGGAAGTGCTAAGAGGTAGACACAGCTGTCCCCATTAAGGAAACTGAGGCCAAGAGAGGTTGAGTAGCATCTGAGGTCCCAGGGCCAGATCCCACCCCTGACCTTACTGACTTCAGATGGAGCCCATGTTCTGGACCACGGAAGGGTGGCCTGTTCCGTGGTACATAGCTGCGTGCAGGCAGGAGGTGGCGATGGCGACCAGAGAGGACTGACCTCTGACGCAGAGCTAGGAAGGAGTGAGGGCTGCAGAGCTGTGAGAGCAGGCTTGCAGGCCAGCAAGAGCAATGGCGTGCCAGAGGCCCACGGGACAGCAGAGAAGAAAGGACGTGGGAGAGGAAAGAGGACTCCATTCTTCATGCTGAGTGATAGTACCAGAAGCATGAATCTAATTTTTGTGTCCGATGCACATTTAGGCTTCTCCAGATCTGGGTAAGGAAGTGTCAGTTCACACACTAGTAACTCAGCTGGGTCAAGCTAACCAGTTGAAAAAGCATCTATTTGGGAAATTAGGGGGTGGGTGGACCATTAGACTAGGTGTCAGGCACCTCAGCTTCTAGGGAAGTGTCACATTTAATGAATATCTACCCCTGGGCTAAGCACTTTACTGCCCTTGCTTTATTTAATTCTCACCACATCTTGTGATGTTGTTTCCCGATTTATAAATGTAGGGACTGAGGCCCAGAAAGATTCCAGTCCTGGCTGTGTGCCCCAGGGTAGAGATATAATTTCTCTGGGCCTAAGTTTCCTATTACAAAAAAAGTGGAAGAATGGGTCTTAATCAGGGGTTGGTGAACTTTTTCTGTAAAAGGCAAGATAGTAAATATTTTAGGCTTTGCAGGACACATCATCTTTTTTCAACTGTTCAGTTCTGCCCTGTGGCATAAAATCAGCCATAGACAATATGGAAATGACAGATGAGCATGGCTGTGTGCCAATAAAACACTATTTACAAAAACAGGTGACAATACTTTACACCCACTAGGATGACTATAATTGAAAAGTTGGTGAGGATATGGAGAAATCAGAATCCTCATATACTGCTGGTGGGAATGTCAAATGGTATAGAACTTTGGGAAACATGGTACCTCAAGTGTCAAACATAGAGTTATCACATGACTCAGCAATCCAACTCCTAGGTATATACCCAAGAGAATTGAAAACATGTTTACACAAAAACTTGTACACTAATGTTCACAGCAGCAAAATAGTCATGAAATGCTAGTCATAAGAGTCAAAAAGTGGAAACAACCCAAATGTCCATCAACTGATGACTAGATAAACAAAATGTGGTCTGTCCATACAGTGGAATATTATTTGGTTATAAAAAGCAATGTAGTACATCTGATACATGCTACAACACGGATGAACCTTGAATTATGCTAAGTGAAAGAAGGCAGACACAAAATGCTCCTATTGTATGATTCCATTTATTCGAAGTGTCAGGAATGGGTAAATCCATAGAGACATAAAGTAGATTAGTAGTTGCTTAGGACTGGAGTGGGGAGAATCAAGGGGCTGGGGGCGGGGGATGGGGGGGATGCTGATGGCTAAAAGATATGAGGTTTCTTTTTGAAGTGATGAAAATATTCTAAAATTGACTCTGGTGATGGTTGCACCTATCTGTGACTGTACTAAAAGCCTTTGAATTGTACACTTTAAATGAGTGACGTTCATGGTATGTGAATCGTATCTCAGTAAAGCTGCTATTAAAAATTTCATTTACTGGGACTTCCCTGGTGGTCCAGTGGGTAAGACTCTGTGCTCCCAATGCAGCGGGCCAGGTTCGATCCCTGGTCAGGGAACTAGATCCCACATTCATGCTGCAACTAAGAGTTCGCATGCCGCAACTAAAGATCCCGCGTGCTGCAACTAAGACCTTCCCGGCATAGCCCCCCTCCCCCCAAAAAAAATTTCATTTACTGATAAAGCCAAAAAAAAGAGGGGGCAAG
Source organism: Kogia breviceps (assembly GCF_026419965.1). Taxonomy (NCBI): domain Eukaryota; kingdom Metazoa; phylum Chordata; class Mammalia; order Artiodactyla; family Physeteridae; genus Kogia; species Kogia breviceps. Next base: position 77,833,322 of record NC_081324.1, on the reverse strand, counting down.
AGGGGAATCTTGGGAGTGGATAGAAATGTTCCAAAAATTGATTTTGGTGCCAGTTGCATGACTGTTTATATTCACAAAAATATATCAAACTTTACATTTAAAATGGGTGAATTAATTTATGTAAATTATATCTCACTAAAGTCCTTAATGAAGGGGGGAAAGTAGGCAGCAAATTGGAATGGGCCCATGAGCCATGGTTTGCTGACCCCAATCTACATGATGATCATATCAGGACTCTTTAGATTTCAAGTAGGCAATAACCCAACTCAAGCTGATTTAAGCAAAACGAGGAATTTCTTGATGCACACAACTGAAAAGCCTAGAGGAGAGGTGCGCTTCAGGCACTGTTGGATCTAGGAGTACAAATGTCACCAGAACTGCATATTGCTTCCACTCTCAGTTTCCATGAAATGGCTGCCAGCAGCTCCTGTCACATTTTCCCAGGTTCGAGTCCAGCAGAGGACAATGAGTAGTCTTTTCCAAAGGATGTAACAAAAATCATTGTGTCCTGTTGGTTCTGATTGGGCCACATGCCCATTTCTGATTCACTCCCTTTGTCCAGGAAATGCAGGGTTCTGATTGGCCAGTCCAGAGTCACATGATCCCTGAAGCCCAGGGACTGTGCATAGGGGTGGCAGGGGAGAGGTGGCTCCCTAGAGGAAAATTGGGGAGCTAGACCAGGGGGACCCAAGAACAGAATTCAGGAAGTGTTTCTTATGCCAAATATTTTTGCTTAAGTAGTTCCAAAACACCAAAGGAGTTAAATCAACATTGTTAGTCATGTTCTATCAATGACAAATTGAAGCCCCCAAGAGTGAAGACGGCCTGCAGGTCACTGGCAAAGCAAACCACCCCCAGCCCCCAGCCCCAGCTACTTCACCTTTGCTCTCAGCATGAGGTTTAACTACCTGTGAGTCAAGACAGAAGGGGTCATTTATTCAACAGACGGTTGTTACAGCCAGCCGCACACACCGTGTCTGTAAAATTATCTGAGATCAGGAAATTGAAAGGCCTGGAAATTAAGGGGCAGACAGAAAGGCTGTGCAGCAGCGCACACTGGCTGGCTCTTGGGCTCTGGGGGCAGTGCCCCTCTGCCCAGACAAGCCAAGCCTTTTTGCGGGTGGCAGCAGAGCCTTGAAAGGTCTCCTCCAACACCGCCAGCTGAGTCACTGTCTTCACCTCCCCGGAGGGGGAAACAGGGTCAGATCAAGAGGAAATCAGAAAGTCGGGCTCCTGGGTCCTAACCTCAGCTCTGATGCTAACATGCCGTGTCACAAGAGGTAGCTTGTTTGTCTGGGCCTCGGTGTCCAGTGAGAACGAGAGCCCTTTCACTCATCTTTCACTTCCTCCAGGCTTGATCGGACCCTGGCCCACTTCTATACCTGCGTCACCTCCCACGTCCCCCAGTCTCCCACTCCATCCATCCTGGCCTCTCTGCTCCTTGCACATTGTTGATCGCTCCCACCTCTGGGCATTTGCACTTGTTGTTTGCTCTGCCTGGAAGACTCCTCCTCTCCCCGCATCTTCCCGGGACTGTTACTTCTGGATCACTGGGGGTCAGCTCAGGGAGACCTTCCCTGGCCACCCACGCCCCCTCGAGCCCCAAGGTGAGACCCTCAGGTCTCTCTCCCTCACAATATCCAGTTTTGTCTTCTCAGTAATGGGGTCCAGCTCCAAGATGCTCAACACGGGTTTATTCATTGGACAGAAACAATTATAGGACAAGTAGGGACAATGTGCATCTCTGACCCAAACTCCAAGGAAGACGCAGTGCCACCGTCCCATCCCCCAAACTGGGGCCCAAGCATAGGATGGTGTCCAGTCTGTCCTGACTTTTCTTTCTTCTGCTTGTTTCTCCCAGCAGTTGTTGGTCCTGAGCCAAGCATGCATGTCCTCCCTCCCCTGCACCTTCCCACAGTGCTCTGCGCCAGCAGCCAGGGCAGCTGCCCCGTCCCCAGCCAGAGTGGGTTCAGGCCCTAAACACCTCCCTTCAGTCAAGAGCCGTCCACAGCTCCATGCTCTGTGCCTTTGCAAAACAGACGTCCTCCTCCCCTGCCCTTTCCTCGCCCAGCTTCATCTTGACGCCCCCCTGCCGCGGGCCCGCGCCTCCTCTCGGCACCAAAGCACCATATTTGTGTTTCCTGTGGGCCCCTGCCTGGCTACCTGTGTTCCGGCCTATCCTTTTGCCTCAACACCCTTCCCTATTCCTCTGACCGGCTCCTGCCACCTCTCAGCGCCACCTCTTTCCAGAAGATTCCTTGAAACCCCCCCCGCACCCTGCCCTAATAGGGTTGGGAGTCCCTTTTCTCTCCTGAGGCCTCTCCAGCCACCAAATTCTGCAGCAGCCCTTCCCACACTGAAGGGGATTACCTGCCATCCTCTCCCCAAGTAGACGTGAGCATCTTGAGATCAGAAACGACATCACTTACCTTTGCTGTTACTGCACCTGAGTGCCTGGCACCCAGTACGTGCTCAGGAGATGCTTTCTTGATTGACAGGTGTGTGTGTGCAAGTATGCATATGCAAGTGCTCTGGAGGCAGGGGCTGTGTCCAGTGTGCCCAGTGCCTCAAAGAGCCTGGCCTATGGTGAGTCTCAACAAATGTTCAGAGAGTGAATGAATGAATGAATGATTCCTTCAAGGCCTGTGTGAAGTTACCTCCTCCACACAGAGTGACCAGCCGTCCCCACTGGCCCAGGATGTGGAACTTCCAGTGCTTAACCCGGGCAAGTCCCAGGCAAACTTGGCTGAGTTAGTCGTCCTACTCTACCTACCGCCTCTGTGACCCGCTGTAAGGCCTGATCCCAGTCAGGCTGCACTAAATCCCAGTCACTTGCTACTGTTGTGTATTTTAATGGCTTTCTAATCATTTCACACAATTTGTGGCAATCTTCCAATATTACTAAAGGACAGGGGCCATCTTTCTTTATGGCCCACTATAACCATTCAGGGCCAGACAGAAACAGGCTTGGAAAGATCTTCATCTTTCTCATCACCATTTACTAAGGCCTTGTCTACGCTGTTCTTGTACATTTTCTTCTTTAATTCTCCCAATGACTGCCCGAAGTAGGGATTGTCTTTCTCATTTTACACATGAGGCTGTTTTCAAAGGCCAGAGTTGAAGGCAAGACCAAGGTGAGCTCACATACCTTGGAAGTCGCAGGATAGGAACCCAGGACTATCAGAGGTCATAGCTTTTGCTTAAAGAAGACCCAGAGGTAGCCCCTCTCCGGCACCCGGGTCCTCTGAGGTCTGGTGGCTCCCTTAGCCCCCCTTAGCCCCTGCTGCACAGCTGGATGAAAGTGTCCCCCACTCCGCCCCAGCCAACAGACGAAGATCCTTCAGCTGCCAGAGCAGGGACCTGAGTTTTGGAGAGGAGAGAATAAACATGATTCCCAGGTGGTGAGAAAACAAGTCACTCTCCAGCTCTGGAGATTGGACAGGACCAGATTTGAGGGCCGGGAACCCTTCCTTATCTGTAACAGTTGTGCCGTCATCCTGTCAGACCCAAGAGCAGGCAAAATGGGTCCCCCAAGGACAGGAGGTTGTCTTAGTCTCCTGGGGCTGCTGTAACAAGTTACCAGGAACTCAGTGGTGTAAAACAGCAGAAAGGATTCTCTCACGGTTCTGGAGGCCAGAAGTCCAAAATCAGGGTGTCAACGGGCTTGGGTTCCTTTTGGAGGCTTTAGGGGAGAGTCGGTCCCCTGCCTCTCTCTTAGCTCCTGGTGGCTCCAGGCAATCCTTGGCATTCCTTGGCTTGTGGTTGCATCACTCCAATCTCTGCCTCTGTCTTCCCACCACCTTCCTCTCTTTTTGTCTCTGCATCCTCTCCTCTTATAAGACACCAGTCATCAGATTTGGGGCCCAACATAAACCCAGGATGACTTCATCTCCAGGTCTTTGACCATATTTCCAACTAAGGTCACACTCTGAGGTTGCCAATGAACATGAATTTGGGGGGACCCTATTCAACCCAGTACATACAGAGGTTCATTGCCTTGGGCCCTCCCGATGTCTGCTGAAAACCTTACCTGCATTCCCGTGCCCTCCCTCCGCAGGACACCCCTGCAACAGCTGCCATCGGGGCAGCCACACACCCCCTCTCCCCAGACCCATGGAGCCTCCTGACATGCTCACCCCACCCTCCCAGCCTCCGTGGAAGTCTGAGGGCTCCACGACAAGCCCCACATGCTTGCGGGAGACCCGCGGGAAGGACCACAGTTGCAGAATCCCAGCATTCTGGGAGATGGAGAAGGAAAGTGCTGACTTAAAAATTGAAACCCCGACAGATGCAGCACTCTTTAACTCTGCGATGGACGTGTTGGCACTTGTCAGATCGCAGCACGTTTGCTAATGTGCATTTTCATCAAAGGGCTGAGCCTGCTCCAGCTCCCACATTGTCTGCCTCACCTCTTTGCTTCCAATTCCTTTGCTGGGTTGGTCCTGCCTGTTCTAGTTCCTGATTACTAACCTCCCCTCCCCTTTCCCTCTCTCTCTATCCTCCCCGGAGCCCCCTACCCCAGGCTTTTCTTTCTTCTGTCTTCTTTCCTCTCCGACTCTGGGTCCCCTCTCCTCCTCTTCACTTGGTTCAGCGAGATAAACATTTGTGGAGCAGCTACAGTAAACAGGGGGCTGTGAGAGTGACAGGATGGAAAGACAAACAAGGCGGGTTGTACTCACCCCTTCCTGCCCTGCTCTGTTCTCTGTGTCTCTCTCGCCGTCCCTCCCCTCCTCGCTCTCAGCATCTTGTCTCTCTCTTCTGTTTCGCAGGCCAGTTGAACCGACTCTTCCCTGCTTGCTCTACTAGGTGTTGTGGATGCAAACAGGACCAAGATGAGGTCTCTGCTGTCTCAGAATCTCCTGGTGTTTCTCTCTCTCTCTTCTTTCTTTTCTTCCTCTGACATCCTTCCTCTCACTCCTCCCAAACCCTTACCGCCATTGTCCGTCGCCTTCACCCAAGCCCAATCTCAGGCTTCAGCCTCCCAAACAAGAGAGGCAGGGTGCTCATCTCATGCCCCCCCCCCCCCCATTGATGGGGCCAGGCCCAGCCGTGTTGCCCAACGGTGCTGGAGCCGCTGTCTGGGAACAGCTGATGCGTGTGGACAGACAGGATCCAAAAGGCCCTTGCCCCTGCTGGCCTCCGCCCAGAACTGCTGATCAGCCAGATATGTCTGACTGCACAGGAGCAGTTCCGAGAGGCCTCAGCCCTGCGGGCAGTCAGGAAAGGCTGATGTGGGTGGACACATGATCAGGAGAAGAGTGGAAAGTTCTCCGGCTGGCTCTGTGCTGGGCTGGCTGATTGGAATGGACGTGCGGGGTCGCTGGTTGGCTGGACACTGGGGGGTGGGGGGCAGGGGGCATTGAAGGAGGATGATGCCCTGGTGCTGGAAACCATGGCTAAAAAGGAAATCAGGAATGGAGAGTGACTGGGCTGGAGGTTTCAGGACAGCCCTTGCCACCAGCATCACACCCAGAGTGTGCCCTTCCTCGGATTTCTTACTTTGTGAAATAATGACTTTTAGTATTTAAGGCCATTTGAGCCTAAGTTGTGTTGTCTGTAACTTGCAGCCTAAAGCATCCTAAATAACAGACGAGAATCATTAGAGATCATAATGCCTACACCCCAGGATTGCCATGAGAATTCATGAAAGGATGCATTTAGCTCAGTCCATGGTGCATAGAAAGCACTCATAGACACCACTGTAATTATTACTTACAAATCAATACGTTATAAACAGTACATTATTTGCAGTCAGTTATACATGGGAGTCACGAGTGCTGTTTGCCAAATGTTTCTGGTTCTCTTCCCTTGCAAGCCTAATGCAGCAGTACAGACCTCTGAGATATTGTGGGGTTTGTTCCAGAGCACCACAATAAGGTGAATATTGAAACAAAGCGAATCACATACATGTTTTGGTTTCCCAGGGCATATAAAAATTACATTTACACTATACTGTAGTCTGTGAAGTCTGCAATGTGCATACCTTAACTAAAAAATACTTTACTGTTAAAAAATGCTAACCATCATCTGAGCCTTCAGTGAGTTGTAATCTTTTCCCTTTAGTCACATCAAAGATCACTGATCACTGATCATAAATCACCATAATAGATATATAATAATAAGAAAGTTTGAAATATGACGAGAATTACCAAAATGTGACAGAGACAGGAAGTGAGCAAGTGCTGTTGGAAAAATGGCGCCGATAGACTTGCTTGACGCAGGGTCGCCACAAACCTTCCATTTGTGAAAAAATGCAGTATCTGCGACGTGCAATGAAGCAAGGCATGGCTCTTCTTGGTTCCTTCGCGGGTGGGAGAAGTCATGTGACTATTCACACAAGCTGGCCCTGTTCCCACCACCTCCCAGTACCCGAGTGGCCCCTCATTTTGTCAGCATTGCCCTGTGCCAGGTCCCTCAGACCATCAGTGCTCTGGCAGAGCTGGCAAAACATCGCCTCCCTCGGTGACACTCAGGCAGAGGTGTCCGTGGCAAAGCTGGCTGGGCTCCAAGGGTCTAGGCTATCTCTCAAGTCACACACAGCCGTTTCCCCCCATGGCACCCACATGGCACCTGGGGGCAGCTTGCCATGTTGAAATCATCACCAGACCCCGTAGGACTGGTGTAGCTTGGAGCTGCTGTTTTTATCTGTCTCTTTCTGTGTGATGAATTATTTCCGGGGGGAGCCAAATTGTTCCTCCTGCACTCTGGCCTTTATAGGGCTTTCCTGTAATTCCAGAAGACATGGCTCTATGTTTCATCCCCAGTGGCAGACAGGAGCTTACCTCAGCCCCCATGAGAAATCAGTGATTATTTTAAAAATGAAAGAAAGAAAAGTGTTGGCAATGGTGTGGAGGTATCGGAACACTTGTGCATTACTTATGGGAATGAAAAATGGTACAGGTGCCATAGAAAGCAGCAAAAAGCTCAATATAGAGTAACCCTATGACCCAGCAATCCCACTCCTAGGTAATGAGATATATATATATATATATATATATATATATATATATATATACATATATACTCAAGGGAACTGAAAACATGACCATACAAACACTTGTCCACAACTGTTCACAGCATTATTTATAAAAGCCAAAAAGTAGAAACAAACCAATGCCTACCAATGGATAAACAAAATGTGGCATATCCAGGCAATGGAATATTATTTGGCCATAAAAAGTAATAAAGCATTGATGCGTGCTACCATGTGGGTGAACCTTGAAAGCATGAGGCAATGTGAAAGAAGCCGGTCCCCAAAGGTCACGTGTGATATGATTCTGTTTATATAAAATGTCCAGAATAGGCAGATCCATAGTGGTTGCCAAGGGGTAAGTGAATAACAGGTACAGGGTTTCCTTTTGGGGTGATGAAAATGTTTTGGAACTTGATAGAGAAGAAGATTGTGAATGTACTACACTATTGTATATAAAATAAACAATGAGGACTTACTGTAGAGCACAGGGAACTATATTCAATGTCTTATAATAACCTATAATGGAAAAGAATAGGAAAAAAATATATATGTATAACGGAATCACTTTGCCGTACATCTGAAACTAACTAAACTGTGTTAGTTTCAATTTAGAGGAAAAAAAGTTGTGCATGTACTAAAGGCTGCCAAGTTGTACACTTTTAACATGGTTAATTTTATGTTATGTGAATTTCACCTCAATTGTGAAAATATCAGTTATTAGAAGTGTGTGTGGAGGAGGGGAGGGCAGGCAGGCAGGGAGGGGAGAGGCATGACACCCAGTCCCAGAAATGCCCAAGGCCCCTCCTGCCTGGCCCCAAACCAAGTCTGACACATAGTAGGTGCTGAACAAATGTCTGTTCCTCCCCTCCCCCTCCCCACTACCTGCTCCCTATAGAAAAAGGAAGAAAATTCTTTTAACCACCATCATTGCCGTACTTGAACATTTGGACTGAGTCCTGTCTGCCTTTAGGGAAGGTCTTGTTTACCTTTGTGCCCTGACCACAAGCTTGCCCTGAGATCTGCATTCCCTCCGGCATTGCTGGAGAAAAGGCTGCCCAGCTCCAGCTCCAACCGGCATAATTACACATTACGCTGGGTCTCACTGCCACTGTTTACAGAGCCAGCATCATAATTAACTGTTTATTAGGGTCTTCTGGCCGGCTGGGAGTCCCCAGTTGCAATGCGCTACAGTGTCTTCTGGCTGCACCTCCCTTTTCCTGCCATTCAGGAAAGACCTGGTTTCGGTGGCCGCTGGCCAGAGTCCCTGCATGCTTCAGGAAAAGTTTCTTCGCTGACAGTTCCTGAGGTTCCCTGGGCTGGAAGCTCTTTTTGGGGTGCTGAGAGGAAGTAGGGGCGGGGACAACAGCTGTGACTCTGGCCACCTCTGTCCCTCTCGGCCAGAAGGGGAGCACCTGCTACCTGCCAGACATGGAGTAGGGTGGATGGAGAGATAAGGTACCTCCCAGTCTAGGTGGGGGAGGAAGAAAGAGGAGGAGGTGGTCACCTCCTATAAGATTCTGAGCAAGACCAGCTACGGAATTTTCGGGGCCCAGTGCAAAATGAAGATGTTGGGGCCCCTTGTTAAGGTTATTGAGAATTTCAAGACAGCGACAGAGCATTAACAAACGTCACCCTTCTAAGTGCCAGGCCCTGTGGGACTGTGCAGGTGGTGCATCGGTGAAGCTGGCCCCGGCTCAGAGCATTAGTAACAGCAAGCGTGAATCGAGCACTTACCGTACGCCCGTGGCAGGAGACAGCAGGGTCGGGAGCACGGATCCCAGCTCGGCCTCATCCCTGTGGTCGTGGACAAATTACGCAGCATCTCAGTGCCTCACCTTCCTCATCTCTGAAATGGGGTGATACTAATAAAAAGTGTGGATCTGTGTCTGGCACGTAGTAACTGCTATACGAGCATTCACTGCTATTATTTAGTTTGCAAGGATGGATTCAGCTGATAGCCAGAAGAATCTAAAAGGTGGATGCTATTACTGTGCCCAGTTCCAAGTGGGGAAACCAAGGCACATACAGGTTAGATAACTTAGCCTCAGTCACTCAGATGAGAGGCTCATATTTGAACCCAGAAACGCTCTAGCACCTGGGCTTTGTTGGTGATGTTGGCATGGAAGAAGGGGAAGATCAGTGTGAAGGAGCAAGAGGGGAAGGCCTCGCGTCCACTCTCGGGGGTCAGAGGGGCACAGTGCACCCCCTCGAGGACCGCACTATGCCTGGCTCTGAGTCTGTGCTCTGTAAGCGTGGGTGGAATTGAAGCATTGATGCCGCTTTGTGCCAGGCACTGTCTTAACACTTCATTCACATCTCGATGTGTGTTTGATCATTTCCCTTGCAGATGGGGGCCTTCACCCAGCGCCATGAGATCTCTCCCAGCCAGGGTCACCCAACCAGGAAGGGGCGAGTCAGAGGCTGCCCTCCCGGCTCTCTCGGATTCCAAACTCCTGGCTCTTTCCTGCTCAGCCAGCTCCCCCCCACCCCCCGGAAGGAAGCTCTGCCCAGAAACATGCCCTGTTGGCATTGCTCAGCCTGGGAGCCTCGGTTGGCCCGGATCCCAATACCACCCACGCTGCCCTTCTTCTGGGCCATAAAGATCCCCTCCTCTCACCCCTGCCTGGCCCTGGCAGGTAAAACAGCGAGACCACCCCAGGTAGTGCTCTCAATAACGCTTCCTGACAGAGGGCGGCTGCCCTAGCCCCTCACCTCCATTATCCTCTACTTAGTGGCTCTGATTGGAATCCTCCAAATCCAGATGGGCAAGGAAGGCGGAGCTGTGAGTCCATGGCCGTTGGGCCCCCGGGAGCTCCCAGGGAAAGCTTTCCCTAGCAGTCCCCTCAGAGCCTGCGGGCTCTCGCTGTGAACAGTCCAAAACCCACCCTTGCCTTCAGAGAACCCTGGGCGTGAGTGAGGGTGAGGGGGTGAGTTTAAGGGTGGCTCAGGCTGGCCGGTGGCTCCCTGTCCCCTGCGTGCTGTGAGAGGGAGATGGGAAAGGAGCAGAAGTCAGCTCGGAGTCAGGCATTTCCAGGGACAGTTCTGCCCCCAGAGGGGATCGCTTTTTCCTCTTTGGGGGCAACCGTGCGCCTACCACAATTTGCTTCTTTCTTTTTCTTTATTACTTTTTATGTGAATATAATTCGGGGCTTACAAAAAAGTTGCAAGAGCAGTACAAAGAATTCCCATACACCCTTCCCCTGGATTCTCCAAATGTAAACACTTTATCACACTTGCTTTATTCTTTTCTGTTTCTCTCTAGATAGATATATAGGAGAGAAAGATGTATTTTTTTTCAGAACCGTTTCACAGTAAGCTGCAGGCAGAACACCTCTTTTACCTCTGAATACTTCAGCGTGTATTTCCTAAAAACAAATGACATTCTCTTACAATATGATATCTTACAACGTAATTACCAAAATCAGGTAATTAACACTGAGACAGCATTATAATCTAATCTACAAACTTTATTCAGATCTTGCCATTTGTCCCTAGAATGTCCTTTATAACAAAAGGAAACTCTGGACCCCATATGGCATTCGATTGTCATATCTCTCAGCCTCTTTCAGTCTAGAAGAGTTCCTTAGTTTTTCTTTGTCTTTCAAGACATTGACGATTTTTAAGAGAAGTGGTCAGTTAGTTGTAGCATGCCCCTCGGTTTTGGTTTGTCAGATATTTCTTCATGATTACTTTCAGGTTATACACTTTCAACTGGATGATCACAGAAATGTCCTGCATTTTTCTCAACGCCTCCTTAACAATTTGCCCCATTCTGGTGATGGGGTTAACTGTGATCAATGTGTTAAGGGATGCCTCTATATTTTAAAGCTAAAAACAAATAGAAAAGCTTGAATTCCAGTCATACCCTCTCTAACTCCCAGCTCAGAAGCCACAAAAACCCCCACCACCAATTTGTTTGCTTACTCAGAAAAAACTTAATGTATCAGTTATCTATTGCTGCATAAGAAACCATCCCACGACACAGTGGCTTAAAATAACAGCTATTTTACTGCTTATGATTCTGTGGATCAGGAATTCAGATGGGGCCCAGTGCTTCATCTTATGTGGCTGCACTCTGCTGGGATCTTGGCTGGGGCTAAAAGATCCAAGATGTCCTCCCTCATCTGTCTGGTAGTTGGTGTTGGCTGTCAGCTGGTGTGCTTGGTTTTCCTCCATGTGGCCTTTCCAGCAGGATAGCTTGGGCTTCTTGACATAGTGAAAATAGAAGCTGCAAGGCCTCTGAGGGCTGAGGGCTGGAAGCTGACCAACCTAACTTCTGCTGTGTTCTATTCTGAGGCCAGCCCTGATTCAATCAGAGGGGAGATAACCCTGCCTTTGGATGGGAGCAGGGACAACACTGACTGCAAAAGAGCATGTGAGATGGGATTTGTTTGCTCAGCCATCTTTGGAGATAGAGCACACCAAGGGTGCCTGCTTACTCACCCAGAATGTACAAGAGAGCTACAAATGAGGAACTGGGCAGTCAGCCTTGGCTACGCCTTTCCCAGGGGATTATCAGTCCCTACTCTTGGAATGTTTCATTTTCACTCTCCTTTTCAATTCTGTGCAATTCCAAAAGCCTTTCTTGGGCATCTGTTATGTAGCAATATATATGGAGCACTTACTATGTATGCAGGGCTCAGCGCTGAGGATCGAGGCATGAAACTGAGTTAGTCCTTGATCTCTGGGAGCTCGTCACCTAGAGATAAAACTGAACTATAAACAGACCTTTGCAGGTGGTTGTCAAGAATGTGGGTGTGTGAAGGGTGGACTCCAGAGGAAGGAGGGGCTAAATGTGGCTGGAGGCACTGGGGAAGGGACATAGAAGAGACCATGCAAGAGCTGACTCACGAAGAAGGAGCAGGCCAGGTAGAGGGGACAGCCTAGGGTGGGCGGTGGGCGTGTTGGGGAATTACCCCTACCCAGGAATGGCTGTCAGCAAGGTATAGTGGGGCCCAGGGGAGAGTGCAAAGAGATAAGACTAAGGGGTGATCACGGACTGGAGTCTACAACCTCCAATGCTGGTGTTTCTACCTCCTTCCCTTTCTTCCATCTGAGTGTTTGCCAGCCCAGGCCTAAGTCCTTAACCCTGTAGACTCAGTAGAATCTCCATTCAATACAGACACAGGATGGGACAGGTGAGGAAGGGGGAAAAGACTTTGTAGAGAAACTTCTTTCATCTACATAATTAAGAGCTGGGAAAATGAGAGAGCAAATGCAGTCTGGGAGTTTAGGAGTTTGGAATGGGGGATGAGAGAATGGGGGAAAGGAGGGGACAACTTGCATTCGGTGCTGCTGCGGGGTTTGGACTCCATCCAGTAAAGATGTGATTACTATTTGATAGCTAGATGGCAGTTCTTTGCATGCAACTAAGTCATAGAAGGAGCCATATGGGAAGCCATAATTTATATGGGTTACATATTTTTATATACATGCACCAACAGTCATGAGGGAGGTCACAGTTTTAAAAGGAATGTATTCTTGAAAATCTTTACATAATTAAAACCTCAACTAATTCAAGCATAGCCCTGAAAGGGGTGGCGAGCCTGTCTGTTTATATCCATTAAAATGTCTCTAACACATGGCTGCTATGCGCCACTGGTTAAATTTCACTCAAGCCATTCGGTTTTGAAATGATGCAATTACTGATGCCTTTTTTTTTAAACTGGGAAGATTTGCATGATTCCACATTTTGCACCTAAAGGGAGGCTTTATTTCATACATATTTTTATGTTGCAGTATGTCTTATTTCATATTCTCTCTCTCCCATGTTAGACCGTCACTCACATAGAAGGGAAGACATTGCAGTAGGGCGGGTGTCTTGGGAAGAATCCTGTGGTTAAGAGGGGACCTCTGAGGGTTTCTGGTGCCTCCCTCTTCATGAATGAGACAATAGAGGCTCGGAGGGTTTTGTTTCCAAGATGCTACAGTGAAAAGCAATGAGAGGTAACAGAGGAAAATCCCTCACTTGAACTCAGACATGTGGGCCGATTTTCCTGTTCCAGCCAAATAACATAGCAATGGAGAACTTGGGTTTTGTAGTCTCTGCCACCTGCTAGCTTTCTGACCTTGGGCAAGGCATTTTTCACCCCTCTGAGCCTCAGTCTCCTCATCTACAGAAAGTGGTTCCTAATAGCCACCTGAAGGTGGAGATAATAGGTGACGTGGTTCTTCGCACAGGGCCAGACTCAGTAAATGCGCAGTAACAGGTAGCCATCACGCTCACCGTTACAACATCACCTTGGCCTCTGTGCCTTGCTTATCTGTTTACTTTGGTTTCCCAGCCAGACTGTGAGTCCCTGAGGGCTCACTGGTGTTTACAGTCCCAGCCCAGCGCCCAGAGCGACCCAGGGAATGCGGGATGTCTGCTGGACTCCACACAATGCACCCCACACAATACGGTGCAGGGAGCTGTGGGGGGTTCCATATGACCTCGGGGATCTTTTCCTTCTTCCTTCAAGCTGCGATCCCGGGAGCTTCCTTGTTATATCTGGGGGCGGGAGGGGAAGCAATCCCCACCTCCTCCCTTTCTGGTGAGATGTGGCACCCACGTTTCTCTGTGCCCCACCCTTCCGCTCAGTGGCGGATGGAACACGCTGGTAAACGTCTTTTACCCCCAAGCACTGGGTGCTAAACACAGAGAAAGTGCTCACTAATGCTAATGGGCCGACTATCTAGGGAGTCTTTCCTAAAGAGAATAATCTTCTACCTGCTCAAGCCGCAGAGGGCTGGTGCTGTCAGCACCCTAAGTATTGGTTTCTGTCCCCTAAACAGAAGTTGACAGAGACCAGAACTTGGAGAGGAAAGAAAATAACTTTTACGACACCTATTTCATCTCTGACTTCAAATCTTGCCGAATGCCCCAGCTCCCAGCAGTATGACCTCCACTTTGCAGATTAGGAAACTCCCGCTCAGAGAGGTTAAGTGACTGGCTGGAGAACACACAGCCTACAGGCTGCAAAACCAGGATCCAGACCTGATCTGTGCCACACCAAGGCCAGTGTGCTTTCTTGCATCTTTCCCTCAGGCAGAGGCCATGAGGCCAACTCAGAGGAATGGAATGTCTGACATTCGTGGGCCTCTCTGACTCCCCCAGAAGCTCCTGGGGGATCTTGACTCATGTGCAGGAAGTCAGTCCCCTCAGCCCCCAGCCTGCCTCCTCCCCAAATCCACCAGATGTCTCAGCATTCTCAGAACCCACCTTGTACTCCTCGCGGTGCTTTGGTACACACTGTTCCCGAGTCTGGTTTTCCCTTTCCCCACCCCTTTTGCCTTGAAAACTCCTTTACCTCCTTAATGATCCAGATCAAATGTCTCCCTGACCCTACACATATAACTCACACCCTTATTTTTTCCCCCCATTCAAGCAAGGCTTCCATGTACCTTTGTACAGGTTGTGCACTGCACAACTCTAGAGGCACCATTTGCAAAGATCACAGTGGTATTGTCTAGATGTTCCTTTATATGAGTTGTAATAATGTCCGTTTGTCGCTGTAAATCTGAGGGTAAGGATGAAATCGTGATAGGCACAACACCCAGTGCCTGGTACAGGGCCTACTGCTTAACAAATGTTGAATGAATGAATGAATGAATAGATGAATGAATGAATCTTACAAGATACAGCTCTAATGTACAGAAACCACACACATCCCAGTACTTGCCCTTCCAAACAAGTGTTTCCCCTGCCATAGTCATCTCTCCAGGGACTTACTCTCTTATTCCAGGAAAGCTCCCAATGCTCAAAGCCCTTTTGGAACTCCTCTCTGGGGGTTTCCTTCAGAGCCAGGCTCCAAGCCAGGCTCCCAGTCATCCCTGCTCGTTATTTTGCGATCACGGATTTTTTTCTCACCCAGAGCGACGCCAGCCAGCTTCATCTCCTACCTTGTTCATCAGACCGGGCTCCATTTAACTTTGGGCTCCATCCAGAAAGCAAGTCCACTCTCCAAGAGCAAGGACCTGCCTGTCTCTGAGGAAACATCAGGACAAACTGTCGAGGTGCTGAAGACTAGTCAGCAGCCAGCTCCTGAAATACTGTGCCAGGGCTGCTGTGTCCGGGCAGCCTGTCTGGCCAGGGGTTGGGCTTCCCAGGGACCTCCTTTGAAGCAGCATGCTTACTTCACCATGTATGTTCTGGGGTGCAGTCTTCAAAAATTCACTTTTAATTTCACAGCCTTGTCAAGAACTAACTGAGTGTTAGTTACTGAGCATTCACTGGCTGCTACAATTTTTATGAAAAGTGTCTCCTTTAATCTTTGTAACCATTGGGTGGGATGGCTCTAACTCTCCCCATTTTACAGATGAGGAAATTGAGGCTTGGAGAGGTAAAGAGACCTTCCCAGGTGCTGTACTGGGTCACTGGGGAGCTGAGACTTGGACCCGGATCTGTCTGCCTTCAAAACCAATGCTTTTTGTAGTTGTTGTTTTGTTTTACTCTAAGCACCAGCATTGCCCTTTTACCCTTCAGACACTGTTTCCTGTGCTATTTTTTACCATCCGGGAGGTAGAAATCTGGGTTTCATGTGATTCGCCACTCATGAGGCATTGACGGCTCCTCTCCGTTGCCAGCGGCCGTGCTGGGCTCCTGCCCCCAGTGCCTCTCTGATCAGGCTCATTTGTGCAAATTCCTCCACACTCTTCCCTCGCCCTCCTTGTGATCATGGGCACCCACATCTCCGGCTGGGTCGGGGTGCTGTCACTAGATGTGAAACCAGGCTCAAAATGTGGGCCACATTGAGCTCTAGGCTCTAAAACAGGTAAAACTCACAAACTGGATTTTTTTCTGCGATTAGATACCACAGTTCTTCACACTTGCATATTCAAGAGTGTGGGTCACAGAGCATTAGTGATGAGTTTTAGTTGTTTATTAATTTCTGTCCTGAGTCCATCCTCTGTGTTCAATACATTTCAAACACACTGAGGATTGAAGACTCAATCAACACTTACTAAGCACTTCTCCATGTTCTAGAACAGGGGTCAGTGATCTATAGCCCTTGGGCCAAATCTAGACAGACACCTGTTTCTGTAAATAAAGTTTCATTGGAACGCAGGCACCCCCCCCCCACCATTTGTTTACAGAATGTCTATGGCTGTTTCCATGCTACAAGGGCAGAGTTGAATAGTTAACTGTATGACCCTCAAGGCTGAAAATATTTACCCTCTGACTCTTTACTGAAAAAATATTGTGACTGGGACTTCTCTGGTGGTTCAGTGGGTAAGGCTCCGAGCTCCCAATGCAGGGGCACCAGGTTCGATCCCTGGTCGGGGAACTAGATCCCGCATGATGTATGCTGCAACTAAAGTTCCCACGCGCCACAACAAAGGATCCTGCATGCTGCACGAATATCCCGAGTGCCACCGCCAAGACCCAGTGCAGCCAAAATAAATAAATAAATATTTTTTAAAAATAAGTCTTTAAAAAAATACTGTGACCCCAGTTCTAGAAGACATTGGATGTTTTTCTGACTGCCCAGCCTCTGAACCCCCTTCTTATAATTAAGGAATCTCCCATCTAATGAGGTGGGGCTCACTGCCTACCTTAGAACCTGAAAACACAGATACTCAATGCAGTGGGTTGAATAGTGGCCCCAAAAGATATATCCACCTCCTAAACCCCAGAACCTGTGAATGTGACCTTATTTGGTAAAAGGGTCTTTGCAGAAGCAATTAAGTTAAGGGTATGGAGATGAGATCTTCCTGGATTATCCAAGTGGGCCCTAAATCCGATGGCAGATATCCTTATAAGAGACACACAGAGGAGAGACACAGAGAGAGAAGAGGAGAAGGCCATGTGAAGACAGAAGCACAGAATGGAGTGGCATAGCCACAAGGAATAGTGACAGCCACCAGAGTCAGAAGAGGCAGGGAAGGATTCTTCCCTAGAACCTCCAGAGGAAGGGCAGCCCTGCCAACACCTGGAATTTGGACTTCAGGCCTGCAGAACTGTGGGAGAATAAACTTCTGTGGTTTCAAACCACCTCATTGGTGGTTATTTGTTACAGCAGCCACAGAAAACTAATACGCTCACTTTCCCAGCTTCCCTTGCAGTGAGGCACAGACATGTGACTCAAATCTACCAATCAGATGCACCTTCCTAGGTTAAATGGAAGCTAATGATGAGAGGAAGCAGGGACCACAACTGTCCCGTGCCTTCTCTGTGCTGGCGAGAATGGCATTAAGAGCAGCTCTGTGGGGTTTTCAGAGATATCAGTGGCTGCAGTTTTAGCGGCATTGACCAGTGTCCAGAACTGTTGGTGATGACAGACATGTTACTGTAGCTGTGCCAGAGGGGACAGTAGCAGCATCTTCACTATTAGACTGCTTCTCCGATGATTTAGGGTATAACTCCTGGCTGCACAAACTCCAAGTTTAATTTACCAGCTGGAAATTCTGCAAGCTACCCCATATCCACTGGGTGCATTTTCTTTTGTGATAAAATTAGCCAGAGTTTGTGTCTGTTGTCTTTAGGGCTGTACTCAAGCGGGCTCATCTCAGCTCATAAGACCCAGTGGTTCACTCCTCTTCCCAACTCCTCATTCAGCAATGTCATGTCAGTAGCTTAAACTTGGCAGTGATGGGAGTATTTACACCATAGAAATTGGCAAGTGCTACAAATCAGAGCTTTTTGTTTTTCAAGGAGTTGATTTATCAGCAGTACCACAGGATCTTTCCAACTAAAGCTCTGATTGATAGCCATGGAGTATCTCATTTCATCCTTGTATCCCTCCAATAAGATTCTTTTAAAATATATATATTTATTTATTTGTTTATTTGGTTGCACTGGGTCTTAGTTGTGGCTCGCCAGCTCCTTAGCTGCAGCAGGCGGGCCCCTTAGTTGCGACTTGCCGGCTTCTTAGTTGCGGCACATGGGCTCCTTAGTTGTGGGATGCAAAGTCTTAGTTACGGCTTACATGTGGGATCTAGTTCCCTGACCAGGGATCGAACCCGGGCCCCCTGCATTGGGAGCACAGAGTCTTAACCACCGTGCCACCAGGGAAGTCCCCCACCAATAAGATTTTATGGTCATCTTTCTACAATGAGCAATCCAAGAGAGATGAAGGGATTGTTCAATGTAATATATCTATGAGGTGATAAATCAGGGACCTGAACTTCTGATTTCCCATCCTCTAAATCAAAATAAGGCTAATGACCACTTTTTTTTTGAAAGTGAAGATTTAAAGATGGACAGCACCAAAAAACAAACAACAAAAACCACACAAACCTCCACAATACCCAAGGGACACTGTCTGGCCTAAACTCATCCAAATCGCCAAGGGTCTTGCAGAAGAGGGTTCCCTCCTGGCAGAAAGTTTTCAGGTGAGAGCCTGGGTTCAGAGGCATTTCGACTGGATCGGAAGCACGGTCTGCTTTGCGGTTAAAACTCCCTTGATACTCTCAATGAAGAAGGGGACAGCCTTCCACATTTGGAGAGGAGGAGATTGCCAGTACAATGAACAGGCTAGAGGGAGGCAGACAGTCTCACCTTGACGCTCACAGAGTCCAAGCCTTGCGCTGTGGGTGCAGACAGATTTACCATTAGCAGGAGACATAGAGAGCCTCGGTGCCTCTCTGCAGGGGAGAGATTTATAATGCCCACACAGCTGTTGGAGCACGGCTCTAGCCAAATACCATGTCCTGGGCAGCTTCCAGTCTGAGGCCACATCTTCACTCCTGCTGGCTCATCCTGGAGTCTGGAGCTTGGGAACATCAGAAGGAATCCTGTGGACGTTTCCCTGGTGGAGTCACACCACCTTGTCCCTTTGGCTTCCCCCGGACACGTGCTTGCCTGTTGTGAAGAATGCCACACCCTGACCTCTGCCCAGAAGACGGGCAGGTGCACGGGGAGGCGTGACCCCATGACTGCGTTCTGCTGCTCCCGGCGGGTGCCTGGGGCCGCTGCTGTGGGTCACGCTGGAAACACCTGGAGCCAGAGTTTTACACCAGCCGCAGGGGCTGGGCACCTCCAAGACAAGAGTCCTTCGGTAATAAAGATAAAGGCCAGGCTTCCCTGGTGGCACAGTGGTTGGGAGTCCGCCTGCCGATGCAGGGGACACGGGTTCGTGCCCCGGTCTGGGAAGATCCCACATGCCGCGGAGCGGTTGGGCCCGTGAGCCACAGTCGCTGAGCCTGCGCGTCTGGAGCCTGTGCTCCGCAGCAGGAGAGACCACAACAGTGAGAGGCCCGCGTACCAAAAAAAAAAAAAAAAAAAGATAAAGGCCTCTTCTGTTTTGTGAGACGTGCTACGTGTTCTACGTACATGAGTTCAAATCTTTACAACGGTCCTGCTGGGCATGCACTATACCCCCATTTTTCTGATGTTGAAACTGAGGCCTGGCGAGATTAAGAAGTATACCCAAGTCCACAGTCTGTAAGTGCAAAGGCAGAATCAGAACCCAGGACTACATGATTCCGGTGCTTAGGTATTGAACGGGGCTGAACAGTGTCCCCCCAGTTCATGTCCACCCTGCACCTGGGAATGTGACCTTAGTTGGAAATTGTTTGTGATTAGTTAAGATGAGTTCAGGCTGGAGTAGGGTGGTGTCCCTGTGAGAAGAGGGAGATTTGGACACAGAGACCACAGGGAAGGCAGTTATTGGAAGATGGAGGGGTTGAGACTGGGGTGATGTGTCTCCAAGGAACACTGAGGATGGCAGGCTACCACCAGCAGCTAGGAAGATCAAAGAAGGATCCTCCCCTAGAGACTTCGGTGGGAGCATAGCCCTGGTGATGCCTTGATTTTAGAATTCTGGCCTCCACAACCGTGAGAACAAATTTCTAGTGTCTTCAACCATTCCGTTTGTGGTACTTTGTTACGGCAGCCCTAGGAGACTCAAACAGCAACTTTGCCAAGATGGGCTTTCATGCCAGGGGGCCTGGGAGAGGCAGGGAAGACTGCTCACACGCCCTGTCCTCTTCTGTCCTAACTTCATCTGTGCTCGTCTCCTCTCTGCCAGGACCACACCAGGGAAGCTGTAGGACCAGGCTGCTTCCCGGGCCCTGACCAGAGAGAAACCCAAGAGAACTCTCACTGGGCCCGAGGACCCACGGCCACATGACTAGCCCCTTCCCCTTCCCTTTCCTTTTCCTCAGCCAACGCTGTGGGCCTCTGCAGCTGCGGGTTTGATGTAAGGTGGGGGCGTTGGGGGGAAGGGAGACCCATTTCTGTCAGTAAACAGCCCTCTGGGGGCTTCTTGACTGGTCGCTGGTGGCCTGGAGGGCCCCGTGTCAATTTGGGGTGATGCTGGGCGAGTCATTTTACCTCAGAGAGGCTCCTGAGGAACCGGGCTGCACCTCAGCCTTCCCCAAACAGGTTCTACAGGCAGGGACGCCCTCCAAGTGATAGCTCGGCAATGTTTTTCTTCTTCTGTTCTTGTTCGTTTGTCTGGGATCGGAAAGCCCTCTGCTGTCACCCTGTGTCTCTGGGGACCACCACAGCAGTTCCAAGACTCTGCGATTGGCTCCACCCTCCCAGTGGGCCCACCTGCCAGGGAAGCACTGGAAAGAAGCGTGTCACCCTCTGCTTGAGCAAATGTCTCTCAGGAGAGGCATGGCGAGCAGACTACATATGTTACCGCCATTTAGTGGCACCCTTCTCTCCTACACAGTGGTCCAGTCTCATTTCCCATTGAGTTCCCCAGATCTGGCACATAGCAGTCTCTCCGTAAGCATGTGTGGACTGAACAACCCCCCAGCTCACCATCATCATTTTGATTGTCTCAAACCAGTCCATTCACTGATTGAATTGATCCAACCAACAGAGCTGCCATTTTGGACCTCCTACTATGGGCCTGCAGTCTGATATCTGTCATCCCAAGAGAGTGTATTACTATGGCATTGTTTGCTCAGGCCCACACGGCTGAGATGCAGCAGAGGCGAGATTTGAACCCAGGTCTGTAGAACTCTGGGGTTCCCTCCAAACCCAATCCCTTTCTAGTACACCTACTCCCCTCAAGCCAATCACCTGTTTGGGGTCTGTGGACACACAGCCTTAGTCCAGATCTTTCAGAGAGTGAATTTTGAAAAGTTCCATCTTGAAGTCAAACATTCTTGATACGGGGTTTCTCAGAAACTCTTCAGCCCACAGAGTTCCCCAGGAAGCTGGGGGACGGCGACCTCTTACCAGGAAATCTTGTCGCTATTTTTATGGAGTTGATCTCATCCCGCAGCAAAAGTGACCTGGAGGGTCCAGAAGTGTGGGGTGAGTTTTCTTAGCCCCCTCAGATCATTGAGCTTTGAGTTTCTCAGGATCTCCATTGCTAGGGAAGTAGTCTTTTCATGGGGAGATGATGATGATGACGATATTATGACACTAACGATGACCACTTCTTAGGTCTGCGCCATACACTGTGCTAAACTCTTCCACATCTACTTAGTTCTCAAGGAATCCTGTGCCAAAGGACACTATCCCCATTTCACAGACGAGAACGCTGAGGTCACTCTCACAGGATTCAGCCCTTATTCCAACCAATAAGCTGCCTCTTATTCGATGACGCACGGATGCCTCTGGACAGAAGTGACCACAGAAGGGTCTACTGGAATGATCTAACAGTAGCCTGCCTCCTTGGCCTGCAGAGTTTTGCCCTGGAGACATCAATAAGAGACTCAATTTACTTCTGTCCAGAAACCAGCAGGGCCTCCTCGGGCCGTGGCCCTCAGGTAAGTGGGACCCAGCATGGGGCCAAGGATTCCTTGAGCCTCCCTTTGACCTGTCAGTGGATTCCTTCAAATCAGCCCAGTTTTCCTGTGTTTAAAAGGAGGCTAATCACAGCTAAGCAGTTTGAAGTCCTGGTCTGAAAAGCATCATTATTACTTGCTTGAGGGTCTTGGCATCTCAGGGCCTGAAGAAAAAGAAAAAGAAAAAAAAAAACCACCACATTGATTTCTAATGCAAATTGGGTTTGAAGAGGATCCCAGGCTCTCTGGAGTTCCCAGTCACCCACAGAGGAGGGCACACCCCAGGGGGGACTGTTGCCTCAGGCAAAGAATTTCCTCTTGTCAAGACAAAACCCAGATATGGTCCTTTCCCGCTTTCAGACCCCACCGCTGCCTGCCCCAGGAATGTGCAGCCTCGACTTGACTTAAGTCAAAGCAGAATTCCCATGTCTGTGATCCCAGGGCTGCTTTTCTGTACCTCCCCCACTTCCCTCCCACTGCCCTACCCATCATGTGTGCACACACGTGTCCTCACATGTACACGCACGTGTGTGCACTCACAAACACATGTAGTTCTCACATGGACACATACAACACATTTGCAGACACACACACACACACACACACACACACACACACACTCACTCACTCACTCCCTGGCCCTTCCCCGTTAGTACTTGTTTCTCTGTGGCATCATTTTCCTTGCCGTTTTCTTTGTGGTTTTGCCTGCTAATCACCCCTCTCCCCAGACCCTGGGATCTTCAGCCTATGTGTCGAAATACCTGATGTATTTGCTCAGAAAGACAAGAGCAAATGCAACTCGGGTTTGATGGAAATTCTCTTCTCGTAAGTCTGCTATCAACTTCACCCTGCCCCCACCCTGCCGGAAAAAAAAAACAAAGGGAAGGAAGTGGATTCTTGAAGGCCTTCTCCCTTCCTGGCACCGGGCACAGCCTTCTCTCCCTCCCATCCACACTCAGAGATCGAGATTATTTTTCCCATGTCTTGGATGAGGAAGTCAAGGCACAGAGAAGCTCGGTGATTCATGTTAGGTTAATTAATTCTTTCAAAACGTATTTCTTGAGTACCTACTGTGTGCCGGGTCCTGTTCTGGCAGTGGAGGATGCCACGTTGAACAGGACAAAGAACCTGGTCCCTGGGTGCATGCTCCAAGACCAGTGAGTCGTAGAGCAAGGAGGTGCCCTCTGGTTTCTGTAACTCCAGATCCTTCCGTTTGCTATGTTCCTGCGGGGCCACTTTGGTGCACCTCAGTCACTTTTGCCTTTGTGGATCCCTTCCTCCATAATTACATCTTATGGCTTCTTTGGTATAAAGACAAATATAATCTAGGCCAAATTCAAAATTAAAACATTTTCTTTGACTCTGGAAGTCAGGTTTTTTTACTTCTGATTTTCAAAGAAATGAAGACATTTTCCTGGGCCCTAGGCACTGTGCTGCTGTGCATAACAGGTCCATCGGAGCCCCGTGTCCCTAAACACCCGGGTGGGGTTACCTCCCCTTAAAAAGTGAGCCTTGGGGGCTTCCCTGGTGGCGCAGTGGTTGAGAATCCGCCTGCCGATGCAGGGGACACAGGTTCGTGCCCCAGTCTGGGAATATCCCACATGCCTCAGAGCGGCTGGGCCCGTGAGCCATGGCCGCTGAGCCTGCGCGTCCGGAGCCTGTACTCCACAATGGCAGAGGCCACAGCGGTGAGAGGCCCACATACCAAAAAAAAAAAAAAAAAAAAAAAAAAGTGAGACTTGGGACTATTCACCATAGCTGAAAGGTGAAAATACCCAGATATCCATCAACGGATGGATAAACAAAATGTGGTCCATCCAGACAAAGGAATATTATTCAGCCATAAAAAGAAATGAAATAATGACGGATGCTACAGCGTGGAAGATCTTTGAAGACATGATACTAAGTGAAAGGAGCCAGTCACAAAAGGCCACATACTGTAGGATTCCATGTATCTGAAAGGTCCAGACTAGGTAAATCCATAGAGATAGAAAGCAGAGTAATGGTTGCCAGGGGCTGGGTGTGGGGGACAGGGAGTGACCACTTACCAGGTACGGAGTTTCCTTTTGGGGGTGATGAAAGTGTTTTGGAACTAGATCAGGATGGTTGTACGACGTTGTGAATGTGAATGTTATGTTCTGTGAATTCCATCTCAACTAAGACAAAATAACACTGGTGCCTGTGATTTCCCTCTAACTCACGCTGGAGGCTCCGGGTAGGAGCCGCTGGCCGTTCCCCCCATACTTCTACTACCACCTCCCTCCTCCCATGTCGTGGCCTTTTCCTGGCGTGATAGAAATTACCTTGGCCGAGGAATCCTGGCTGTGCTTCCGATGTCCTGTGGGGCACAGGCCAGAGATTGCACGTGGTGACCCCAGGGCCCAATCTGGCCTGCTGATATATTTTCCTTGGCCTGTACAGCGTTCTTAAGAATTTCCAGTTAGGTGCCAACATTTCAAAACCGAGAGATTTCACATGAAACACACCCGCATATTTCCAGCTTCTCAGGAGAATTTTAGAGGCGCTCACCACTCTGGGGCCCCTTCCCTCATGGCTGTGGGAAACAGGCCGCTGCTGCTGCCCCGTTAAGAGGGGCCCTTCTCTCCAGTTTGCCACAGTTCCCACCGCGCCTCGTCATCTTGGACAGTGCTGGTTGCTCCTGGCTGACCCCTGTGGCCTTGGATTTTGTGACCCCGGCCTTAGGCAAATGACCGAACCTCTCCAGGCCTCCTCAGCAAAATAGCAAAATCAGAAGATGGATTAGGGGATCGTTAAGGGTCTTTTCAGCTGACAGTCGGTGATTCTTAGCCGCAAACTTGATTGTCTACCTGCGACTTTGCTGGCCCTGGGAGTCTGCCTGATGTGAAGGTTTGGGGATGGAGGGCGAGAAGTTGTTCAAGGATACTCTGGGTGCCTTGCTTAGAATCCCTTTAGAGGGGTGATGTGCACCGCCGCCCCCCCGACTCTGGGAGGAACTGGGAGTGTTCACTATCCATGAGAGGCATCCGTCAGACACCATCACAGCCTCCCCTTCTAGGACTGCCAGATTTAGTGAAAAACAAAAACACCTGGCACCCACTTCGTTTGGCGTTCCAGAGGAACAGTGAATAGTATTTTTAGTATAAGCGTATCCCATGCAGTAGTTGGGATATACTTATACTAACAAGGCAGCTTGTGTTTTATCTGGCAGCACCCCTTTTACAGAGGAGGAAAAGGAGCCTGGGAAGGGTGAGTCACTTACCCCAGTAAGTGGCAGATCCAGGAGCCCAAGCTGGGTCAGTCTGAGTCTAGAAGACTCCTCAAGCCTGCGGCCACTAAGACTTCTGGGAAAATCAAAGTACTTGATGCACAGGAGACATGATTTTAAAAGCATAAGCCCCGCTCAGGTGGGAGAGGTGGCTACATTTTTGTGCGTCTCTCTTGCTCTCCAGACTCTTCTGTTGCCTTTCTGTTGGCACAGTGTCCAACATGGGACCCAGCACACAGTAGGCGTTCGTGCAGCATTTTGTCCCAGGGAAGCAAAAGATGGGTTCTGCAAAGTCCCGGCATTCAGCAGAGTGCCTGGTGCATAGTGGGTACTTGATAAATATCTGATGACTGGGTGATCGTTTTTACAGGGACAGGTGACATTTCCCTCTCTGATCACTGTCAGAGGCCACCACAGTGCAGGAAGCCCACAGTGGCCGCCCACTGAAACCCATAAATCACCGCATACCTTAACGGCTGTGCCGCCACCTACATCTGTCTCCCTCGCCTGTGAACATTCTCTGAAACTCACTCATAATCACGACTGAAAGCAACATGTTCCCGATTTCCATATTATTAGAAAGAGGTGGAGCTCGCCATAAATGATTCAAGACGTGTCAATCAAATGACAATACAAATGATGCATTTATTTATTTTCGCCTCTCGCAGCAGACTTGCTTTGTTCCCACATTCTCCTTCTGGGGGGTTTCTCGCACCCTCCTTTCTCTTTGAAGTGCGTTGGCTAATATTTTATTCATTATAGAATTTAACAAAGGCTACATGATGAAAGAATCCAGCGTGGTATCTCTAAGACAGTGGTTAGCAGTACCATGTGGAGACCTCAGGGCTCCACTTGGTTCCAGGAAATTCTGGTTCTTCTTCTGAGTGGATTCAGTCGTTGGGGGAGCAGGGACACAGCAGCGAGCAGGGCAGACACAATCCCTGCCCTCGTGGAGCTGACATTCCAATGGTGACGATTTACGTGCGCCCTAGACGGGAGGCTCAGCCCTTCTGGGCCTCTCCTCTCTCGTTAGGCTGCCAATTCCTACTTCAGCAGAAATCCCACGTAGCCCATTTTAAACAGTTCCTGAGTGGGGAAGGAATGAACAAATCCGTCAAAATGTGCATCCTCTTTGACACTGAAGTTGCACTCCCAAAAACTTATCCTGAAGAAACAATTAAGGATGTACCCAAAGACTTAACCATAAGCGGCTTCCTCTTGCCGTCTTTCGCAGTGGAGAGAAAACAGAAACCCTCTATCCATGCAACAGACTTAAAAAGTGGCTCCAGAGCCTGTGGTCTGAAGCTCTGCACCATACGCACTTGGTACATAGCTTCTAGAAAACTCGGAAAGGATAAAGGCAAGAGCAGTGCTCTCTGGTGATTGGACCATAGGTGGTTTTGATTTTTTTCCTTTTGGCCCCTGTGTGTTTTGAGTTTTCTACTAAGACCATCCACTACTTACGTACCTTACCGAAAATAGAAAGTGAAAAAGAAATATCAGTATTGAAGCCAATCAATCGATGTGCTATTTCCGTGCGCCTTCTGTTGTGAATGAACCACCCCATGTCACAGCCAGAGTCACTTGTCCCCAGACCTTGTGACCACGGGGTTCCCTCCCTGTTCTGTCAGCCAGGGTGTACATCGCCGTCCAAGTTGCCTCCTGGTGCCATGTGGGGCTTTTGAAATCAAGGCAGGTTGCATAAGGGTGGCTTGCCCTGGAGACACAGAGCTGTTTATCACCCCTGAGTTATTTTTATTGGTGTGTAAACCGAGCTCTCCTCCTTGGGAACTTCCTGAGGCTGTAGAGAATCCTGAAACCCCTGCCAGGGGAGGATGGGGTTGGCCAGAGCTGGCCTGGGGTTTTGCAGGAGGCCCCCTGTCCAGAGTCAGAAAAAGGTGTCAAAAGGAACTTGACGCCTGGCCTGGCCTCCTGGGTGTCTGCCAGACCTGTCTGATAGAGGAGATGGCGGTGATGATCGTGGTGATGTTACAAATAAAGCAGATAGTCCTTGCTTTACACAGTCATGCTGACCGTAAGAACATGCAGCTGAAATTGCGCAAAACGATCTTAAAAATCAATGTGATAAGATAAGATGATTCTGTGACCTTTAACATTTTTTGTCAAAACATTGAATACTCTCTTACTGTCAGTTATAAATGTTTAAGGAAATGAAAAACGAGTAAAACTAACATGTATTTAGTATACCTCCATTTAGACCATTGCAAACATTTAGAACCAAAGTGTGGTATTTCGTTGTATAAAAATTATCAAGAATAGTTTGAACAGCAGTTGCCTTCTTCTTCTGGTTGTTTAACTAATAATACAGAGGGAGCATCTTTTATATGTCTTGGCAAATTGTCATCTTCCTTTCTAAGACTGGCTGCGTTTCCAACATTTTATCCTTTGTACTTCCAATGTTGTGAAATATCTCAGAGTTCCTGCCGGCCTCACTTCCTCTGGGATATCTTCACCCTTTCTGTCACAGCAACTTCCCTCATTCATGTCAGTAAATCTGTCTTCCTCTGGCAGCAGGTCTAGAGGCTCTTAAATGGAGACAGTGTCAACAATCCCATGATGATCTATTTCTTCTATAAGCCTGTAATCCTCTCATGGTTAATTTTATATCAATTTGGCTGGGCCCTGGTACCCAGATATTTGGTCAAACATTATTCTGGATACTTCTATGAAGGTATTTTCCAGATGCAATTAACATTTAAATTGGCAGACTTTGAGTAAAGCAGATTACCCTCCTTAATATGGGTGGGCCTCATCCAATCAGTTGAAGGTCTTAATAGAAGAAGACTGACCTCCCCCAAGGAAGAGAGAATTCTGCCAGCGGATGGCTTTTAAACTCAAGCTACAGCATGAACTGTCTCTCTAATCTGCCAGCCTACCCTGGAGATTTTGTACTTACCTCCTTTATCTGTCTATCTATCTATCTATGGAGAATATATCATATCTGTGCATAACCGATATATATAAGTGTATATATACATATATCTCATATATATACATATATACTTCATATATCATCTACTATTTCTGGTTCTCTGGAGAAGCTCAACCCCTGATGTTCCCCAGTGATAAACCCCACTGAAGCTTGATTCAAATCTCATTTCCAGCTTCACTTCTTCATTTCTTTGCTGCACTGCACTTTCATCTTTGTTGGCCAATTCTTTCTTTTTATTATCTATTTGTGTAAAATGTCTGAGAGACAGGGAGGGTACACGCTCAGCTGTCCGTATGTCGACCAAATGGCAGATGCTCAGTGACCAGTCACCAACAGACTTGGAAAGAAGTGACGTGACGGGTCACTGACCGTGACGCCCATCAATGATTTACATAGTGATCTGGGAACTGAAGAGCTAGCAGCAAAGTTTGTACTTCGTGCAATCACTCACACTTAATATGCTGTGGTCAGTGAAATTTGAACCATATGGTGGGGGGGCGGCCAGTGCTATTTTTTTAAACTTGGTTACTGAAGTTCATGCATATCACAACCATGCAAAAGCAAGGACTGCTGTAATAATAAATAATAGCCAAGACTTTATGCCACCTGTGAGTCACGAGCCCTTGGGCCAAAGATATGGGCTTTCAGAGCCTTTCAGAGCCTCAGCTTCCCCATCTGTAAAAGGAAGGCTCAAGCCCTACCTCATAAAGATCAACTGAGATAATAATACATGTAAAGTGCATCATAACTGGCACGCGGCAAGTACTCAATAAATGTGAACTCACCTCCTTGTTACCAAGCAGACGTTCCAGCGCTCACACCGAGCTGGAATTGTCTGCTCTCCATCTCCCCAGTGGACTGGGAACTACTTTAGGAAAATGAACTCTTCAAGCTCTGGCCTCTGCCTCCAGAGCAGTGCCTGGCACAGAGTAGGTGCCCATTAAATGCTTGTTAAGTGAGTGAATAAAAACCAAGACGAGCTTGTTCCCCAGCTGCCCATGTTAAATGTAGCTGCAGAGAGTAGCCAATAACATTTACTGAGAACTTGCCAGGTGCCAGCAGCTCATGGTGCCAGGTCCTTTATGTGCGTTATCCAGTTCACCATCCAAGCAGCTCCGTAAGGTGGGTGTTGTTATCATCTATGTATTGAAGTTCCAGAGAGAAAGGGCTGGGGTTTCCACCCAGCCTGCAGGACGTACCAGTGTATGATCTCTGTCCAGCAGGGTCTGGCGTGCCAGCAAGTGGCGGGGGCGGCGGGGGCAAGGGGGTGCAGGAGGGGCGGGGGAGTGCTTTCCAAAGGGTGAGTCCTCATCCACAGGGTGCAGACCTGCAGTGATTGCAGAGCTATACCAGCCTTTGGTACTGCCCTTTTTGCTCAGAGAGGCTTCTTGCCTTAACACGGCACCTCGCCAGTCCTTACCCCCTCCCACTGGGTCCCTTTCCTTGTGTCTCCTCCCGTCCAAACCTGCCCGGCCCAGGTTTCAGGGCTCCAGCCCCCTGCACCCTGTGCTGATCAGGGGTGGTGCTGGGTTCCTCAGCTAAACAGATCCTCGCTCTCCCTTAACCATCCAAGTCACTGCTGAAGCAATTAGTTAGGGAACCAGATGCAGCCGTGGGACAGCTCATCTGTTGCTAAATTGAGCCGTTATTTACTTTTTTTATTGTTCTTCAAGTTTGCACAAGTGGGTTGTTTTGTAAGCTTCCCTTACACTCCCTGAAGTGGCTCTCCCTGCCACTCCAGGCGCAATGCGCAATAGGTATTCAAGAAATTCTTGTTTGGTTTTCCTGTTGTATTATCTCTCCTGGAAAATCGAACCGCTTGTACCTCCAGAGATAGAAGAAAGGGGAGTAGATCTTGTTGCCATGTCTGGGGAGCCCGAGGACTAGTGCCACCCAGCTGTCAACCCTCTCCCACCTCCCAGTACCCAGGGGACCTCTAGGGCACCAAGTTTGAAAAGCCCTCGACCATTTTCTCAATTGGCTGACTTGTCTGTTTTCTGTAAACTTCCTGAGAGCAGCAGGGATGAAAAAACAAAACCGAAAAACAGCAAGAACTTGGAGCCAGACCCAATTTGCCTGCTCACTCTGCTACTTACTACATGCTTGAATTGCAATAAGCCCCTTAACCCTTAACCTCATGGGACCTCGGTTTTCTCCTCTGCAAAATGGGGAGAATCATAAATACCTGCTTTATAGCATTGTTGCGATGATCAAATTAGCTACTCAAACACCACGTAAATTATCAAACGTGAGTGGATCTTTCTCCCACAATGGTCTGTACGCAATAGGCACTAAAGAGGTATTGGATGAGTGTAAGTTGACAGATCACATTTCCTGAGACCTTTAGGAGCAGACTGAATGGTGGAAATCTCAGGTGCAGTGACTGGCCTGTGGGTGAGTCGGGGGTGGGGGTGGAGTGGGAGGGGGGATTCCTCTCTGCCCCTTCAGTCATCTCCATGGCGCAACTACTACTCTGTTTACACGTCAGACTAGTCCTGTCTCCAATACCTCTCTGGGTCTGGGCAGCAGTTCTTCCCTAAGAGGGAGAAAGAGGAACTAGTGACTTCATAGATAGCATCATCCCACCCCACTTTCCAGGGCACCCCTCCAAGCTTCCTTCTCCCCTTGACGTATGTTGGGTGGAGCCAGCTTCCTGTAGCCCCAGGAAAGGAAAACTGGGCTCCAGTCTACACGAATTTAGGTGCCTGGGGTTTGCCAGCTCGCAACTAGGTGATCTATTCCAATACGTTTCTCGAGAGATGCATTAGCTGAGCATTTACTATGTGCTAAGAATTTTACGTGTGTTGACGAATCCTCACAACAAACCTGCAAGATGGGCACCATTGTGAACCCCATTTTACAGATGAGAAACTGAGGCTTAGCAATGAAAGGGAACCAGGAAGGGGCTGAGTCAGGATTCTGGGCCAAATCTGGTGGGCTCCAGAGCACTTGCACTAACCACTGCCCTGCACTGCTCCTAATGCCTAAACCTCCCTCAGGACCCATGGTCACACCGTCATGGTCTGGGTAATGCTCACACTTCCAATGGGGCTCCCTTGTTGGTCCTCATAAAAGGAGAAAAACGGGCTATTTCAGCCCCAGACTCTGACCTTGTGCCTGAGGGTCTTCAGGTCTGACTCTTTGTGTTTTGCAGCTGGGTTTCCCTGATCTTCTGGGGGCCTTGGAGCTCACTCATCAATTTAAAATTTGACACATAATGATGGATCAGTCATGCTATGCCATACACTATGCAGGGCACTGAGATTAGAGATATGGTGCCTGCCTGCAGGGGACAGAAAGTAAACAGACGATGGTCTTTGGGACGGAGGCCCTCCTGCTCCCTCATAGGGTGGAGTCCAAACCCAGTAAAAGAGACTCATAGAATCCCAAAGTTTGGCAATCTGTCCTTTTCTCCTGTTTTAGTTATCTATAGCTGCCTAAAAATGTTCCCACGGCTTAGAGGCTTCAAACAACACATATCTATTATCTCACAGTTTTTGTGGATCTGGAGTCCAGGCAAGGTTTATCTTGGCCCTCTGCTTAACATCCCTTACTGCAGTCAAGAGCTCAGCTGGGGCTGTGATCTCATCTGAAGCTCAACCAGGAAAATATCTGCAGCTGTGGAAGGAGAGGGACAAAGGCACCCATTAGGGTCTTGCCTCAGCAGGAATAGCTAAAAGGTACCTTTATCGCTGGGAATACTAACCCCCATTGGCTTTTCTACAACTTACCAAGCTGGAAGAGTATCTATCTTCTTCGTAGCCTTGACTTAACTTTACAAAATATGCTCCACCAAATGCAAATTAAGAAATAATGAGATACCATTTTACACCCATTAGATTATCAAAAATGAACAAAATCTGATGATTTCAAGTGTTGGCAAGAATGTGATAAAATTAGAATTCTTGGGCTTCCCTGGTGGCGCAGTGGTTAAGAATCCGCCTGCCGATGCAGGAGACACGGGTTCGTGCCCTGGTCCGGAAGGATCCCACATGCCGCGGAGCAACTAAGCCCGTGAGCCATGGCCACTGAACCTGCGCGTCCGGAGCCTGTGCTCCGCAACAGGAAAGGCCACAACAGTGAGAGGCCCGCGTACCGCAAAAAAAAAAAAAAAAAAAATAGAATTCTTGTTTGTTACTGGTGGGTTGGCAGTTGCTAGTGGATTAGATATTTGGAAATATCAAGCAAAACTAAAGATACAAAAAAAAAAAAAAAAAAAAAAACTAAAGATACATATACCTTATGCCTCAGTAAATATATTTCTACATGTATGTCCTAGAGAAGCTCTCACATGTATACAGAGACATGTGCAAAGATGTTTATTATAGTATTATTGATAAGAACAAAAAATTAGAAAACAATAACTGTCTCGTACTAAGAGGGTAGTTTAATAAATGGTGGTTTATTTACAAATTAAATACTATTCAGCAGTTAACATGAATAAATTTGGTCTCAACATACATATAAAAAGGAAACCATAAGAGAACAAGTGCATTGTTAAATTTTATACACATATGGGAGCACTACCAGAATGGGAAAGGACCTCCGAAATCCTGCCTCTCCATAAAAGCAATGAGAACACTATAAAAAAAATTGTCAAAATCAACTTTTTGAGGACTCTGGAAATTAGCTAAAGGCTTACAACAACCTAAAGATTATCTTTGTAATGGCTGAATTTCAGCAACAACAGTGAGCGTCGCAATGTTTTAACTTACCCTAATTCCATCCTCCTCCCCCTAGAAGCTGCTGGAGGGATCAGGTGGGTTTAGAGCTCCCCAAAAGTCCCATCCCCAGAGAACTGTCATCATTTAACAAGTCTGGTGGCTTGCTGGAAAGCTCCATCCTTAGGGCTTGTCTTTATCTGACCTGACTCAGAACTCACCCAGTTCTATAGCCATGGCATTTGTCAAAAACAGTCAGTGGAAATTTTTTAACATCACAGTCACCCAAGGCAGTTTTACCATTTAGGGTTAAAAGAGGCTGACCTGGGACGTCCCTGGTGGTCCAGTGGTTAAGAATCCACCTTCCAATGCAGGAGACGTGGGTTCAACCCCTGGTCAGGGAACTAAGATCCCACATGCCATGGGGCAACTAATGTGCCACAACTAGAGAGCCCATGCGCCGCAATGAAGGATCCCACATGCCACAACGAAAGATCCTGCATGCCACAATGAAGATCCTGCGTGCTACAATGAAGATCCCATGTGCTGCAACTAAAAAAACCTGATGTAGCAAAATAAAGAAATATTAAAAATACATATATATTTTTTAAATGGCATTTTAAAAAAAAGAGGCTGACCAAACATCTGAAAAAGAAAAACAAAAAAACAACCAAAAAAACGGAGCTATCAGCTTTCCATAGGGGGCTTTGAAAAGCTCCGATATAAACCTGGGAATCTAGAAGGCCATGCACATATGCAAGACTATGTGTATGCTCAAGAAATACGTTAGAAGGCCCTTATGTCTCAACTCTAGCTGACCTTGAGGAGGTTTACAAGCAGAAGTGAAGGTTAAGGTATTTATAAAAACTGCCTGGGGCTTCCCTGGTGGCGCAGTGGTTGAGAGTCCACCTGCCGATACAGGGGACGCGGGTTCATGCCCTGGCCCGGGAGGATCCCACATGCCACGGAGCAGCTGGGCCCATGAGCCATGGCCGCTGACCCTGCATGTCCGGAGCCTGTGCTCCGCAACGGGAGAGGCCACAACAGTGAGAGGCCCGTGTACCGCAAAAACAAACAAACAAACAAAAAAAAAAAACCTGCCTGCCACAGCATGGAACATATACCCCAACACACATAAGCCTTCAGCAAAGATTGGGAGACTAACTGGTTCAAGGCATTTAAGAAAATCTCTGTTCAATAAAAAGCTGACCACTAAGCTAGCCAAGTAGAGATTTCAGTAACCATGCACAACAAAAATTAAAGACTTCACAGAATAAGTACAGAAAAGTCACTAAACAAACAGTAACAACAACAAACAGCAAAAGCAAAAGCCCTGGGGGAGGGAGTCTGATTTCTAGAGTTGCCATATTATATTACTAAAAATGTCCAGTTTTCTATAAAAAATATAAGACATTCAAAAAACCAGGAATATATGGTTCATACACAGGAATTAGTCCCTTGGAAAACCAAGACATTGGACTTACTAGACAAAGATTTTAAATCAGCTGTTTTAAATTTGTTCAAAGAACTAAAATCAACCATGTCTAAAGCATAAAAGGAAAGTATGAGATGAGGTATTGCCAAATAGAGATATCAATAAAGGGATAGAAATTATTTTTTAAAGATCCACATAGATATTCTGGTGTTGAAAATTGCAGTGCCATAATTAGAATGAAAAATTTAGTGGAGGGACTCAAGAGCAGATTTGAGTTGGCAGAAGAAAGAATTAGCAAACTTGAAGACAGGTGAGTTGAGAGTATCCAGTTTGAGCAACAGAAAGATAAATGAAAAGAGCCTCAGAGACCTGTGGTATACCATCAAACATACTAACTATGCATAACAGAAGTCCCAAAAGGAAAAGAGAGAAAGGGGCAGAAGGAATATCTGAATAATAATAATATCACAAATTTGATTTAAAACAAACTAATCTCACATCCAAGAAGCTTAACAAACTCCAAGTAGGGTAAACTCAAAGAATCCATATCTAGACACGGATATGTTACAGGTAGTCAAACTGTCAAAAGGGAAGACCAAGAGAAAATCTCGAAAACAGAGAAAAGTGGCCCATCACCTCAATAAGATTAACAGTGGATTTCTCATCAGAAATCATGAAGTTTGGGAAGCAGTGGGATGACATATTCAGGATACCGAAAGGAAGACTGCCAACAAAGGATTCCATACACAGTATATCTATCCTTCAAAAATGAAGATGAAATTAAGACATTGACAAATAAACAAAAACAAAGAATATTTATTGCTAGGAGACCTGCCCTACAAGAAATACTTTAGTATTAATCATTCAGGTTAAAATGAAAGGAACCTAGGCATTAGCTTGAATCCACAGAAAGAAATTAAGAACACATGTACAGGTAATTACATAGGTAAATATAAAATAATGCATAAATGTATTTTTCTTTTCCTTTCTTATTTAAAAGACAACTGCAGGGCTTCCCTGGTGGCTCAGCAGTTAAGTATCCGCCTGCCAATGCAGGGGACATGGGTTCGCACCCTGGTGCAGGAAGATCCCCACATGCCACAGGGCAACTAAGCCTGTGCGCCCCAACTACTGAGCCTGCGCTCTAGAGCCCACGAGTCACAACTACTGAGCCCACATGCCACAACTACTGAAGCCCGCGTGCCTAGAGCCTGTGCTCCGCAACAAGAGAAGCCACTGGAATAAGAAGCCCACGCACCACAAGGAAGAGTAGCCCCTGCTTGCCACAACTAGAGAGCCTGTGCATGGCAACGAAGACCCAACGCAGCCAAAAATAACTAAATAAAATAAATAAATTTATTAAAAAAAATTTTATTTCAATATAGCTTGTTCTTTACTCCCTCCTTTGTGCATTGCTGTCTCAGAACACAATACAC
Organism: Kogia breviceps; assembly: GCF_026419965.1. Taxonomy (NCBI): domain Eukaryota; kingdom Metazoa; phylum Chordata; class Mammalia; order Artiodactyla; family Physeteridae; genus Kogia; species Kogia breviceps. Next base: position 77,797,947 of record NC_081324.1, on the reverse strand, counting down.
AGAAAAATTACATCTTTCACATTATAAGCCCATCAACACAAGTTAGTACTTATGACTTTATGCAGTTGTCTTTTATTAATAATAATAAATTTATTTATTTTATTTAGTTATTTTTGGCTGCATTGGGTCTTCGTTGCCGTGCATGGGCTCTCTCTAGTTGCGGCGAGCAGGGGATACTCTTCATTGTGGTGCACCTGCTTCTCATTGCGGTGGCTTCTCTTGTTGTGGAGCACAGGGTCTAGGCACACAGGCTTCAGTAGTGTGGCTCGCAGGCTCTAGAGCACAGGCTCAGTAGTTGTGGTGCACAGGCTTAGTTGCTCTGTGGCATGAGGGATCTTCCCGGACCAGGGCTCAAACCCATGGCCCCTGCATTGGCAGGTGGATCCTTAACCACTGCACCACCAGGGAAGCCCTGAACTAGATTGTTTTAAATGAAGGTGTTATATGTAATCCCCAGGGCAACCACTAAGAAAATAACTTTAAAAATATAGTAAAAGAAATAACAAGGGAATTAAAGTGGTATACTAGAAAATATCTATTTAACACAAAAGGAAGCAGTAATAGAAAAAAAGAGGTAAAAGAAAAGGGCATAGACTCATAGAAAACAAATAGACAAATTACAGACATGTCATCTGTAAATTACATTAAAATCTACCTTGTCAGCTATTATATTAAATGTAAGTGAACTAAACATGCCACTCAAAAGGCAGAAATGAGCAGGGTGAATTTTAAAAATCCAACTGTATGCTGTCTACATAGACACAGTTTAGATGCAAAGATACAAGTAGATTGAAAGTAAAAGGATAGAAAAAATATACCATGCAAACAGCCAAAAGGGAACTGGAATGGCTATACAAATATCGGGCAAAATGGACATTAAGAAAAAAAACTGTACTTGAGACAAAGAAGGACATTTCATAATGATAATCAATCACGGAGGCAACAGAGCCCTGAAATGCATGAAGCAAAAACTGACAGAAATGCGAGGAGAACTAGACTACTCAGCAGTAAAAGCTGGAGACGTCAGTACTGTACTATCCAAACGGGAGAAGATTAACAACGAAATAGAAGGCTTGAACAGTACTATAAACCAACCAGGCCTCTTAGATGTCTGTAGAACACTTCACTCCAAAACATTAGAAACCATTCTTCTCAGGTGCACATGGAACGTTCTCTAGGCTAGACCATATGCTAGGCCTTTGAAAATTTTTCATTAAATTTTAAAGGATTTGATATGTAACTACATAAACTTCCTATGAAGAAAAGCCCAGGCACAGGCGGCTTCACTGGTGAATTCTACCTAACATTTAAAGAATAATTAACACTGATCCTTCATACACTCTCCCAAAAAACAGAAGAAGAGAGAATACTTCCCAAATCATTCTATGTGGCCAGTATTACCAAGATACCCAAACCAAAGACATCAAAAGAGAAGTATAGACAAATATCTCTTGTGAATATGGATGCAGAACTTCTCAACAAAGCAAACCAAATCCAGCAACATATAAAATGGATTATACACCATGACCAAGTGGGATTTATTCCAGGAATGCAAGATTGATTTAACATATTAAAAAACTGATCAATGCAATGTGCCATATTAATAGAATAAAGGGGAAAAGCCACACAATCATTTCAATAGGTGCAGAAAGAGTATTTGACAAAATCCAACATCCTTTCATGATTAAAAAAAAAAAAACTCAAAAACTAGGAATAGAAGGGAACTTCTTCAATCTGATAAAGGGCATCTATGAAAAACCCTACAGCTAACCTCATACTTAATGATGAAAGACTGAATAATTTCTCTCTAAGATCAGAAGCAAGACAAGGATATCCACTATCACCACTTCTATTCAACATTGTACTGGAGGTTTTAGCTATAGGGCAATTAAGCAAGAGGAAGAAATAAAAGGAAACCAGATTAGAAAGGAAGATGTAAAACTATCTCTGTGTGCAGACGGCATGATCTTGTACATAGAAAACCCTAAGGAATCCACAAATGCAAAAAGCAAAGGCAAAAAACTATTCGAACTTTAAAACAAGTTAAGCAAGGTTGTAGGATACAAGATCACTATACAATAATTAATTAATTGTATTTCTATACATTAGCAATAAACAGTCTGAAAATTAAGAAAAAAATTCCACTTACAATGGCAAAAAAAGGATAAAATACTTAGAGATACATTTAACAAAAGAAGTATAAGATTTGAATATTAAAAACTATAAAATGCCATTGAAAAATTAAAGACCTGGGCTTCCCTGGTGGCTCAGTGGTTGAGAGTCCGCCTGCCGATGCAGGGGACGTGGGTTCGTGCCCCGGTCCAAGAGGATCCCCCATGCGGCGGAGCGGCTGGGCCCGTGAGCCATGGCCGCTGGGCCTGCGTGTCCGGAGCCTGTGCTCCGCAACGGGAGAGGCCACGACGGTGAGAGGCCCGCATACTGCAAAAAAAAAAAAATTAAAGACCTAAGTAAATTGAAAGAAATCCCATGATTATAAGTTGAAAGACATAATATTATTATGATGGCAATACCACCCAAATTAATCTACATATTCAATGCAATCTCTATCAAAATTCCAGCTGCCTTTTCCATAGAAATTGACAAGCTGATGTTACTATTTAGATGGAAATGCAAGAGATCTAGAAGAGCCAAAACTCTTGAAAAAGAAGAACAGGGGACTTCCCTGGCAGTCCAGTGGTTAAGAATCCGCACTTCCACTGCAGGGGGCTCAGGTTTGATCCCTGGTTGGGGAACTAAGATCCCACATGCTGTGTGGCACGGCCAAAAGAAAAAAGAAAAAGAAGAACAAAGTTGGAGGACTGACATTTCCCAATTTCAAAACTTACTGCAAAGCTAAAATAATCAAGACAGTGTGGCACTAGTATAAGAACAGACATACAGATCAATGAAATAGAATTAAGAGTCCAGAAATTAACCTTTACATTTTGTTCAATTGATTTTCAGCAAGGTTGCCAAGACAATTCAATGGACAGAGAACAATCTTTTCCACAAATTGTTCTGGGACACATGTAAGAATGATGTCCACATGTGTAAGAATGAAGCTGGAACCCTACTTTATACCATCTACAAAAATTAACTCAAAATGGATCAAAGGCCTCAACATAAGAGCTAAAACTGTAAAATTCTTAGAAGAAAACATAAGCATAAATCTTCATGACCCTGGATTAGGCAGTGGTTTCTTAGAGATGACATGAAAGTAAAAGCTAAAGTGACAAATGGAAAAAATAAATTGGACATTATCAATATTTAAAACTTTTGTGCATTCTTCCCCAGAAAGGGAGAAAATATTTGTAATTCATATATCTGACAAAGGACCTGTATCCAGAATATATTTTTATTTATTTATTTATGTTTAACTAGGAAATATATTTTATTTTTTTAATTTAAAAAAATTTTTATGTCTTTATTGGAGTATAATTGCTTTATAGTGTTGTGTTAGTTTCTGCTGTACAACAAAGTGAATCTGCTATATGTATACATATATCCCCAGATCCCCTCCTCTTGAGCCTCCCTCCCACTCTCCCTATCCCTGCTCTAGGTCATCACAAAGCACCGAGCTGATCTCCCATGCTATGCAGCAGCTTCCCACTAACCATCCATTTTACATTTGGTAGTGTATATATGTCAGTGCCACTCTCTCACTTTGTCCCAGCTTCCCCTTCTCCCCCATGTCCTCAAGTCCGTTCTCTACATCTGCATCTTTACAGAATATATATATATATATATTTTTTTTTTTTACAGAATATATTTTTAAAAATTCTTACCACTCAATAATAAAAAGAAAAATAACCCAATTTTTTAAATAGGCAAAAGGATTTGAATAAATATTTCTCAAATGAAAATATACACAAATAGCCAATAAACACATGAAAAGGTGCTCAATATCATTAACCAACAGAAAAGTGAAAATCTAAACATCAATGAGATACCACTTCACATGCACTAGGATGGCTACAATCAAAAAGATAGCCAGTAACAAGTATTGGCAAGGATGGGGAGAAATTGGAACCCTTATCATTGCTGGTAGCAAAGTAAAATGATGCAGACACTTTGGAAAACAGTTAAGCAATTCCTCAAAAAGTTAAACATAGAGTTACCATGTGACCTAGTAATTCCACTCCTAAGTATATACTGAAGAGAATTGAAACACATGTCCACACAAAAACGTGTACACAAATGTTCACAGCAGCATTATTCATAATAACCAAAAAGTGGAAACAACCCAAATGTCCATCAACTGATGATGGGACAGACAAAATGTGGTCTATCCATACAATGGAATATAATTCAGCCATAAAAAGGAATGAAATATTGATACATGCATGCTACAACATAGGCGAACCTTGACAACATCATGTTAAAGATCCCCAGTGACCGCATATATTTCATTTATATGGAGTGTCCCGAATAGACAAATCCATAGACACAAGAAGTAGACTAGTGCTTGCCAGAGGTAGGAGGGAAAGGAAAGGTGGGAGCAGGGGTGTGATTGCTAATAGGTATGGGCTTCTTTCTGGGGTAATGAAAATGGTCTGGAATTAGATACTGGTGATGGTTTTACAATTCTGTCAATATACTAAAAGCCACTGAATTGTACACTTTAAAAGGATGAGTTTTAGGGCTTCCCTGGTGGCGCAGTGGTTGGGAATCCGCCTGCCGATGCAGGGGACACGGGTTCGTGCCCTGGTCCGGGAAGATCCCACATGCTGCGGAGCGGCTGGGCCCCGTGAGCCATGGCCGCTGAGTCTGCGCATCCCAAGCCCATGCTCCGCAACGGGAGAGGCCACAGCAGTGAGAGGCCCGCCTAGCACACACACACACACAAACACACACACACACACACACAAAGGATGAGTTTTATGATGTGTGAATTATATCTTTATAAAGCTGCAGATTTTAAGAGGGATAAATACCATGTGATACCATTTATGTAAAATTTTTAAAACATACAGGAACTATCAATTGTTTAAAGTTACATACACATGCAGTGAAAGTATAACAACATGCACAAGAGTGAAAGACCAAATTCAGGACTGTGATTCTCTCTAAGGAGAGAAGGAAGGGAAGGGATGTGTTTGTTATGTTTTATATCTTTTTTTTTTCGAGACAGAGATCAGAGCAATTATGGGAAAATGTTAACATCTGTTAAATTGGGGTTCTGGGTAGATGGCTGTCTGTTATTTTATGTTCTGTACTTTTTAATGTTTAGGAGCATTAATGATTGTAAGTTTTAGGGGGCAAATGAACCCTTCTATTTCCTAAGCCTGTAGCAGGTTGAATGGTGGCCCCCAAAAGATATTTCCACTTGTGGATATGACCTTATTTGAAAAACAGGTCTTTGTAGATGTAATAAAGTTAAGGATCTCAAGATGAGATTATCCTGGATTGGGGGGTGGTCCCTAAATCTGAAGACAAGCATCCTTATAAGGCAAGAAAAGAGAAGGCGGGGAGACGCACATAGAGGAGAAGGCCATGTGAAGACAGAGACTAGTTTGTGGTCATTTGTTACAACAGCCACTGGAAACTCATACACTACCCATTTCTTTCTGCTCAGCTGGCCCCTCCTTCTCCCAGGCACTGCCCCCACCGTCCCAGGAGTCCACAGCCTTTCCTCTCTCCTCAGTTTCCCTCTTGCTCAGCCAAATCATCTTCCCCGCTGCAAGTAGAAAGGAGGGGTGCCTTTGTGGCTATACCCAGTGGGGCCACATCGTACGTGATCTAGGGGACCACTTTCACTGGTTTTGCTGGTGGATTTGGAGGTCTCACCGCTCACCCGCCAGGCTCTCTTCACCCTTCTATGGCTGCTTCCTACTTCCTCCAACCCCTGCCAGCGCTCTCGGGCCCCCTCTGATCAGCTGCTTCCTGGCCTCGGCACCGCAGATTCTCTGACACACCCGGACACGGGGGCAGACTTCTGCTTCCAGCTGCCAGGAGCCCGAATATTAGCCTTACATGTAAAACAACATGCAAGATGAAATGCAATAAGAGCAAATGATCATTTAGCTATGTTCACATATATCATCTCACTTAAATTTATAAACTAGGTACTGTTACTCTTCTTGTCTTCAGATGCTCAGAGAAGTTAAATAAGTTGCCCAAGATCATATAGCCAAGCTGAGCTGGGCTTTGAACTGGGATCCGGCTGATTCCAGACATGCTGCGTGAGCATCCTGGCACAGCTGCTTTCTGGCTCTGTGAAATCAAACCTTGTTACTGAACGTCTCTGCATGTGTAAAATAGGTAATAGTTGTCATTTCTGTCTCAGAAGTTTGTTTGGAGGATTAAACGAGGTTTCTGTAGAAAGCCATCACTTGGCACCTAGGAAGTACTTGATAAATGTCAGACAGTATTCTCAATGTCAGTGATGGCTCTAGCAAACATTTGGTCAGCATACATTTTACTCAGTTCAACACTCCATGGGGAAATGGTTTTGTTTGGTTGGTTAATTTTTAAGAAACAATGGCTCCTTTTAATTTTATTCTGAGCCAACGTTATTTCTCCGAGTGGACCTAGACGTGCATTTCAGGGTTTCTGTTCACAGCCTGAAGTCAGGGTTGGTGCTTGTGGCTGTCTGTGCCCCTGTGCTCTGGGACTAAAGGGAAGCTTCTCAAAGGGGCTGGCTGTGAGTGGTGAGGGGCTCCGCTGTGCAGCACACCTTTTGCAGCAAGCTTGCTTCCTTGCAAAGCTGAAGATCTCCCAGGCTCTAAGGACTCTGTCAGAGGGAAAATGCCTTCTTCTCTGGCTTATTTGCTCAGGGTTTAAAAGGTATTTCTGGGCTTTGGCTAAGAGGAAATTTAGCTTTCGAGCAAATCCTCGTGCACTGGTTTTCTGTAAACATCTGAATGTAGTGTGTGCAGCTTGGAGCCCAGTCTGCTTGGCTTTTCCCAGATTTGACGGCCAGTTAGGATGGAATGAAGTCAGCTTGATATTTGTAGAATGACGTCAGCCTTGACAAGCAGGTTCTAGATGTTACTGCTGGGGTTGTCTCCCCAGCACCCAGTACTGGGGACATGCAGGGAGGTAGATGAGGGTTAGTTAGCATGAGTGTTGGGAAAGGATGGATGATTAGGTGGCATGATTAAGACCTCTTCTTGCATCACCATCCAGGAAGCTTCCCAGCGGTCCAAGGACCTCTGAGATGGGAGGTTCATTTGGTCACTTCCACAAATATTTCCTGAAGACCTACTGTGTGCCATGCCCTGCACTTGACACAGGGGACTCTCCTTTTATGAAGCGTGAGTTCTGGTGTAGGTGAGTCCTTTCCCAAGGAAACCCTAGACCAGAATCTCATTATATCAAAAACCCCTCCAGTAATATCTGTATGAGTGAGGATAGTCTAGCTGCTGTAAAAAACCCCCATCTCAGTGGGCACCCCAATAACGGTTGAGGTGCACATTAAAGTCCAGTATGGCTCATTGGAAGAGCTTGTCTCCAGTCACTCAGACATCTTCCAGTTCAGTGGTTCCACCCTCCCCTAGGGTCTCAGAATCTTCCATGGGATCCTCTGCATCTAAGCAGCAGATAGAGGCTCATGGGCTTTTTTCAGGGCCAGGCTTGGCAGTGACCCTCGTCACTTAGCCCACATTCCACATTGGTCAGAATCCAGTGGCATGAACCTGCCTAACTGCCAGGGTCCATCTGTGTGTCTCAGAGAATGAGGACATGGGGTTTGGTGAGCACACGGCACTGTCTCTGTCACAGGATCTATGTGCCCGCGACAACGTAAGGGTCCCGGAAGGAGTGTCCATGGTGCTGATGGTGAGTGTGGCCAACAAGAATGGGACACACATGCTAAGTGCCAGGCTCTCTGCTCACAATGAGGACAGAGCGTCTTCTGAGCCCAGACTGCCTGCTCTCCACCCAGCTCTTCTGGGTAATAGCCATGCCTCCTTGGGCAAGTTGCCCTGCTTCTCCAAAATGTAGTTTGCTCAGCTGGAAAACAGATGCTAATTGCAGTCCCCACGTCACAGGTTCCTGTGAAGAACCAAGTGGGCTGGGAGTGGAGAAGCAGGTTGTAAGTCCAGTGCCTGCCACGTGGTCAACACCTTATAAATATGGGTCATGATAAGAGGAAGCCGGGCTTGACTTCCTTCTGCCACTTATGAGACGTGTAATGACTGTGGCCAGATCACCTTGACCCCTTTGAGCTCCCGTCTCTGAATCTCCAAAACAAAGATAATAATCATCCCTGCCCCAGAAAGCAGCGTCAGGATTAAAGGCATTAAATAAAGCCTGCTTAATTTATTGCCTTATTTATTTTTAAAAAAGCTTAGCATCAGCTTGACACATAATAAGTGCTCAATGAGGATTAGCTATTATCATTATTATTGTCATTATTATTATTATTTAAGCCTTTTTACATATATTACCTCATTTAAGCCTCACATCTACTCCCTGAGATAGAAAACAATCAGCGATTCTGCCCATGTGTGTCTGTGAGAGATGATTACGTGCTCTGGGAATAAATGAATGAATGCAAAGAGGAATGAATGAATCACCACAATAACCTGTCTTCTGCAGCAGTAGGTGCACAGTCTCCATTTCTCAGAGCAATGGTGAAGTCTGCCAAAATAAATTAACTTTCCCGCATCAATGACTCATTTGGCAGGAATAACAGCCTTGCAAACCGAATAGAGAATGGAGAGGGGGGAGGCCACAGGGCCGAGGGTGGGACAGGAAGAGGAGCTCTGTGATGACTCAAGATAGAAGAAGCGGCTTCTCGTTCTCTCGCTCTCCCTCTCTCTTCCTTTTCAACCAAAAAAATATTATCAATATATAAATGTGTACATTTAAACTTTGGGGGTCTTCCCTGGTGGCGCAGTGGTTGAGAGTCCGCCTGCCGATGCAGGGGACACGGGTTCGTGCCCCGGTCCGGGAAGATCCCACATGCTGCAGAGAGGCTGGGCCCGTGAGCCATGGCCGCTGAGCCTGCGCGTCCGGAGCCTGTGCTCCGCAACGGGAGAGGCCACAACAGTGAGAGGCCCGCATACCACAAATAAATAAATAAATAAACGTAGAGGCTCCAAGCTATCGAGTGGCTTTGGATCTCAGGAGCAAAGAAGGGGGCTGAGATACAGCATCATCAACCCCTCGCTGGGTGGGTGAGGGTCCAGGAATCACCATGGCTACATCGTGTGTGGCCAGGACAGCCCTTCAGCCAGTGCTCCTTCCTTATCGCAGTGGCTCTGGGTGAGTCCTGGGTGTCCTCAGACACTTGCCCTTGCCCAGCCATTCTCACACCCTGCTATTCTCACACCCTGCTCACACCCCCTTCAGTGGCTGGGGAAGCTTTAGGGCAGAGAGGGAGGAAAGATCAAAGACTGAGACCACAGGTCCTACAAAGGAAGGGACTTAATTACCTGCTTCTCGTCCAAGCGGGGGGTTATGAGGAGGCCTCTAGGAGGAGTTCTGCCTGTCTCCTAGAAACCAGGCCAGAGGCAGCGAGCCTAGGATAAAAGAGATTGACGACAGACACAAAAAGGAACTTTTTGATGTCTGCAATGATGACATTCCACCTGAAACGTGGCTCGGTCGGGCCACTCAAACTTTCTCCAGCTCCCAGCTGCCTGCAGTATACAATCCATTTTAGACTTGTGGTTAAGACCATGGGCTTTGGGGTCAGAGAGACCTGGGTTGGAATCAGTGCTTGGGAAATTCACTTAACTTTCCCAGCCATCACTCTGTAAAATGGTGTCTTCTTTTGCTAGGGCTGCTGTAACAAAGTACCACAAACTGGGTGGCTTAAACAACAGCAATGCATTGTCTCACGGTCTGGAAGCTAGAAGTTGGAAATCAAAGTGATGGCAGGGGGCTTCCCTGGTGGTGCAGTGGTTGAGAGTCCGCCTGCCGATGCAGGGGATACGGGTTCGTGCCCCGGTCCGGGAAGATTCCACATGCCGCGGAGCGGCTGGGCCCGTGAGCCATGGCCACTAAACCTGCGCGTCCGGAACCTGTGCTCCGCAACGGGAGAGGCCGCAACAGTGAGAGGCCCGCGTACCGCAGAAAAAAAAAAAAAAAAAAAAGTGATGGCAGGTTTGCTTCCTTCTGCGGGCTGTGGAAGGAAGGATCTGTCCCAGGCCTCTCTCCCTGCCGTGTAGTTGACCATCCCCTCCTTGTATCTCTTCCTACTGCCTTCCTTCTATGTGTGTCCAAATTTCCCCTTTTTATAAGGACATCAGTCACATTGGATAAAGACCCACCCTAATTACATCATCTTATCTACTTACATCTTTTTTTTAAAGTAATTAACTTATTTGTTTTTGGCTGCGTTGGGTCTTCATTGTTGCACACAGGCTTTTCTCTAGTTGCAGCGAGTGGGGGCTACTCTTCGTTGCAGTGAGCAGACTTCTCATTGTGGTGACTTCTCTTGTTGTGGAGCACAGGCTCTAGGTGTGCAGGCTTCAGTAGTTGTGGTGCACGGGCTTAGTTGCTCCACGGCATGTGGGATCTTCCCGGACCAGGGCTCGAATCCGTGTCCCCCTGAATTAGCAGGTGGATTCTTAATCACTATGCCACCAGGGAAGTCCTAATTACATCTGCAATGACCCAAATAAGATCACATTCTGAGGTACTTGGCAGGGGGACCGGGGCGGGGGGGAGTAGGACTTCAACAAATGAATTTGGGAAGGACATAATTCAACTCATAAAAAATGGGTACTAGGTAGAACCTATCTCATAGGGTGGCTGCAGAGAGTGAATGAGATAATGCATGTGAAGTGCTTAGCCCAGAGCCTGGTGGGTTGTAAGTGTCCCCCAAAAATGTGACCTAAGGTAATCATCATTATGGTCATGGACACTCTTGGTCACTTGCCCAATGACCCCTTCTTTTTTCTTTCTTGATAAATTCCCCTGATGTTGTTCAAGATAGCAGCCGGTCCAGGCCCAGTAATGGGTCATGTCTAAATTAGAAAAAAAAAAAAAAAAAAAAAAAAGGCAGTGTTTTTTCTCTTTGCCAGTAATTTGTTTAGAGGTAGGCAGGTGACCTAGTTCTGCCGAAATAGATATAACAAGAAGCTGGGCACAGCTCAGCTGTGTCCTTTGCTTCACATTATCTCACAAGGCTGCTATGAAGGTGTCAGCCCTGGGTCTACAGTCTCATCTGAAGGCTCAACTGGGAAATGATCCACTTCCAAACTTACTCAGTGGTTGTTGGCAGGGCTCAGTCTTTTATAGGATGTTGGACTGAGGGCCTCAGACTCTCACTGACTGTTGCCTTGGCTGGAGGTTGCCCTTACTTCCTCACCACATGGTGGCTTATTCGTCAAAGCATGCAATCTGAGAGGGAACTAGAGATCGCCTGCTAGCATCACAGAAATCACAACCGTTTGTAACTTAATCACAGACATGACATCCATTACTTTTGCTGTATTCTATTGATTAGAAGCCAATCATTAGGTTCAGCCCACACTCAGGAGGAGGGGCTTATACAAAGGTGTGAACACCAAGAGACATGGATCATGGGGCGGGGGGGACAAGGGAGGATCTTGGAAGTCTGTCTACCACACATCTGTACAAGCCAGAGGTGAAGTCAGTTCCTCCTGAACCATGGTGCATGGAGAGTGGAGGGAGTAATCCCCCCAAGGAATATTGGGATGCTTTTACCAGAAGAAGGGAGAAGGGGTCCAAGATGGACAAAACAGCAAAGGCCTCTGCAAAGCAACTGAGGACATTTGTGGTGAACACCAAGATCAGGATAAGCGTTATCTACCTGGCTTGTTTCTGGAAGGTTGTACCATTTACCCTGAATGAAAAATGTCTGGCTCACCAAATCCTCACCAGCATTGACCACCACTGGGTTTTTTTTTTTCCCCCTTAACTTTGCCAGCTTGAAAGTCTAGGGACTTCCCTGGTGGTCCAGTGGTTAAGATTTCACCTTCCAATGCAAGGGGTGTGGGTTCGATCCCTGGTTGGGGAGCTAAGATTCCACATGCCTTGCGGCCAAAAAACCAAAACATAAAACAGAAGCAATATTGTAACAAATTCAATAGAGACTTTAAAAATGGTCCTCATCAAAAGAAAAAATCTTAAAAAAAAAAAAGTCCATACAAATGATTTCCAAGTGTTGTTTGATGTTGCCTCTCTTGAATAATAGTTGTTGAAATGCCCTCCAGATTTGTTAAATGTCTGCATTTCCTCTCTCACTTTTCTTCAACCATTTGGTATAAGGTTGCCTTCGAATCCCCAACAAGATTATAAAATTCCCAGGAGCAAGCATCTGGTCTCTCCAAGGGCACCCAGGCCAAGGTCTCTGCCCTCCTAGACGCAGAACAAATGATATTTACCAACCGATGAGTTTCAGGCTTTTCTGATATTTGCTGAGCTCATGATTCTTTCACAAGAGGGACCTTGAATCTACATAAAAATACATGTGTAACTGAAAGAAGCAACAAACCTTGCGGGGTCCACAGAGTTCAGAAGAACTGCAGTTGCAGTCTGCAATTAATAACATTAATTTAACACCACACCTCATCATTTAAAAACAGTGGATGGGAATTTTGTTTTGTTCTTGGAATAAATGAAAGATTAATTTTTAAGGCTTCTTTAAGTACCCCTCAAAGAGACGCTAGAGATGACATTACCTTTAATTGGCCAACTTAGCACTAGCTCTTGAAGGCTCAGGTGAGTGGAATGTGATTTCAGTCTGTTGAAAACTTGACCTTTTCTTCTTTTGTCTTTCTCTCCCTCCTTTCCAGGCCAAGGATTTACCTACCACTCTTCTCTCTGAATCAGAGGCCTTCTGCATGGCTGGTGTCTCCAACCACCTTCAGATTTTACTCACCAAACACAAGGCAGCACCTGGAGGTTGGGGTAGGTTGGAAAGGAGTGAGCTTCTGGATTTTTTTCCTATCTTCGGTAGACATGAAGGTGTATCAGTGCAGTGGAAATGCCATGAACTGGGATCTTATCCCAGCCCCATTACTTTCTAGAAGTTGACCTTGGGCAAATCACTTAGCATCTCTGAGCCTCAACTGCTTCATCTGTTCAAAGGGGATGATTAATACCTACCACAAAGGTTGTGATCGGTGGTATGCAGGTAAAATTTTGATAACTGACTTCCCGGGGGAAACCCCTGATTTGCAGCATTTGCCGATTACAGTGGTGTAAATACTCCTGCCATGGCCAGTTTCAAGCTACCAAAATGAAGTCACTGAATACAGAGTTGGGAAAAGATGTGCAGATGTACAATAGCAAATACCATATAGTATTTTCACCATACAGACATAATAGACATAAAAAAAAATCTCAAGAGCATAGACAATAGAATAATGCAGTCAATTGATTGAGGAGTTTTGAATACTTATTTCCTTTGTTTTTAAGAGAATTTATTTAATTGTAAATTTATATAATTTCTTTTTTAAAATGATAGCTGTGCTTCTCTGCTCTCTCAGACTCTATACCCTAGCGGACATGGGGACCCAAGGTTGAGAGAGGGGGAGAAGTCTGCAGGTAACCGAAGTACAGGATGGCTTATTGGGAAATTTAGGACCCAGAATGTGAAGTTGAACAGAATTGTTTTCAAACCCTGCCTCCCTGGGTGGGTGGGCTCGGTCAAGTAGCTCATTCTCTCTGTAAAATAATCCTCTCACATAAAATAATTATTTTACGCTCATCTGTAAAATAATCCTCTTCTCTTGGGGTTACTGCCAGGTCTAAATGAGGTAACGTAGGAAAGCTTTTAGCACAGTGCCTGGCACATAGTAACAGCTCAATAAACGATAGACGCGCTCGTTAAGAATGCGATAATTGTGCTAATGGAAAAGTGTGAACTTCACATCGGGAGCCTGGCAAGGGAGAGATTAAGGAGCTGGGTTCAAGCCAGGCATGAGCAAGCAGGCGGGGGCTGTAGTTTGAGCTGGAAGATTGGGAGGTGGTTGCCTTGGGCTAATGGGCAGCCACACCCTTAAAAGAAAAAAATACCCAAATAGGAACTTGGAGCCTGCGCCTTGCTTTGGATGTTCTCTGTCTGGGAACAAGGGTCAGGAGGGCAAATCAATGAGCTTAAAAAGTAAGAGCAGGTAAACGATGTGAGGCCCTGTCTGCCTTCCTCACTGGGTGGGCGCCAGTTGTGGGGCCTGGCAGCCCACCACCGTCAGCCTGGAGAATCGTGAACTCATGGTGGTGAGGACAGGAACCTCCACCACGGGCAGGGCATCAGCCAGAGCTGAACTTGAGAAGAGATCTGTCGCTCGGATAAGGAACAGATTTGGTTGCTCAACCCAACCTGTCCTTGTCGCCAGGGACCCAGCCCGATGTCCCCTCTGGCTCAGACAGAAACGCCAGGACACTGGGAGGTGACCAGCTCACATCCTCAGAGCTGAAACTGGGGTACCTGGGACTCTCTCTCCAGCGTTCCCCTACCTGGAGATGGTCCGGGCAGTGCCCACAGGAACTTTATGGTTCCCGTCCAGACAGGAGGAATTGGCTGGCAAGCGTGACTCCCTGCAAAGGGTTGTGAAGGTTCCTAAAGAGCTGTGTGCACCAGCTACCTCGCCCTTCCAGCCTGAGCCTGGGTTTTTCTTCAACAAGAAATTACCAGTTATCGCTCACTCTGAAGCTACACCCAACCCGCCCATCCACTTGGCTGGCCACCTCTGATCTGCCAACAGATGCAGCCATTACTCACGTTGCTACCCCCCAACTTCCTCTTTCCGAGCTGCAAATATGGTGACAATATCTTTAACCAAGTGCCAGGCATGTCTTGTGTCAACTCATTTAATCCCCACCACAACCGATGAGGTAGGTTTTAGTCTATTATCCCCATTTTATAGATGAGAAAACTGAGTTCAAATAAGAGAACAGACCCATTCACGGTCATCCAGCTAGTAAGCGGCTAAACCCAGGATTTACATCCAGATCTGTGTGGCCCCACAGCCCACTTGCTGCCAGTAGCCCAGAATGCTCTCTGTTCCTCTGATAAGTTACCCCCAGGGCAGGCCAGGACTGGGGTGAGGCAAGCAAAATATAAGGAGGCCCTCACTCTCAGGTTCATGCAACCCGGGACTGGGCCCTGGCACGACCCCGAGAGAAAGTGCCTCCTTGAATTCTAGGTCCTGGGCACCTGCCCCAGCCCTGCCTCTAGGTAAACACCCAGGTTTAGTAGCAAGGTCAGGGCAGCTCCTAGACAGGAAGACCAGCTGTGACCAGAATTTCTTTCTCTCACAATTACACTGGTGGAATTTTTAGACCCACCCTCGCCCGTGCCCCTGCCCAGGTACTCTCAGACTAAGAAAGGATCCCTGAGATCCCATCTCTCAGACCCCTCAGCACAGCTACCTTGACAGCCTGTTAGCTGGGGGCAAAGGAAGCCAGTGCTTGCCTTCCCTTCCATCTTTCACAACATCTGTCCCCCGCAGAAACGTCCTTCCTGGGTGAACTCATCAGCACAGGCTCCAGGCACCAGAGTTAGACCTCAGTTTGAATCCTGCATTCACTTCCAACCAGCTGTGTGATTTTGGACAAAGGACTTTCCCCTCTCTGTGCCTCGATTTCCCCATCTGTAAAATAGGACCAATGATGCATGCTTAGCAGGGTGTATTAGTTTCCTGTGGCTGCTGTAACAAATACCATCAACTGGGTGGGAGAAAACAGCAATTTTTACTGTCTCACAGTTCCGGAGGCCAGAAGCTGAAACTCAAGGTCTGAGCAGGGCCGCACTCCATCTCAAGGCTCTGGGGGAGGGTCCTTCCTTGCTTCTTCCACCTTCTTGTGGCCCCAGGCGTTCTTTGGCTTGTGGAGCATCCCTCCAGTCTACGCCTCTGTCTTCACAGGGCCTTCTTCCTTGCGTCTGTCCTTTTCTGTCTCTTATAAGGATATTCTCATTGGATATAGGGCCCAACCTAATCCACTATGGTCTCCTCTCAATTCTAGCTTAACTGTGTCTGCAAAGACACTATTTCCAATGAAGGTCACATTCTGAGGTTCTGGGTAGAAATGAATTTGGGGGGACACTAGTCAACCCCACTGCACAAAAATGGGCCTGACCCTCAGCCCTCAAGCAGCCTTCCCCTCTGCTCTCTCCTACCCCAGTTGGAGGCTGTGATGTTCAATTTCCTGTGTCCACTTGATGAAGCCACAGGGTGCCCAGTTATTTGGTCAAACATTTTCTGGGTATGTCTATGAGGGTGTTTAAAGGGTGAGATTAGCATCTGGATGGGTAGACTGAGTAAAGCAGAAGGCCCTCCCACATCCAACCCCTTGAGGGCCTGGATAGAACAAAAAGGTAGAGGAAAAGAGAATTCACTCTCTGCCTGATGATTTTTTTATTTTTTTAAATTTTTTTATTTTTATTTTTTGCGGTACGTGGGCCTCTCACTGCTGTGGCCTCTCCCGTTGCGGAGCATAAGCTCCGGAACGCGCAGGCCCAGCGGCCATGGCTCACGGGCCCAGCCGCTCTGGGGCACGAACCCGTGTCCCTTGCATTGGCAGGCGGACTCTCAACCACTGTGCCACCAGGGAAGCCCCTGCCTGATGATTTTTGAGCTGCGAGGCAGTCTTTTCCTGCCCTCAGACTGGAACTTACCCACTGGCTCTCCCAGGTCTACAGCTGACAGACAGCAGACTAAGGGACTTCTCAGGCCCTATAATTGTGCAAGCCAATTTCTTATAATAAATCTCTCTCCCTCTCCCTCTCAACAGATAGGTAGATATAGATATAGATAGATGTATATGTATATGTGACATCTGTATCATATATATATTTACAGTTGTCCCTTGGTATTCGTGGGGGATTGGTTGCAGAGCCCCAGCAGATACCAAAATTCAAAGATGTGAGTTTCCTGGTGGCCTAGTGGTTAGGACTCTGCGCTTTCACTGCCGTGGCCCTGGTTCAATCCCTGTTTGGGGAACTGAGATCCCACAAGCTGAGCTGTGCAGCCAAAAAGAACAAACGAAAGAAACAATGAAAAAAAGATGCTCAAGTCCCTTACATAAAATGGCATAGCACAGAGAATACAGTCAGCCCCCTGTATCCGCAGATGAGAAGTCCACAGATAAGGAGGGCCGACTGTACATCTAAATCTATATATGGATTTATCTATATCATATCTATTCTACATATAGGATATCTATCTCATATCTATATCTATATCTCTACATACAGAACTATCTATGTAGATACAATTATAGAGAAACGCATGTCTCCATGTGGATAGCTCTGTTTGTTTCTCTGGAGAACCCTAAGACAGAGGCTTTTCTTTCCCCCATGGAAAGAGAAAGGATGCTTCCAAGAGCCCTGAACTTGGACGGGTGGCAGACGTTCCCTGTGCGGGCAGCCAGTTCCCTCCTCATCCCAGCTTTCCTCTCTGGTTTCTGAGTAAGTGTGGAGGAGGGTGAATCCAGGCCAGATCCTCCCCTCATCTGAACTGTACTTTCCATGGAAATGAACTTTCCCAAGGAGGCTCGCCGCCCCCTGCTACTCTTCGCCCAGAGGGTGAGCTGACAAACATGTCAGTCAGGGCAGGAGAGACACCCTGGCGAGGTCCCGGCTTGTGGAGTGTCACGTTCAGTTGCCACAGGCCCGTCGGGGAAGCTTGACGATGGCAGTTTGCAGGGGAATGGCTGAGGGTCGGAGGAGTCCAGTAAGGAGCCCAGGGGCACACAGCTTTTATTTCCGGGGTGCGGGGCGTGGTTTGAAAGTTACGACGATGGCACTCCACCCCAGCCCTGAGCCCAGGCCGTTCGAGATGAGACACGCTTTGCGCCGGGCTGGGCGCGATGATTTGCATTCACCTGCTTCATCCTCGCCGCCTTGCGAGGTGGCTGTCGCCCTCCGCCTGCGAACAGGGCTCAGAGAGGCTCGAAGAAGGGCTCTCCTGACTCCCGGCTCAAGCAGCTGTCAGAGCCAGGGTCCAGCCTGAGTCCGCCCATCCCCAAAGCCCTCCTCCTCCCTCTCCCCATCCCCTTCCCAGCTCACACCTCTCCATCTTCCTGAGCCTTCCCCGGGTGGGGCAGGTGAGGGAGGAGGGGCTCCCTGAGGAGGGGGCGGGGCAGGTGGGCCCGCTCCTTCATCTGGTCCGCTTTCTGCAGAGAGCGAGAAAGTGCCTGGGTGTGTGAATGCGTGTGCCTGCGGGCCTGGGTGTGTGTGAGCCTGCGTGTGTATGTGAGAATGTCTCCGTGAGAGAGAGAGAGAGAGAGAGAGAGAGAGAGAGAGAGAGAGAGAGAGTGTGTGTGTGTGTGTGTGTGTGTGTGGCTTGGGTGGGGGGCAGGGAAGGGACAAGGGTGGGAACAGACATTCCTGGGAGGTTGGGCCGGGGCTGGGGAGGTACCCACCTCCTCCCTCCCTTCCCTCTCTCCGCCTCTCCTCTTCTTTTCCTCCCCTGGCCCATTCCCTGAGGATTCTGTCGGGCAGCCCGGGACAAATGAAGAGAGCCAAGCCAGGGCGGGCACACCGCAGGGGGGTCAACGGGGGCTAAGCCCTCGTCAGGGGTCAGGGCCCTCGTCTCTGCCTCCCCGGGTTCCTGAACGCCAAGGATTACAGCTTCAACTTCTGCTGTTTAATCAGCTGGTAGCAATTTAACCATTACACCCCAGTGAGAGAATCCAAGACATTTCCTACAGGAGGGGGAGAGGGGAGACTAAGATGGGAGGAATGCAGGAAGGGGGGAGCGGTGGAGACACAAAACGGCTTTATTAAAAAGAAAAAGGGGGGAAGAAAAGGAACATGATCTGTAATTGTATCTCACATTGAAATAGAGCTCCCAGGGCTGGGTGGGGAAGCAGACCCCTGGAGACGCTGGGGAGGGGGAGGCTGCAGGGTTGAAATGGGGAAGGTGGGTGCTGGTTGGGGGCAGGGGTGGGGGACACCAGAGGAGCTTGGCTGTGGGATGTGGGAAGGAGTTTTGTCTCCTGCATTGAGGGGCGGTCTCCAGACCCAAGGAAGGCCCTGCCCCTTGCAAGCCGTGCTGGGTCTGGCCCCTCTGAAACTGCAAACAGCGGAGCAGCTAAGCAAGGATTGATTCACTTTACACCACGGGTTTATCTGTAAAGTGCTTGGAAGATGAGATCGGCAGGCTAGGTGAGATTCTTTATCAAATGCATTTTCATTCTGTAAAAAAACCAAATATCTTCTCCAGCCCACTCCCTTTTTTTCTGGGCCCCAGTGCACCTTAAATGCTCACACCTGAGTCCAGGTGGCCCTGTTGTCAGCTACTGCACTTGGCCCCCAAGCCAGGTGGGAGGGAGCCTCCTCTGTGTGGCTTGATGCCGAGCACTGGGGTACATCTGTGGAAGGGGACTTAGAAGAAAGCCAGGATGGCATTTGGGGTATAGAAAGGGCACCACTTTGAAGCCTGGGGTTCCAGGTTTGAACCCCAAGGCTGTCCTTGGCTGGGTGAGTTAACTGGGGCAAGTTGCTAAGCCTCTCTGAACTTCAGATCTTTACTCTGATTTACAGAGGCCAGCATACTTTTTCTACAAAGGATCAGATAGTAAATATCTTTGCAGGCCATGCAGTTTCTGTGGCAACTATTCAACTCTGTCTCTGTAGCATGAAAGCAGCCATGGACATACACAAATGAACAAGCATAGCTCTGTCCAATACAACTTTATTTACAAAAACAGGCAGCTGGCCCACAGGCTGTAGTTTGCTTTCCCATAATCTAGAAAATAGAAATGATGATGCTTCTGGGGCTCCATTAATTAAACACAATGTGTTAGCACATTGTCAGGGTCTGAAACACGATGGCTGTTTGTCATCCAGATGGGGTGAGCAAGACAGCTGAGACTTCTCTGACCAACAAACTTTCCACCAACTTTCCGTCATTTCATGGCAGGCACGGACAGGTGCTATGATTAAATCAGTAAAGAAGCCACTAATGGGAGTCTAAAGGGACAAGGGCCTGGACATTAAGGAGCTGGGCTTTGCAGGGTGAATAGGAGTTTTCAGAGAGAGAGGATGTAGGGTGTTAAGGGAAAGTCACTATGTTCCCTTGAGTAGGGAAAATACATGCATGCATAGACACCGAGGCAGGAGGGTCCAGGGTGGGCAGTGGGTGTGGGAGAGAAAGGGGAGGGAGAAAGGCAGGTGTCAAATATCAGGCCCCTCCCCATGCCCTACCTTGGGATTGTTCCAGGCTGGAGCCAGGGTTCAAGGCCTGGCAACCAAAGGCCTTCTCAGCTCTGCCCACTGACCTTCCCTCTCCATTTCTTCTGTAATGCCTTACAGCCCCAAGTGATGCTCCACTCCTTCCAGCCAAGGAGGCTACAGGGCATTGTGCTAAAAAGCATGGACATTGGAGTAACACTGATGTGGTTTCAAATGTCCCATTGAACACTTGCTTGCTGTGTGGTCTTTGGTAAATGTCTTCACCTCTCGAGATCTCCATTTCCTCATCTGCAAAATAGGGACTATGATCTCACTTACCCAGCAGGTGTCCTGCTGGGGGGTTACATGGGATGAGGAAAGACAGTGCTTTCCTGGCACATAGTAAGCACTTAATAAACAGAAGCCATTATTAGTATTAGCATTATTACTACAATATTTTATAATTATCAAATCGTTTATAATGTAAATATACTGCTTTATAATTATAATATATTTTACCATTATTATTATTATACCTCTTGTGCTCCTCAGCCCCCACTGCCAAAGGGTCTAAATGAGCATGGGGACATGTTGGTGCCCCAGACTGGGAGGTCTGGGTGGTGGCCTCAGCCCTTCCCTCTGCCACAGGACATGGATTTTGAGCACTTCAAAAGCATCCGGTGGGACTCCCTCATTGTTAGTTCAGGGAACCAGGAGACTACATAGTAGGTGTAGAACACACATCGCTTCCTCCATCAATTACAGCACTTCTGCACAATGTACTTTCTCAGCCCCATTTTCCAGATGAGGAAACTGAGGTTTAGTGAGGGCTTAAGTGACTTCCTCAGATTCAAATGACTATTACAGCATAGACAGAGCTGGGGTTTGAAACTAGGAAGAGGGCATTCCAAACTCTGGGCTCTTTCTATGTCACACCAAGAGCTCCTCCACCTGCTAAGAACCAGCCTATTCAAGCATCAAACCTGCTATCTTGGAAGGGTGACCCACCATCCTGCTTTGTCTGGAACTGAGGGGGTTCCCGGGTGCCAGACTTAACAGGGCTAAACGGAGCAGAAGCTCTAGGCGAACACAGCTTCCCCCTACATCTTGGTGTTACGGACCCCAGGCCCGTAAGCCATTGGCACCCCCAGCCTGCCTTCAAGTGTGTCTGCTTCCTGCCCTGCATTCGGACCCTCTTTCCTCTGTGCGGTGCTGTGTGTGGGTAGAGCCCCCAACGGCCGCCGCTGTGAAGCCCTGTCGATTTTCCAAAGTGAACTTTTGTGAAATCACCAAAGGGCACAACATCCTAAAATTAAAGCATTGGTTAAAATACATAAAACATGAAACAGCGAAAGCAATGGAAACAGCTGAAATAGTATAATAAAACATGTCATTACAGCAGATTAAGATGAAAAATAGTTCTTGCATCATGCCCCGAAGGTTGGCAAACTGGGACTTCGTAAATATGTCAAGAAATGTACACACAAACGCACACACAGAGATATTTATATACGAAATCTCAGAAGCAGTGGAAACAGCTGAAATGGTAGAATGATGTGCATTTCGAGTATATAGTGTGCGTTCTTGCCCCGGTTTATATAACACGATCAGGTACATATTGGGGAGGGGGGTGCAGAGATTCTGGACTCTGCAGAGTGTCACTGGGCCCTGCAATTTTCCATCAAGAGTTCTCTGGGAAGTTAAAAGCAGTCTGTACAAGATCAGCGTTTGGACCCCCGCGCCTTTGCCTATCAGAGGTCTCCCTGGACGTTTACCTCGGTGTGTGCCCATGCGACGTCACATTCCTGCTGCTGATGGGTTCACAGTCTGTTTTGCCGTATGGGGGGAGGTAGAATTTCTAATGGGGAAGCCACAAGCCAGCTTCTGCCCACTAGTACCCCGACCAGGATTGACTGATACTCATACTTGGGGCCTCGGGAAGGGGACATAAGCAGGGTGACCAACCATCCCTGTTGGCCCGGGACTGTCCCAGCTCTAGCACTGAAACCCCTCAGTTCCAGGCAAACCGGGATGACTGGTCCCCCTACAGTCAAGTCCCAATGCCCTTGGCTCTTTCAGTGTTCAATTTCCTTCTATTACCTTTTTAAATCAAAGATGGACAAAGCCAGTGAAATCACCTCAACCCATTCCTGAGTCATCTTTTCCCCGCTGGAGGCAAAAAGGAACATGTAACTCAGGTTATAAAAATTAGCAGAAAGACATGAATTTTTGGTGTGCCACCAAAATCCTACTGTCCTCTGCTGGTCAGCAAATTAGCGAATTGCTTCTGGATTGATCTTTCCGGTGGGTCTTAGTGTCTGTTTTATTTAACTGACAGCATCTGTCTCTGATAGCAGGGCTCTCTTGGAGTGATAAATTGCGTCCATATTTACTCTTCTTCCTAAAGCTAATTGTTGGGGGGTTGTGTTTTAAATACCTTTTTGATGTGCTAAGAGCTCCCCGTGAGGTAAATAAACAGACCTTTAGGTTTCACCCAGAAGTGTCTGCAGAAGCGCCATCTCCTAATTCGTGGTAGTTAATGGACATTAACCTCTCCAGCTCCCTCTCTCTGCTCAACCCTCATCCTATAATCATTGTCATTACTTATAATAACATTTTACACTTGCAGGTCAGCTTTTCTTTCTAAGTGCCCGAGTCTCGCCTAATGAGTAGCTTTTGAATCTAAATAATGAAGTATTTGCCCTTCTCAAGTTTCCATGTCTAGGAACAAGAACGCTCTTCCCCTGACCTTTTGGCTGGAGCCTGTGCGCGAGTACACAGACACACATATTCACACTCACGGGCACAGGCACACGTGCATACGTGCACTCGAACACACACGCACACGCGCGCGCGCGCACACACACACACACTCTCACACACACACACACACACACACACACACACACACACACACACCCTCTGAGTTACCAACGGGAAGTAATACCACTTGTTATTTCCTTATCTTCAACATGCAAATAATCATGATAGCCACCATTTCTGGAGAGCTTCGGCCCAGTTACTGTGCTAAAGACACTCAGCATGCGTTTCATTTTTATAGCAACACTTTGAAGTAGATAATCAGCCCATTCTACAGACAGGGAAACTGAGGGTCCCAGAGGTGCGGTAACCTTCTCAGGTTCACACAGCTAATAAGTTACAAAGCGCCATCCCAACCCCGTGGCTGTCACCAGGGCCCACACTCTTAAGCCACCAATGACCCAGATGACCCCAGCCGACTCAGATCCTTCAAATGCCCTTGGCCACTGGCCTGGGGCAAATCCCAGTGGGAGAAGAGTGCTGGGGAGCCCCTTCTTCTGGGCAGCATTTTGCAGCTCCAGACCACTGGAGGCAGTTTGCCCAATTACAGGGGCCAGGAATGGCGCCGACCTTTCTGGACCCAGCAGCATGGGGTTGGGGCAGTCTGGACCCGGAGCTGCCATCTCCCAGAGGAGGCTGAGATGGGCCTGGCTGGACCCTACTGAGCCCCGACCCAGTCCCCTGCCTCCCCTTCTGGAAGAATATAGCACTTTTCCCCCTTCCCAGCCAAGAAGGAGGAGAATGTCTGTGGTCTGTGTCACAGCTGCTACCACAAGGGAAGGGCCTCCGAGGGACAGGAGCCCTACAGAGACAAGACTGTGGAAAAGAGAAAAGGAACCAACCCTCTCAGCATCCCTCCTGCTGGCAGCTTGAAGCTATTTGAGGCGTCAAACGTCCCCCATTTGGTTTCGAGGCAAACGCCACTTGGCTGGGGAGGGGCCCCATTTTCAGCAAGTGTTTTAGCAGAATGCCAGAGACCAAAATTATATGCCTTCCCCTCACGGCTTAAAAAGCAGCCTTCAAGGGGGTTTTGCCCATGTATAATTCAAGAAGCGCCAAAGCTGGAAACTGCAAACTCGGTTAGATTTTCCTTCCCCGGGCGGATCTTTGTCTCAAGCCACAATTGTTGAAAATTGCAGTGTCGCGTGCGTGGAAGGGAATGGCTCTGACCCCTCGTTCAGGTGACACTTGTCGGGACCTCCTCATTGAGGAGGCTGCAAGAGCACACACAACGGAAAACCTGAGTGGCTTTGGTCTGCATCCAAAGTTCTTTTTCTCTGTTTTTCTTTGTCCTTTTGAAGAACACAGAAGCATGAAGCAAATAGCAACCCGGTCTGCTGGAGTTTGGTACTCGGTGTCTCAGAGGCCCTGAGGACATCTTGCTGCTTGGGGGTGGCAGCTTAAATGCCCAGAGACTGACTCCCAAACAACCAACTTGAGCATGTCACCCAGCTCCCACCCAAATTAGCAGGCAACCCAGAGGCCAGGACACTCGGGGTCCTCCTGCAGGTTGCTTCCACATTATGGGCCTCGCAGGAGGGGGCTCTGAATATAATCACAGTTTCCATAACCGAGGGACACGATCACTCAGGCTTGGCAGCCCTCCAGATTATCTCACTTCCTGGGGCATGACAGCAGGGCAGACTCCAGAATCAGGGGATCTGGATTCAAATCTCTGCCCTGCTACTCAGTGGCTGTGTGACCTTGAGCAAGTTCCTCAGACTCTCTGGGCCTTCTTTTCATCGTCTATGAATTGGAGCTAATAATGTCTGCCTTGTGGCGTTGTGAAGATTAAAAGATTAAGGGCTTGCCTGTAGTGCCCAGCTCTGACGTCTCCATCCGGCACAGCAAGCACAGTGCTGCGGCCATGGTACTTTCAGGCCATTGTACTTTCACGCCCCCCACCAAATATTTTACTTCTTGAAATAAGCAACATGCATACCTGAGTGCGTTGGTATAAAGGTGAATATAATTGAAGCGGATTGCATTCATCTTTATAACTATGCAGGGATAAAAAATAATTTTTAACGGGGAAAGGAGCCCACAAAAATCAAGATGTGGCCTTGTTGAGCCCCACCGTGCACATTATAATCATCTCCTGTAAACCTCACAGCCCACGGTGGCAAATATTGTGAGCCCCAATCTAGAGGTAAAGAGTCTGGGACTCAGAGAGGTTTGGTGACTGTCAAGGCCACACTTCTGATAAGCCCCGTTCTCTTCTTCTTAAGCTCCTGCTTTAAATCAGAAGTCACCTGCATACAACAAGGAATAGAAGAGAAGGTTAGCTTGGCCCTGCCTTCGGAGGGGTCACAGGTGGAGCCTTTGCCCAAGTATCCCCCAACCAGGATCTTGGTACCATGCACAGACCACTGGCTCTATTATTCACTAAATAAATTTCTTTAAATTATTTATTGAAATTAATGTATTTTTAAAAGAAAAATGGTATATCTCTACCACAAATAGAAAGCTGGGATCGCTTGCCATAATTTTTAAAAAATACATAAGTATTAAAATTTTAAATGTTCCCATGTGGACCACTTAAAATCATCTTGCATTAGGGCTGGAAATACAGAGAGATGAGTGAGGTCAAGGCCATGTGAGTGAGGGTCAAGGCCATGTGAGTGACTGTCAAGGTCATGTCAATGAGGGTCAAGGTCATTTGAGTGAGGGTCCAAGTAGAGTGAGTAAGGATAAGATCCCTGTCTTTATTATAAATTTTGTTCATCAGGGATGTTTTTCATTAACCTTATTTTTTTTTATATTGCCCGTATTTATTTATTTATTTATTTATTTTTTAGATGTTGGGGGTAGGAGTTTATTAATTTTTTATTTTATTTATTTGTGCTGCGTTGGGTCTTCGTTTCTGTGCGAGGGCTTTCTCTAGTTGTAGCAAACGGGGGCCACTCTTCATCACAGTGCGTGGGTCTCTCACTATCGCGGCCTCTCTTGTTGCGGAGCACAGGCTCCAGACGCGCAGGCTCAGTAGTTGTGGCGCACAGGCTTAGTTGCTCCGCGGCATGTGGGATCTTCCCAGACCAGGGCTCGAACCCGTGTCCCCTGCATTGGAAGGCGGATTCTCAACCACTGTGCCACCAGGGAAGCCCTGCCTGTATTTATTTTATCTTGATGACTGAGTTTTTTGTCAGCCCCTTAAATTTTGGACCAGAGGCGAGTGCCTCACTTGTGTTATGTCACCTGTGTTGCATATAGAAGGAATGTGCTCCCCACTTTGAGAAACCCAGTCCAAGGTCAGTGACTTCCTGGGCCGGTGCCTTGGAGTCGATCAGACCGAGGAACAGTGAATGGAGATGTTCCAGGGAGGCATGGGCAGGGTGTGGAGATCAGCGTGGGCCGAAGTGGTCAGCAAGTGGATTTTGAGAACTATTTTCAAGGCTGAATTAACTTCCACGCCTGGAGGCACCATTAACGTCTGCTCTCAGACTCCCCTTAATGGACTGAAGGCTCACTCCCGACCCAAGGTAAACCCTTTACCCCACCTTCCTCACTCGCCCTAGGCCTGGTGTTTATAAAGCCATTTGCACTCGCAGGAGAAGGGAGAATGAATGGTGATTGTTTCATCATTAAGTTAACTCTGCGACAACTCAGACGCAGCACGGGGGTGTCCCCATTCCTGTCCTCCCGCTGACCCACGAGTGTCTACTGTCTGTAAATACCACCCAGTGCTGTGAACAGGTGTAAGCTCCAGCTGAGTGAGCCCAGGCTGGGGCTGGAATGCAGAATTGCACCTTGAGTGTGCGGGGTTCTCCGGCTGCAGGGTTCCAAACATTTCACAGGCCCTTTCTAGCAAAGCTAATTAACTTCCCACTCCCCTGTCACCGGTGTAGAGCAAGGCATAGGAATTATTGATGTGACCGAGTTTCCTAGTAGCTGGTGGGTTGGGGTCACCTTCTTGCACTGATCTGAGGGGGGAACAGAGGACCTCGAGGTATACACACGTGCATGCGAGCACAGGAACATACGGGCCTGAAATCACACCATTTGATGTCATTAAGCTTGTGGGGAGCTTTCTGAAATGCACTATGCAAATGCAGGTCTCCTTGAAAGGGGGGCCCCTGAGCCTTTGTGGGTAAATAATCTCACATGGTTGGGGGACATTCTCAAAGCTAGGGTTTGGGATGCATGGGACACCAAAGGGAAGACAGGAAGCCTGCGGGGGTGGGGGGGGGAAGAGATGCTAAAATATGCACAGGGAACGTGTTGAGAGTGTAGGAGGCAGCGTGGGAACACATTCGTCCATGGATTCAGCCAATATTTACTGAGTACCTGCCATGTGCCGAGTACTGGGCTAGAGGCTAGGGTTACAGTGGTGAACAAGATGGACAAGGGCCCCGCTCTCAATGGAGCTCACAGTCTAGCTGGGAGACAAACCACAAACAATGAACCAACTCCTTATCTCAGCCTCCAAGGCCTTTTATGATCTGGCCCCGGCCTTGTCTCATCTCCTGTCACCCTCCCCTGGACTGCCAAGCTCTAGCCACTTGGCTTTCTTTTACTTTTTGAACACACCAAACTCATTCCCACCCCAGGGCCTTGGCACGTGCTTTTCCTTCTGCTGGGAGCATGCTTTCCTGGATTTTCATATGACTTTCTCCTGCTCACTTCTCAGATCTCATCACAAACATCACCTCCCCAAGAAGGCTTCCCTAACCACACACATCTAAATTTCCATTTCTCTCTCTGTCACTTTCCATTCCATTGCCTAGTTTTATTTTCTCCTCAACACTTACCACCATCCTGGATAACTATTTGTTTCTGGGTTCCGTGTCTTTCTTCTCCATGTAAATGTGAGCTCCTTGGAAGTAAAGCCTTTGTCTAGTTAAAGGAAGCAAACAAAAAGTTAATAAGTGATTGTGCTTGTGACGCAGTGAGCAGCTCAGTGAGAGAGGATAACGTGGACAGGTGTGGCCTGTTCCGGGCTTGGGGGATGGGGGTGGTCAGGAAAGGCCTCCCCAAAGGGTGATGTTTAAACTGAAGTCTGCAGGACAAGAAGGAGCCAACGTGGAAAGCAGATGGGGGCTGGGGAGTGTTCAGCCGGAGGAGAGGCACCTGCAGGAGAAAACCCCAAGATGGCATTTTTTAGTTGACATTTTTCAAGGAACCGAAAAAGACACCCCTCTGGACAGTCAGGCCTGAGTTTGAATTTCAGCTCAGCTGCCTCCAGCCGTATGACCCTCGGGCAAGTCACCTCCCTCTCTTGGCATTAATCTCTATCTTTATAAAATGGGGATTAAAATGCCTTCCTTGAACTGTTACTAAAATTACATAAGGTAATATATAGAGAGAGTTTGGTACATAGTTGGAGCTTAATAGATGTTCATTTCTACCTCCCTGCCCTTCACGAGGTTGCTAGGAGACACCCCAGGCTTCTAGGACTGGCCTCCTTTAAGACAGGACCCTCTCCACTCCCAGGCCTCATGCCTGCTACCTTTGCCCCTCTCCTTGTATCTGAATCCCAAGCCTCCCCCCACCTCCACCCCCGCTTCTTCCATCTGTATAGCCCACTTGGCCCCCCACGGGCCTTTGTCTACAATCCCCTCACTGAAGGCTGCTCAGAGATGGCAGTGACAGCTTGTCCCACCTCAGAGCTGAGCTGGGATCAGACCCCAGATCATCTAAATCCAAGACCAGCGTTCCTTCCATTATACCAGACTGAGGTTCAGAGACGGGAGGTTGTAGCTGTTCACTATCAAGGATGCTCCCTCCTTCAGGTTCAAGACCCAGGTTCAAGACCTCCTTCAGGTTCAAGACCCAATAATGCTGACCTGCCCACTCTTGAGCTGAGACATTGCCAGCAGGATACTAGTAACTACCAGTTACCAAGCACTGTCAAGGAGCTAGGTGTGCTTCTAAGTTCTTTTTTTTTTTTGGTGCTAGGCGGGCCTCTCACTGTTGTGGCCTCTCCCATTGCGGAGCACAGGCTCCAGACGCGCAGGCTCAGCGGCCATGGCTCACGGGCTCAGCTGCTCCACGGCATGTGGGATCTTCCCGGACCGGGGCACGAACCCCCGTCCCCTGCATCGGCAGGCGGATTCTCAACCACTGCGCCACCAGGGAAGCCCCTGCTTCTAAGTTCTTTACAGACATAATCTGATTTTGCAGTCTCAGTAATCACAGGAGGTATTATAGTCCCACTGTATAAATGAGCACGTTAAAACTCAGAGGTGGGGCTTCCCTGGTGGCGCAGTGGTTGAGAGTCTGCCTGCCGATGCAGGGGACGTGGGTTCGTGCCCCGGTCCGGGAGGATCCCACATGCCGTGGAGCAGCTGGGCCCGTGAGCCATGGCTGCTGAGCCTGCGCGTCTGGAGCCTGTGCCCCGCAATGGGAGAAGTCACAACAATGAGAGGCCTGCGTACCACAAAAAAAAAAAAAAACAAACCTCAGAGGTGAAGTGACTTGTACAAGACCCATAACTGTGAAGACACAGAGTTTATAACCCAAGCAGGGGTAATGTTACAAGTCTTTAATAACTGGCACAGCATGACCACTGGCCAATCAGAAGAGACATCAGCTTTGCAAACCTGGCATGGCATACCTAGGAACATCAGCTCCCATGAGGCCGACTGCAGCCCATGATGCCGTGGGGCCCCCTGGGGAAGCCAGTGCACTTGGGGTAAAAATGAGGAAGCTCCCTGCTGGGTCAGACAGTTTGGGAGAAGACCAGAGAGCTGGCCCCAGCACCAGGGTGTAGAGAATATGATATCCAGACAAGAGGTCATCTCCCTGAGGCCACTTAGCACAGTTCGAAGTAGGAGGCAAATCCCAGAAGCATGGCCCCAGAGTCTGGGTGCAGTCAAGTGGAGGGACATGGCCTGGCAAATCTAAGTAGAGGAGCTGAGGTTGGTGTTCAGAGACCCACAGGGGCCTGAAGCCACCAAAGCAAGTGAGTCCTGAACATCTAGGCCAAGGTCCATGTCTCTGAACCCAGTCTGAGTTCCTTCACATTATTCAGTCATAATTCCTTTACTTTCATCCAAGACGGCAGCCCTTTGGTCAAACTGTCTGGACTTAAAGCCCAGATTCATTCCCTGTTAGCTCTGCAACCTTGACTAAGTTGCTTAATCTCCCTGTGTCTCACATTCTTCATCTACAAAATTTTATTGAAGCAATGATTACATAAATTGTACTTTTTAAGCCCTGTGTATAGTACTCAATAAATAAATAATTTTCCCAGGATGCTTTTATGAAACACCAATCATACCAAACTATTTGCTTTTCTCCTGTCACTTTCACACCTTGTATTGGTTAGGAATTGTGCCTGGCTGCTGGTAAAATAACCTAAAATAACAGTGGTTTAAACAAGATAGGGGTTTATTTTCTTCTACTTAGAAAGAAGTCCAGGGCTGGCATACTATGTCCTCAAAATCATCAATGTCCCATGTTCATTTTTTTTTCCATTATCCATGGTGCATGGTTTCCATTATCAAGGTCACAAAATCGCTGCTGCAACTCCAGCCATCATGTCTTCATTCCAGGCATGCAGAAAGAGGAAGAGAGAAAAGCAAAAGGGTGCAGTGGCTGAGTCAACCCATCTTTAAGGAGCTTTCCTGAAAGCTCCACACAATTACTTTCCACATACTATTGATTGGAAATGGCTTGTGTATCTGCAAAGGAAGCTGGGAAATGTAGTTATTTTAGTTGGTCTGTTGTCACTTAACAAAAATCAAAGTTAGGTTGCTAAGGAAGGGGGCTATAGATATTGTGTGGGCAACCAGCAGACTTTGCCTCTTTTTGTCCATGGTGGTTTGTGTACTTGACATATTCCCTCCCTGTTAAAATCATACTCATCCCTTGAGGCTTGGCTCAAATGCATCACTTCCCTAAAGGCTTACCTAGACTCCTCTATCTAGCACATACCCCTTTCTACCTGTATTGCTCAACGCAGTAGCAGCCACTGAGCAATGAAATGTGGCTAGTGCAACTGAATAATGGAATTTTTAATTAAAATGACTTAATTTTAATTAATTTAAGTTAAAAAAACTAATATTGCATTCAGTTATTGGAAAACTTTAAGTATGTTTGGAACAACTTGGGTATGCAAATCTAGCTTTTCAACCATAAATTATATAATCTAAATACAGATCAAGTATTTTCAAGGAAAATTTAACATCTGAATTGAGATGTGTTATATTTACACACAGATTTCAAAGACGTAGTACCAAAAAAAAAAAAAAAGAAGAACATAAAATATCTCATTAATTTTTATATTGATTACATGTTGAAATGATACTATTTGGGATATATCAGGTTAGATAAAATATCTTATTAAAATATTTCATCTGAAAAAATATAATTGCATCTGTTCCATTTTACCTTTTGGATGTGGCTACTAGAAAAATTTTAATTATATATGTGGCTCTGAGTATATTTCTACTTCACATCTCTGCTTTCTATTTTCTGTATTTCTTTCTATTTTCTGTCAGTTGTTAATATATCTGTCTCCCTCCTCCGTGTACATAGCTACATAAGAGCTGGAAGCCTAGTAGGATTTATAGCAGCTATTTACTGAGCACTCGTTCTGTGCTAGAAACTATGCTTTTTTTTTTTTTAAACTTAAGAAAAAATTTTTAAATAATTATAGATTCACAGGAAAGTATCAAAAAAAGGGACAGGGAGGTCCCATATACCCTTCACCCAGTTTTCCCCAATGAGAACATCTTGCATAACTATAGTATAGTATCCAAACCAGGAATTGGCATTGATACAATTGACCAATTATTCAGATTTTGCCAGCTTCAGGTGTACTCATCTGTGTGTATGTGAACATTTCTATGCAGTTCTAACAATCAAGATACAGACCGTTCCGTCACCACAAATCTCCCTCATACTACTTCATAGCTACTATTCCCCTCCCCCAGTCCCTGACAACCATTAATCTATTCTCCATTTTTTTATTTTGAAAATGTTACATAAATGAAATCATACAGTATGCAAACTTTTGAGATTGGCTTTTTTCACTCACTTGAGATATATCTGAGTCATTGTGTGTATCAATAGCTCATTCTTTTCCATTACTGAATAATATTCCATTGTATGGATGTACCACAGATTTTTTATCCATCCTCTAGTTGAGGGACGTTTAGGTTGTTTCTAGTTTTGGATAATTATGAATAAAGCCATAGTAGACATTCATGTGCAGGTTTTTGTGTGAACATTGGTTTTTATTTCTCTGGGATAAAGGCCCACAAGTGCGACCGTGCACTACGTCTTTTCATGTGACATCATGCCACTATATACTCTCTATTGTGGTAAACAGCATGTGAGAGGAGAGGGAAGAATACGGGCTTTGAAGAAACACACCAGGATTCAGATCTTGACTCCGTCACCCACGGTGGGCAGTGCTCAGTTTGCACCTCTGTAAAATGGGTGTGTTGAACACAACTCTCAGGGTTCCTGAGGCCAGCATATAAGCAAAGGCAATTGTGTGGCAGGTGGTAGGTGCTTTACTAATGCAGATTTCTTTCCTTGCACCCCCTGTGGATCTAGCATAGGCACTAGCATAGTGCCTATGGCGTGGAAGTTGTGGGATCAAGGAAGGAAGCTGGGGGTGGGAGGTGGGGCGGCAAAGAACGGAGCCCAGCTGGGGTTTCAGAACAGGTGGGTGGGCTCACGTACTCAGCACACAGCCAGGATCTGGCCTAGGATGGAGGCCGCCTGCTCTGGCTGGATTGGAATCCCTTCTTGGAGTGGCAGGTGGCAGGTGCACGCTGCCCGCTTAGCAGGTGCTTGTGGCTGGCAGTGTCAACAGAGGCTCAGAATTGTTGGTTAGAACCACAGTGAAGGCTTTCAGAGCCCTCCCCTCCATTGGCCCCACATCGCACCGGAGGCCTGGGAAAAGAACCCATCTCTTCTACGGTGGGTTGTCTAGAATTAGCTAATGGCTGCTATTTCTTGAGCATTTACTATGCACCAGACACTGAGCATAAAACATCCATACAACGGGGAGAGACTTTCATTCTTCCCATGTTACAGATGAGAGAAGTGAGGCTCAGAGAAGTGATGTTAGTTGCCCAGCCCTATCTAACCCCAGTACCCTTCATTTGATCCTGTGCTATACCACTCCAGAATAACCAGTCTCCTCTATCTGTCACCTATATGCCATCACACCGACACATCCCTCCCTCCACCAACTAAGCAGAAGGAACCAGTAAGAAACCACACAGGAAGGGTCTAGTGGAGCCTTAAATCCATCCTTGAGAGTAAGAGTAAGCCTTGCCTGGTGGTTGGGTATATACGTGAGGACTCTTTTTACCAAGTTAACAGATACTCAACCTGATCTGACTTATACCAAAATGAAAATATATTGGCTCCATTGACTAAAATGTGCAGGGCACAGATGGGTCCAGATGCTCCAACAACATTATCAGAAATCAGTCTCTTTTTTTTTTTTTTAGCATTGACTTCATTGTTGAATAGCTTCTTTCTTTCTTTCTTTTTGTGTCTGGTGTATTTCACTTAGCATGTTTCAAGGTCCATTCATGTTATAGCACATATAAGAACTTCATTCCTTTTTATGGCTGAATAATACATACAGACATATCTATACATTCCTGCCTGTCTGTCTACCTATCCATCTATCTATCATCTCACATTTTATCTATTCATCTATTCTTGTTTTCAGAACGGTTGGGTTATATGGTAATTCTGTTTACCTTTTTGAGGATGCTTTTTTTTTTAAACATCTTTACTGGAGTATAATTGCTTTACAATGCTGTGTTAGTTTCTGCTTTATAACAAAGTGAATCAGCTATACATATACATATATCCCCATATCTCCTCCCTCTTGCGTCTTCCTCCCACCCCCCTATCCCCGGTCACAAAGCACAGAGCTGATCTCCCTGTGCTATGCGGCTGCTTCCCACTAGCTATCTATTTTACATTTGGTAGTGTATATATGTCCATGCTACTCTCTTACTTCGTCTCAGCTTACCCTTCCCCCTCCCCATGTCCTCAAGTCCATTCTCTACATCTGTGTCTTTATTCCTGTCCTGCACCTAGGTTCCTCAGAACCTTTTTTTTTTTTTTTTAGATTCCATATATATGTGTTAGCATACGGTATTTGTTTTTCTCTTTCTGACTTACTTCACTCTGTATGACAGACTCTAGGTCCATCCACCTCACTACAAATATCTCAATTCATTTCTTTTTATGGCTGAGTAATATTCCATTGTATATATGTGCCACATCTTCTTTATCTATTCATCTGTCGACAGACAGCAACTTAGGTTGCTTCCATGTCCTGGCTATTGTAAGTAAAGCTGCAATGAACATTGTGGTACATGACTCTTCTTGAATTATGGTTTTCTCAGGGTATATGCCCAGTAGTGGGATTGCTGTAGCTTCTTTGTAGGGGCAAAGATGGTCACCATCAGCTCCATGGCTGCTTTCTATCAGTTTAGCAATCTCAATGAGAAAGAGAGCACCTATTCTCACGGAGTTCCCATCAGTGTCCCAGGATTGACCATCACTGGACCACACGTGCATGACATGCCCAGTCCTGATCAGTCACTGTGTAGCCAGGAGAATGGGACATGCCAATCGCCAGGCATGGGACACATGCCCATATCTAGAGTTGGTGGGGGGCTCCCCCTGCATTCAAACAAAGACTGACAGTGATGACGGGATGATTCCCCAAAGGAAAAAAAATGGATGCTATTCCCAGGAGATCAAATGGTATCTGGCCAAACCAAACAAACAACGTAGAGTGTCCCCCCGCCCCCAATTCCCATGAACTATTTCAGCTGTGTCACATCTCTGCCTGTGCCAGTTTGGGGAGGAGGGGTTCCCTGTGGTGAGAGATGTTGGAAAAATTCCTAGTGGCTTTAGGAAACCAAATAGGCAGTATCATAGGAACTGCCAGACATTTCAAGGGCAATTGTTTGAGAAGGACAAGCTTTTAGGGTGTGTGAAGCTTGAAGTTATCTATTTTGTTACCTCTACATAATCTCTCTCTCTCTCTCTCTCTCTCTCTCTCTATCTCTAGCTCTCTCTCTCTCGTTTCTCTCTCTCTCTCTCTCTCTCTAGTTTCTAATAGATTTCAACTCTTCAGAGGTATTGAAATTGGGAACTTCACACTGAGGGGCCAATTGCCAGAAGCTCACAAGTCAGGGAACTTGATTCTCGCTTTGCCTTGAACCTGGCAAAGAGAGGTAGGGAAAAGTCAGGGAGGCCCCAACCTCCTATGCTTGCATTTCTTTTGCTTTGGAGTCAAGATCACAGCCAAAGACTTCTACTAGCTAGCTGGCTCACAGAGTTTGGGTCAGGCTGGGGCTTCTCAGAAACCACTAAGCTGCAGAGGTTCGTGAAGTCCCCATGGCTCATTTGGAATTCACCGCTTTCCCTCATGTCGTTTTTGTTCAAAACACCAGTCAACCCTGAGTAAAGGGATAGAGCCGCCACACAGAGAACAAAATGCTCTTCGGCCCTGCGTCTTTCAGTTCTGGCTGTACAAGAGCACTTTTCTTTTCCCCTAACAGGAAATTCGGGAAACCAGCACTAGCTGATTTTTTTAAAGGGGCTCACACATATAATAATGATAGTGATAATAATAATAATAAAAAGCTTTTCAACTTATCCAGAAACTTGCCCAGGGCAATTCTGACCACGTTTGGGCTGGGCCTTTGTGACGTCACACTAGCAATCAGCCAGTGGACGGGTGGCTCCGACTTCCTAATCTGCATATTGCCTCGCATTGGTTCAAATTTCAGGACCATCTGTATTGTGGTGGTTTCTTTATGTTCAAGGTTACCCACGTCAGGCAGAAGAGAAACTCCGCTTCTGGCCTTCCTGCCTGGTTAGATTTAAGGATCGGAATCAAGGCAGTCAGTCGCTTCTGGGAAAGGGGCCTCGTGGTTATGAAATCCAGCGGGGCGTGGAAGGAGAAAGTGTTGGCAATCCAGAAGGGTTGGAGGCAGGAGTTGGCTCGGTGAACCCGTCTTTATTTTCTTGACCCTACGAGCACTCCCCCTACATTTCCCAAGTGATTTAATTATCTATTCTTTGGCTCAAGGGCGGTCAGCCCTGAAATTTGGGTGAGGAGAAGTCAGACACAGGTTACTTAAATTATTATGCTTGATTTTATCTTGCTGACTGGTAGCTCAGGCATGTGAATTGAACGTATGCAAATGTGAGCACAACAACATGCATAATTTAAGATCCTCAAATTAACAAGAGGGAAACAATTGTAATCTTACTGCTTTCGCAGAAGCCCAGTTTTCTGAGAATGTTGTAACTTTTTTTTTCCCGGCTGTCTGAAAGGAGGGCTTGGAAAACAAGGAATTTGAAACAGAAGGGTGTACGGAGCTACTAGTGGCAAGGAAAAAGCAGGAAGACTGTGATATTACAATATAGTCAGATTTCACTTAGGTGTCATTTAATTTGGGTCTGGTGTAAATAAACTCAAACAAGCTTTTCTTTACTTTGTACAATCAATAAATATGGCATCTACTAGAGCTCTGGTTCTCAACCCACCCCCGCAAGGTTTTGATTCAACAGGTCTGGGCAGAAATAAAGACATTTAAACAGATGTCCCAAGTGTTTTCTGCCAGAAGAGGACTACCCTTGAGAAGCTCTGCCTTGATTTTTTAAATATTTACGCCAGTGGTCTTCAAAAACTATTGAAATATCTCAGCAACTGAAATATTTTTGCATGCAGTCGTTATCTCTTCACTTGCCTCTCATACCCAAAAGCTATGCAGAAACCCCTAATCCAGACATTCACAGATCTGAACTTGAAACTAACTATGAAGAGAGGTGGAGCAACCATGACAATGTGCCTGGAGGACCTCTTACCGCAAGGCTGTTAACTGATCAAGGGCCCCAGTGCTGGCTCTGATGTTCCCAGGGCTGCTGCTTCCAGCCGATGATTGAGCAACAGCAGCTGTGCTCCATGG
Organism: Kogia breviceps; assembly: GCF_026419965.1. NCBI lineage: Eukaryota > Metazoa > Chordata > Mammalia > Artiodactyla > Physeteridae > Kogia > Kogia breviceps. Next base: position 77,761,176 of record NC_081324.1, on the reverse strand, counting down.
GCCTTGCCGCACCTTCCTCAGACTGCACGGTGGTCTAGGATGCTTCCCACAAGACCTTTCTTCCCTCTCCTCTTCACTGGGATTCTGATGGTCTTCCTAACTTCCCTGGCTCCCTCCCTGTTTTGTCTCACACGGACCTTCCCCCTAATAAAATCCTTCTGCTTTAAATCCGGCAAGGTTTTGACAAAGAAATTAGTAGTGTAACAGGTATAGCAGGGATGGCATTTTTGGACCTTCCTTTACTGAGAAGCTTCTCCCCTTGCACCTTGTCTACCTTACGTTCTAAGACGAAGAGCACAGTGAACGTCATCTCAAGAAAGCAGGACCATATGATGTAGGGGAAGCCCATCCAGACAGGAATAGGAAGGGCAAACACTTTCTTGAGGACTTCAGGCATCATTTCATGAACACAATTACGTTCTATTACCAGATAAGCTTCCTACATTCATCTGAGGAGATGCCTCCCCCACTTCCTAACATTCCTTCTTTTGCAACTATACTTTCTTCCAGGTAATTAAATCGTTTCTTTCCAAATAAATTCTAGCATTTGAACAACTTACTCGTTTAGGTTTTCTCTCCTCACACAAGTCATATTAGTGAGTTCAGATTTCCAGGTGCCATGCTGTGAGTATTAGCTAAGAATAGGCATGTGGGAGAGGGGAACAAACCTTACTTTTATGGCATTTATTTTGCTCTTTTCTTTGACTTGGTCTGACCCCAGGACTTCCATACTGCATTGTTTCTTGGTTTCTCATCTCATGGAGATAAGAGCTCAGTTTCCTTCTAATTTTTTTCTTAGAATCAAGGAGCTCTTTCAAAGCCCTGTCCCCATTATCTCAGGGCAGAATTTAACATCATTGTGTTTTCAGTAATTTCTCCAACTCTTTCCTTTTAGGCAGAAACACCACGTTTGCTTTAGAGCAATATTTCTTTGGAGAGGGGGGGCTCGATAAAGTCTCCCTCTGTGCGGACAGTGCCTGGGCTGGCCCTCCAGAGCCTGTTTATCAGACCAGCTCACGTGGCCTTGGTGGTTGCCATTCTTGGACCATCAGTACTTCCCCCCCAGAGGAGGAAGTGGCTCTGGTTTCCAGGGCAGGGAATTCTGGGGCAGTAATTCCCTGGGGTTTCCATTTGGAACCCATTTGGCGTCTGGCACCATTTTCATCTTTATTCTAGTTCTGACTTCTCCTTGTTGGGAGATGCTGTGATGGTTCACAGAGCTCTCATCCTTCTGTTTTGGCTCTTAACAAACTGCATGGAAGTTGCCTGTTTACATATCTGTCTCTCCGAGAGGTTTTCATGTAATGACTGTATATATCCAAGCTGCAATTAAATCCCTCAGGCCTGCTACAGTGCCTGACACATAGTAGGTATTCAATAAATGTTTGATGGAAGAACGCTGCCAAGAGAGATCAGGAAAGGCTGCTGTTGGGGACCTAAGCAGATCCACAGGTGTAGACATCCTCCTCTCATTCCTAAGGCCAAATGGACCCAGGAGAGAGAAGGCTACAAGATGCTATGGGTGTAGAGTCCTGGATTTGGCTAATGGTAACCCAAAGCTGCCAAGGGTGATGTAATCAAAGGGACTAGCATGAACCTTCATCGAGGAGAGAAGGCTGAGCTCAGTGACACAGTTTTGGTGTAGGAAGTCAAGTGTGACCCCTTGTCCCAGAGGGAACTATGAGATCACGGCCAATATGGAAACATAAATCAATCTGGGGGTTAATATAGGGGCTGGAGCCAAGATACCTAGCGGCTATTAGGAACAAAAGCCAAGCTAACCAGGTCAAGGTGAATGATCCATGACAAAGACTGTGAATGAGTTGACTGTCAGTGTGGTTCATCTGGGTTGAACGCTAGCCATGTGGCTAGGGTGAGACCTGCCAGCTTAAAGGCACATGGCCAGGCCAGGCCCCATCAAATGTCTGAACACTGAAACAAGCCTAGGAGCCAGGCATCCTAGACTCGGGCACACAGGGCCAAGAATCCCCAGCCGAGTTGGGCACTTGGGATTCTTTCCAGGGGAAAGTAGAGCCTATTAATCAAGATCCAAGTGAACCCGTTCCCAGCTCAAACAGAAGGGTCAGTCAGTGGAGATCCAGGTGGTTGGAGTCAATACATCAGCAATTATCTCTGAAGAACCAAGATTTGAGACTCGGGACATTTTTTTTTTTTTTAACATCTTTACTGGAGTATAATTGCTTTACAATGGTGTGTTAGTTTCTGCTGTATAACGAACTGAATCAGTTATACATATACATATGTCCCCATATCTCTTCCCTCTTGCATCTCCCTCCCTCCCACCCTCCCTATCCCACCCCTCTAGGTGGTCACAAAGCACCGAGCTGATCTCCCTGTCGGGACATATTGTATAGCGTTCATCCACCCACCCATCCATCCATCCAACCATTCATTCATTCATTCATTCGCTCATTCTTTTATGTATTAGGCAAGCAGGAGGATAATGCAGAATCCCTGTATCTGGTATACTAACCTAGGAACCTCAGCCCTGGCATTGAGGTCCTGAAGTCTGAGCAGGACCAGGTGTAATCACACTCCTTTCTGGATCTTTGAAGCTGTAGACTATCTTGTAACTCTCAGAACAGTGACAGGATAGGTCAGAAAGTCTAGACCAAGACTGAGCTGGAAGGTAGGGTTTTAAGTAGACCCAGTTTCCATGCATTGGCTAATGCAGAAAGAGGACACCAGGCACACACAGACACACGCATATGCACACACACTCCCCATGCTTCAAATATCAGTCTAGTTGACCTTCTCGATATAGACAGCTCTTGACTGCCAATATATGGATTATCTACCTAATGATCCCAACACCTAGCAAACTTCCCTCCACCTTCACTCAATCTGTGCAAAGTAAGTTCTGTGTTAGCCAAAGAAGAACCTAATTAGGAAGGTAAATTTGCAGAATTCAAATTATATAATGCATTCCAAAGTCAAATAGAAATTATTATGGATTAGCACAGACAGGAGCAGGATGGAGTCTGCAGGACCTGCTCATTCATGCATTCAGTCACTCACTCAGCAAATGTTTATGCATGGCGGGGGGACAGTGGGGAGAAGGAACTACAGCCCCTTGCTGTTTTAAGCCTGCTGCCCTATCATCTTTCTACCTTATTCTGAGCAGCAAGTGAACAAAGGGAGGAGGTTGTAAAAATAAGACCTCATGAGAGGCAATCAGAGAAATAAAATGCCAGGTCTATTGAGGAAACAGGGCATGTGGTAGAGTGGGAACCTCAGATCCAGTCAGGGTGTTTGAGCCCCTCTTGTCCCAGCTGGAGACCCATTCTTCTGGCCTCGACATGCCCCAACCTGCCAGGTTGGATGGAGGCACTTCTTCCTCCTCCAATTAATCTGCTGCCAAGTTTCTGGCTTAGGAAAGGGGCAGTCAGCTTCTCTGTGTTCCAATCTTGGCCTTACTGCAAGGACCAGAGTTCTAAGTTGCTGAGCTTGCCTGGTAACCTGGCTCTAGGCCCCAGACTCCCATGGCTTGGTGCTTTGGTTTGGTGCTCTTGGCTCTGAACAGAAAGCTTGTCCATGAGCAACCCTGCTCAACCAGTCAGGATCACCTTTGGCACTGACTGTAACCAAAACCATTACAATGGCTAAACACATGAGGGGCTATCTTTTCACCAGAAAATTGTGGTGTTGGTTGAGTGGCTCAGTCATGTCAGGACTAGTCTCTGAGAGTCTCTTGACCACTTGCTCATGACCACATTGAGGCTGCCACAGCTCCAGCCATCACTTTCCCAATTCAGTGCAGGAAGACGATGGCAGAGGCAATGCCTGCTGGGACCTCATTTGTCAAGAAAGCAAAAGCCTTCTGCTTAGGTCTCATTGGCCAAAACTGGGTCACATGGCCAGACTGGCTTAGACCCATCACCACCCAACCTCAGAGGCTGGCACGTTGCTAACTCAAACAAAATTGTATTCTGTTAGCAAGGGAAAATGAGGGAATGGATATTGGGTAAACAACTAACAGGCTCTACACAACTGTCAAAGTGCTAAAAGGCAGGAGTCAGATTCCTCTTCTAGAGATATTCATTAATAAATGATAACTGTCAGTATCATTTAGTAACTGTCTAGCATCCATCCCCCCCTTCTCTTGCCTGTGGGTGGGGAGTAGGCAGGAGGGAGCAGTTGGTAAAGATAAATATACATAACAATATCTAGCTTTTACTAGCCCCTAAATGTTTTGCTGCGTCGTTACATTTTATCCCCATGACCGCCCTGTGGAGCTCTCTCATCACCTCCACCGTTTAGATGTGGAAACTGAAGCACAGAAAAGCTTCAGCATCTCACCCGGCCTCCCACAGCAGCCAATTAGACATTGTGGGTCTAACCAAAAAAAGGCGGGGACCTAGCAAGCCTTTCAAACTACATTCAAGAAGGAGCTACCGGTGTAACAATATGCCAAAATCACAAGGACCGTCTCTACTTTTCCCTTGTGCTGGGATTTGGATGCCTAAGCCCCCTTCACATCTGGGCCACCCCCCATTTATCCTTCAAGGGCAACTCACACTCTTTCCCCTCTAAGAAGCCCCTAGGGCTGAACCTTTAGGGTGAACTGATTCCTCTTTCCGGCGAGCTCCCTGCAATGTGTGCCTGGCTGCCCCTCTCAGCTTTAAGCTCCTTGAGGACAGGAACCATGTCACTCTTGTCTAGAACAGTGCTTTGTTGCTTAGATGTTCAGTTACGCAGTTTTGCTAAGTCTATTCTTTTTTCTTTTTCTGTTTTTTACTTTTAAAAAATGTCAATGCCTCCAGTGCCTATAGAAGAGTCCAAATTACTTAACATGGTACGGAAGCCCCTCACTGTTGAACGAATGAATGAATGAAAGAAATTGATTATGAACCATTTTGGTACAGCAAGATATTGATTGCATTTGGGGTGATGAAGTTTGACCAATAGACAGTCCACACCCCTGGGAATAAGGACAAGCCTGCAAATCGTAGGCACTCGTATTTAACACATCTACTGAAATGATACTAACAGCTGTCCACCAAGACCCACCGTGGACCAGGCACCAAGCCAGGCCCTTCATGTACTTTGCCTCATTTAATCCACCCAAAAAGCCTATGTTGGACGCATCATTAATCCATTTTACTTTTTGGTGGTCTGCTGTGACAGATTGAAGTGGAAGGATTGGAGGGCATGAAAAACTAGGTGAAGCTGAATAAAACTAGAAGGTTAAGACATGGGGGGGCTTCCCTGGTGGCGCAGTGGTTGAGAGTCCGCCTGCCGATGCAGGGGACGTGGGTTCGTGCCCCGGTCCGGGAAGATCCCACATGCCGCGGAGCGTCTGGGCCCGTGAGCCATGGCCGCTGAGCCTGTGCGTCCGGAGCCTGCGCTCCACAACGGGAGAGGCCACAACAGTGAGAGGCCCGCGTACCGCAAAAAAAAAAAAAAAAAAAAAAAAAAAAAAAAAAAAAAAAAAAAAAAAAAAAAAAGACATGGGGTTTTCTACTCAAAGGGCACAGGTGGGTGATACAGGAGGTTGGGTGGTGAAAATTTCAGGAAAACTGCAGTGAGAGCAGAGGCACAGCGATAAGGGAACAGCAGAACCCACAGGTTCTGTTGAGCCAGGGGCTTTCGGTCACATATGAGGCATCCGCTGTCTAATATTTGTTTTTATTTCCCCACGTGGTTAATTATTGTAGCCAGTGTCTGATAAGGCAGCGTCCCTCCCGCCCAGAGAGCCAGAGTTATCTGCAGTTTTATGGCCCTGTCACACGGTAATGAAGCAGATAAGCTGCTAGGTGGTGGCTGCTTGGACAGTCATTACAAACCCTGCTGAGAAATATGACTGAGAAGTGGGGGCTATGGATGGCGAATGAGACAAAGGGGTGATGAGAACAGAAGTAGTGATCGGAGCTGGTCCAGCAGCCCCTGGGCCTCCAGAGCAAGCTGCCTGGGGCTTGGCTCAGCACCCCTGCTCCTGATTATGTGGGGAAACTCAATCTTGACACCCCAAAGGGAAATTCTGTTCTAGGTGCATAGCCCGTATTCCCCCAACTTATCCCCAAGTATTATAGGTATTCATACGATAGGTATGGGCAGGTAGCCCATCATATGTTCAAGGAAACAGCCTCAGAGAGGCCAGTGGACTCCTTTAAGCTTAAACCATTGCTCGTCAGGTTTTGTGTCAAGCGTTTCCCATGTTTTAACTCAGGAGTCAGCAAATTATGGCCCGTGGACCAAATTGGGACTGTCATCCATTTTGTGTCACCCATGAGCTCAGAATGTTTATACACCTATAAATTGGAGGAGTGAAATCAAAAGAAGAATACTTTTGTGATATGTGAAAATCACATAAAATTCAAATTCCAGCCACAAATAGTTTTTAAATAGCTCCACTGAGATTTAATTTTTATATTTTCAAGGTCTTTTGAAAGTGCACATTTCAATGCTTTTCTTTTTTTTTTTTTTTTTTTTTTAAATATATATTTATTTATTTATTTTTGGCTGTGTTGGGTCTTCGTTTCTGTGCGAGGGCTTTCTCTAGTTGTGGCAAGCGGGGGCCACTCTTCATCGCGGTGCGCGGGCCTCTCACTGTTGCACCCTCTCTTGTTGCGGAGCACAGTCTCCAGACGCGCAGGCTCAGTAGTTGTGGCTCACGGACCCAGTTGCTCCGCAGCATGTGGGATCTTCCCAGACCAGGACTCGAACCCATGTCCCCTGCATTGGCAGGCAGACTCTCAACTACTGCGCCCAGGGAAGCCCTTCAATGCTTTTCAATACAATTAAGGGGGTGCCAAAAAAATTGGGATCAAGGTAAATAATATTTTAATATGATATTTTAAAAAAATAAAAATCGATGCTCCCAAATCTATAATGAATAAAATATCAGCATTTCATTTATTTATTTATTTTAAAAATCTTTATTGGAGTATAATTGCTTTACAATGGTGTGTTAGTTTCTGCTGTACAACAAAGTGAATCAGCTATACACATACATATATCCCCCATATCACCTCCCTCTTGCGTCTCCCTCCCCCCCTCCCTATCCCACCCCTCTAGGTGGTCACGAGCTGATCTCCCTGTGCTATGCGGCTGCTTCCCACTAGCTCTCTATTTTACATTTGGTAGTGTATATAAGTCCATGCCACTCTCTCACTTTGTCCCAGCTTACCCTTCCCCCTCCCCAATATCAGCATTTTAAATAAGGATAGTCACAGTGCAGTGCCAAGCCATATTGTGCCCTGAGGCAAGAGGAAAAAATCAGTCATACTGATCCTGTCTTTATTTAAAATGTTAATATTTTGTTCATTATGAATTTTTCCCATTAATTTTAATTTTTGAAAAATACAGTATTAAAATATTTATCATGACCACTGAGTTTTTGGTGTCACCTTAAATTTTGAACCCAAAGCAAGAGCCTCAGTCCCCTTGTGACCTCAAGCCTGTGTCAGAGAGCCTCAGGCTGGAGGATGTAGCATTTAAGGTGGAGGCAGTGTTACAAGGCGGCCAGCAGCTGGGAGGGGACATTTTTACTCAGATTCCTGTGACTTTGGCTGCGTTGTAAATGGCACATTTTTCTTTTTTACTGTAAAAACATTTTAACAACATTTAAAAAAAGTTTTTATGAGAATACTTTCTGATTCTAAAAATAATAAATGGTCCTTGCAAAAAAACCCCCTAAATCTTCAAATAGCAAAAAGAAAAAAATTCACCCCAAATCCCATCACCCAGAGATACTTGCTGTAAACATATTCGATGTCTCTCCTTCCAGATTGTTCTCCAATCTTCTACATAGAGATGGATCCGTATTCAATGTAAAGGCGAGATAGTTTGGGTTCAGTTCTAAGATCACTGTGCTAAAGCAAGTATCGCCATAAAGCGAGTTACACACAATTTTTGGTTTCCCGGTGCATATAAAAGTTATGTTTATACCATACTGTAGTCTATTTGTGCAATAGCATGATGTCTAAAAAAATAATGTACATACCTTAATTTAAGAATACTTTATTGGGACTTCCCTGGCGGTCCAGCGGTTAAGACTCCACGCTTTCACTTGCAGGGGGCACAGGCTCCATCCCTGTTCAGGGAACTAAGATCCCACATGTGGTGCCCTGCGGTGTGGTGAGGAGGGGGTGGGGTGTGTGGCAGAATACTTTGTTTCTAAAAAATGCTAACCACCGTCTGAGGCTTCAGCAAGTCAATCTTTTTGCACCAGTGACGTCAGAGTTCACTGATCACCACAACAAATATAATAACAAAAAAGCTAAAAATATTGCTAGAATTACCAACCTGTGACACAGAGACACAAAGTGAGCAAATGCTATTGGAAAAATGGCACTGTTGCTACAAACCTCGAATTTGTAAAAAATGTAATATCTGCAAAGCACAATAAACCAAAGTGCAATAAAATGAGGTGTGCCTGTATATAAATGAGATCACACTGTACATACTGCTGTATAACGTGCCTTTTCACTTGACATATGTCATGAGTATCTTTCCATCTCAGTAAGTACAGACCCACAGCATCCATTCTTGATGGCTGCATAGTACTCCATCATAAGGACACAGCGTTTACACAATAAACTCCCTACCCTTGAGCATCTGGGCTGTTTCCAATAAGAAGGAATTCTTTTAAGAAAAATAAATCATTTAAAATTACTCCCAAACAACAGGTTTCAGTTTTTGCCTTCTCTTCCTCTCTGTATGGCATGACATACTTTCACATGGTTGATATCATAGCAAGCACTCCATTTATATTTTGCAAAGCTTATTATAAACATTTCCCCGTGTTGTTTTACAGTCTTCATCCAGTTTTCTCTTCCTCCAGGGTCTGCACTTCACATATCCTTTGTTTGCTTGCTTATTTTAACAATCTTTTCAGAATGCTTTAAAAAATTTTTTTTTAGCTTGTTGGCCATATAAAAACAGGTCTCAGGCTGAACTTTGTCCATAGATTTTCCAGCCTACAGGTTATTTTGCCACCCCTGTCTCTATGCTGCCGGGAAGGTCTCTATGTATACAGCTTTTTCCTTCTTTTGAACCACTTCCTTTGGATAACTTCCCAGGAATGAGATTACTGGATCAATGGACAGCACTGTTTTTAAAGGCCCCTGGTATATATTGCTGTATTATAAAACTGTGCCAACCAGCAACTTGTGAACATATAGGTTTCTTACAACCTCACCAAAACTTGTTATTATCAGATTAAATCTTATGCTAATTTAGTAGATATAAAATGATACCTTGTTTTTACCTCCATATCCGATTGTTCTCAAAGTAGGGGATATTTTTCATGTGTTTGATTGCTCTTTGTTGAGTAACTTAGAGAAGCCAAACATTAGAATCCCCTGAAAAGGAGCTATCCCGAGCCCCTTTCTTCAGTTCAAGAGATGAGATGCTCCTTTGGTTCAAATCTGAGTTTGCATGTAACTTCTCAGTGAGTTCTGCGGCATTAAAATGACAGAGAGAAACCCAGTGAGGCCTTATCCCTCTGTGGCAGCAAAAAGGACTGGAAAGTAGGTCGAGGAATTAATCCTGCTGGTTCCAGTAATTAGAGTAGACAATGGGGTCGAAAGTTCAGGCTGAGCTGGGGAATGCAGCTGAAGAGTCTCTTACCAGCCTTGGACGCCTTGCCCCTGGCCCTCGGCACTGTCCCTGGACCAGGCTTCCATCATGGCAGTCTCAAAGTGTATTTTCTTTTTCCCGCTCTTTAGAGCGGCATTTTTTGGCTTTTCCTCCCATGAGAAGTCAGGTGGTCCCAGAGGCAGAAATGATTCCCCCTGAGAACCTACTCCCTTCCAAAGGGAACACCCGAGGTTATTTTCCTCCTCAAGCTTCAGCAACTGGTGAGAAGTATTAGTTCTCCATCTGTGACTGAGTCCAAAATAATGTGAGATGCTCTTTTTGCTTTCAGTGCAGGTTTGCACCTAACTCTTTAGCACATTAGATGCATGAAAATGATGAACAGAGGCTGATAAGGCGGGAGGGACTCTGGTAGAAAGATTTCAAGTATGAAGTCAGGGTTGAACTTAATGATAGAGTCCTTCTAACCCTTTCTTACCAGGTTTTTTTTTTTTTTTTTTTTACATAAAGCACAGATGGTAATCTCAGCTGGCTGCAGAAGCCAGACAAGGGAAGGAAGCATTGGATGGAAGATTATAGGGAGTGGTGAGGACTACGGTGAACAAAAGTGCTTTCCTAGCCCAAAGCATTTACACTCAAATGTTTGAAAATCATAGTTCCAGCCCAAACATGTTTGCAAGGCTGAAGTTGGGCCCCCAGTCACCCCAGTTTCTGAATTCTAGAAGCACTGCCAGCCTCTTCCATCCATCCAGCAGCCTCCATTGTCATGTTTCCATTTCATGTCTCCACTTCCCTATCCTTCCTCAGCTCTTCTCTACTAGGCTCACCTTGACTCCACTATGATAAAAGGCCAAACCTTCAAGCTAAACACTCTCCCAAAGAGTCAGCTTAGGGTGGGCAGACAGTACTTCTCCAGATAATGACACTCTGGGCTCTACTGGATAACACAACTGAGGGCAAAATTGAAAGCGGGTGGTCTAGTCTGAATGTAAGAAACAGAGACCCACTCAGTCTCCCCCGAGCAATACAAGATTTATTGTAAAGACACAATTCTCTCGGGAATCAATAAAGAACTGAGAAGCCTCCTCAGAAACAGAAAGCCACTGGGAAGCATTCCAGGGCAGGGTGGAGGCAGGACCTCAGCAATGGGACCTCTGGGCAGGCAGGTATCTTAAAATGAATCAGTTTCATAGGATTTAGGGGCATATTTTTCATTCAGTTTAATAAGCTTGGGATTTTGACTGTTTTAAACTGAAGATCCAATGAGTGCCCACCAGGAATTCAACTTACGGCTGAGAACCATGCAGACACACCCACCCATCTGTTTTCCCAGCCTGCATGTAGGATTCAACTTTACACCAAGGCATCAGAAATAAGTTGATAAAGGCTCATTAATTAAGCTTAACGAGCTGTGTGTGGCCACTAATTAAGAGATATGTGGAAGGATTTCTCCTTCCCTGGTGCTGAATTGGAGCTCCACAAAATGAGCCTGGGTAGTGAGATGGGGAGAAAGTCCACCTTGTCTGATGCCTGGCCTTGTGTTTTCAGAGGGTCTCCACTGGGTTCAGGCTGGGGTTTTGTTCATGGGGTCAGAACTGGAATGGGCAAGTAGGATACTCCAAATAACTAAGAGTGGGATGAGCCAGAGACAACTGAAAGCTGAGTCCTTAGAGAAGTGGATGGTCAAGAAGAGTGAATCTGAGTTGGGTCAGCAAGTCCAAGGACATGAGAGTGGCACCAGAAACATGAGTCCAAGCTAAAGGCTTGAAAATAGAGAAAATGGAAACAGAGTAAGTAATAAGAATGAGGATGTTCCAGCCATGCTGAACTTCTTTCAATTCCTAAAAAATGCCAGGTGCTTTCCTACTTCAGATCTTTGAGCATGTGATTCTCTGACATAGAACACTTCACCTGATTCTTTGACTGGCTGATTACTTTGCAAGCTTTAGGCCTCAGCATTTTTTGGTCACTTTCTCAGCAAGATTTTCAATAGTTGATACCCATTAATTTTGCCTGCCCAACATCCATACCAATTTGGGGGTATCAGCATCATTTTCAGTGTATTGGTCAGTTTTGTTGCAGTAACAAAGAGCCCCAAATTTTGTGGCTTACAACAACAACGATTTATTTCAGGTTTGGCCCATTTCAGCTGCTGCAGCTCAGCTCCATGTATCTCTCATTCTGGGACACAGGCTGAAGGAGCAGCCTGCATTTGGGACAAGTTGCCTTGCAGTTGACAGAAACAGCAGGTAACAACTGAAATGCACAATCTCTCTTAAAGCTTGTAGTTTGGACTTGGCATGTGAAAGACAGTCATATCTGCTGACATTCCATTGGCCAAAATAAGTCACATGTCCAAGTCTGTCAGGATGAGGAAGGATAGAACACCTCTGGGAGGGACTGCAATTCATGTGGCAGTGGACAGAGATGTATAATCTTGCTATAGGGAAGGGAGCAAATGGTTGGGAACAGTGATACAATCTACCACAATTTTCTGAAAATATGGTTGGCTGCAAGTAACAGGAGAATGCCTGACAAACAATAGCTTAAAAAAAAGTGGTTTATTTTTCTCACGAAATAAGGTCTCAGGTGATTCCAGAGTTTGTTTGGCGACACAGCAATATCCAGACCAGTATCTCTGTAATCCTCTTGGGCTTTCTCTCATGGTTGTCAAGAAGGCTAATGGCTGCCATTCCAAACTTTTTTTCCACATTCAAACCAGGAAGAAGTGGGAAGCGGTGGTACTGGCAACTTCTTGTCCCTTCTTATTCAGAAACAAAAGCTTTTCCAGAACCCTCTGCCTGACCCCCAGCAGCTTGTTTCATTGGCCAGACCTGTGTCATATGGCTCCCCCTTCCTGCAAGGGAGGCTGGGAAGGCAAGGAAGTAGCTTTCATTACCTTTGACAATGGAAACACACAGAAGGGAAGGAGGTGGAGACGTATATGGGTCTGGCCAGCCAATGGGATCTGCCATAGAACCCCTATTTCCCTCCCCCTGTTCCGTGTGGTCTTGGAACAACTATCAGTCAAGGTGTCCTGCCCTTTCACTATTTCTCCAGCAAGGGAGGGGCCCTTGACTCAAATGAACCAGGAATGGGAAATGGTCAGCCCTGATAAATCCTGTCTATGAGACATTTAAGACACTCCATTCCTCTTGCACCCTAGATCCCCAGCACTTCCCTGGTTCCTGTTCTTCCTGCACCTTGTCTAGTTTTTCCATTGCTTCTGTGAGCCACCTCACATCCTTCCAACCAAATTCCAGCATCATTTTCTGTTGCTTGCAACCACAGAAGCCTGGCTGATGACACCTTCCTTGACACGTGGTGTTTAAACAGGGCCTCCCCTGCTATTCTCTACTTCGATACCTTGTTGAGTATTTTAAGCCCCTAGAATTGTATAACTGCTTTGCTGTTCACTTGTGTCATGTCTTTTTCTGACACCAGACTGTAAGCTTAATGCAGACAGGGAGTGTGACAGACAATTATCACCGTAGTGCCCCAGAACTAACACATGCCTTATACATTTTAAAGTCTTAATGAATATTTATTAAATGTATGAAGGAGGTCTTAGGCATCTGGAGGTCAGAACTGGAATTTTAATGTTATTTATGGATACTTGTTGTCTAAAACGTGTTGTGTGGGTAACTCATGGTTTAAATGTGTGGGGTCAGTATGATGTAGGAGCAGCTGGAAATGTCAGGGCTACTGAAATGTGTTGTGGGAGCACTAAAGCACCCCAGAGAGGGGGGTTCTGAATTTCCAGCTCCTGGAAGAGTGGCTCTCAAGTTCTTTTGACCTTCGGCTCACTTAGGCATGGCCGAAGACCCTTCATCCTGTCTCCATCACCAGTTCCCACTTTCCGATTTGTGCAGTAGGAGTTTTACAGTGTTGGCAAACATGGAGTAGGAGCCAGACTTCCAAGAAGAACACTGCTGCTGAGTTCTTAGTAAAGCCTAGTAACATACTAATTTTAGTTAGGAGTAGTAAATTGCCGTAACTCAGTTAGTAGTTTCCTAGAAAGTGGCACTTAGTCACGCATAAAGCTGGAAATCCATGGATGTACTTGTTACTTTCTCGGAAGAACTAGAAGAGATGGCCTTTCGGGACCAGGTCACGGCCTTCAGGAGGCAGCGGCATACCCTCTCAGTGGGCTGCAGGCCACAAACTGAGAACGGCTCCATTGTGACCTCCAGACGGCAGACGTCTGGGGGGATGGGCTCCAGAGTCACAGCGAGGGCCTGCACGTCCAAAGTGCAGCTGGAGTTGTCCATAGAATGAATAAACAATACCTCCCACACAAAGACATATGACTAGATTTTCAGCGCTGGTGAAATGAAAAAAAAAAAATTCCTTTAAAAGCAAAGAATAATTCATAGTGGCTTTTTGTTGTTATCACTTCTTTCAAGCAACTGTTTCATGAGCAGGTTGGTGAGGTTTTGAGAGGTTTAAAAAAGGGCATCCTAAGGTGCGGAACATTGGGATGGTTGGGAACCAGAGGGGAGAAGGGCGGGGCTTGGCTTGGAGCCTCCCTCGGCTACGGAAGGCACTGAGGGACAAATCAGATCTCACCTTTCCAGCAGGCACCCAGCACCTCCTATCTGGCCCTTTGCTTCCTGAGGACTGCACTCACTTCCTCATCACCAAGGCGAGCACGTAGAATTGGATTTGCATAAGTTAAATGCGTGTATGGTGCAAGCCCCTGGTAGTAAGTGTTTTGGGTTAATTTGGCGGGGCGGGGGGGGGGTAGTTTTTAAAGTTACATTTTTTTTTAAAGTCGTCACTTTCTGTCCACCTCTCAGCTCTGCCTTCTCTCGGTTGGCTTCCTTTGCAGGCGGGACCTCCCACAGATGGCCCCCTGCAGCTCCCGGCTCACATCCTACCAGTTTAGCAATCCTACTGAGAAAAGAAAGCCTCTCTCCCCATGGTTTTGGCCAAAAAATAGCTGCCATTCATTGAGCGCTTCTTCAGAGCCAAGCCCACCTCCTGAGCACGTTCCAGGATTCGCTCACTGATTCCTCACAATGACTGTCTGATGTCGTTGCTATTATTATCCCACTTAAAAGCGAGGAGACTGAGGTTACATAAACTAGCCCAAGGTCACAGGGCTACTAAATGACAGCTGATGCCCTCAATCATCACACTTTACTGCCTGCTGCTACCTCGGACTTTCCTGTAGTTATTTCCCATATCTCTGGGATTGGGCAGGGCCTGTTTTTAACACTTACTGAGTATTAGCTCTGTTGCACTTGCTTTGTGGGTATTATCTAATTTTTATCCATTTCCCATATAAGGAAACTGAGGCTCAGAGAGGTTAATTAACTTTCCCGAGCTCACACAGACAGAAAGTAGAGCATTAGCAATTGGAACCCCGATCTGCTGGATTCTAAAGCTCTCCACTTAGGGACATTGCACTTATGGGCCTGCAACACCCTTACTCCAGGCACCCGTGTGACGCAGCTGCTGTTCTTTCCTCCAATTCCTCCTTAGTGAGGCCACCGCTGGCTGAGTACAGGCAGACCTCATTTACTGTGCTTCGCTTTATTGTGCTGCACAGATACTGCAATTTTTTTTTTTTTTAACAAATTCTAGGTTTATGGCAACTCTGCATCAAGCAAGTCCTTAGTCGCCATTTTTCCCAATAGCATTGGCTCACTTCATGTCTCTGTGTCACAATTGGATCATTCTCACAATATTTCAGACATTTTCATCACTGTGTGTGTGATGGTGATCTGTGACCAGTGATCTTTTATGTGACTCTGGCAAAAAGATCACAACTCACGGAAGGCTCAGATGATTGTTATCATTTTTTAGCAGTAAAGTGTTCTTAAATTAAGGAATGTGCATTGTTTTTTGACATCATGCTATTGAATACTTAATAGACTACAGTATAGTGTAAACATAACTTTTATATGCACTGGGAAACCAAAAAATTCATGTGACTCGCTTTATTGCAATATTTGCTTTATTGTGGTGGACTGGAACTGAATCCACAACATCTCAAGGAATGCCTATAATCTGTTTAAAACTGTAACCTGCCCCTCTGCTTCTTCCTAATCTCCTTACCTTGTCCGACTTTTTCTCCTAGAGGATTTATAACCTTTTCATATACTAGACTATTTGCTCATTTATTATGATCTGTTACTTATTATTTAGTCCTCCTGCTGTAAGCTTGACAAGGGCAGGGATCTGCTATATCCCATCTTTCCAGAACAGGGCCATGCATAGTAGGTGCTCAATTAATACTTGATAAATGAATGATGCTAAGACATGAGTCTCGACAGATGGCAGGTCAAGAAATCATCACAGCATTATGTCATAAATTCTGTAGAGTTGACAGGAGCATGGAAAGGGGCTAAGGGCATGTGGACCCGGAACGTTAGATGGACTGTGAGTGACAGGTGTAGGAGCCAGGAGGAACCCAAGCCCAAGGAGAGAGGGGCTTGGTTTGGTGTCTCCTTCCGTTATGGAAACCACCGAGGAACAAATTCAGTCCTCACCTTTCCAGATGGCATGCAGCACCTTCTATCTGGCCCTTTGCTTCCCAAGGATTACACTCACTTCCGCATTAGCAGGTGGAGGTCAGGCTGCCAACAAAAGGGTGGGCACTTGGAAAACAGAGTAAAAGGGCTACATCTTGTTCTGAGTTGGCTATTGACCAGCCAAGCTCCACAGGAACTCAGGAAAAGCTCCTCAAAGCCCACAAGTGATACTGGCTCTGGGATATGGGGCAAACCCATGCCTCAGTTTCCTCCTCTGCAAATGAGCAAATGAGCCTCAGTTATGAAGATCAGTCTATGGTTAGGGTTCTGTGATGGAGAAGCAGAAACAGTCACATGGACAAAGAAATAACTGATTAGAAGGTTGTAGGGTAGTTCTGGAATTAAAGAAGAGATGAGCCCCCGGGTCCCAGGAAGAGGGTGGACCAAAGCAGACCTGCAGCCCTCAGCCATGACCAATGACCACCAGATAACTGCACAGGTACCCAACTCCTGGGTGAAATCTCTCACTGACTTTGCCTACGTGACAGCCCCGAGACTGGGTCAGTTGAGGCAGGTTTTTTGAGCCCCTGCAGTATCTGAGGCTCTGTTCTAGGAGCTGGGGATGCAGCTGTGAACAAGACAGACAAGATCTCACCCCAGGAGCCTCATGGTAGGGAAGACAGACCATAATCACATAAACAAGTAAGGGAGCCTTAGGCCCTGACCAGTGCTTTGAAGAAAATAAAACAAGGCAGATCAGGAAAAGGTTCCTGGAAAAGGTGGCCTTCCCGACGGGCTTGTCGGATTTCCATAGGGAGAGACAGAGGGAGGAGCGTGCTGGACTTGAGAGACCGAGCGGAACACACAAAGGACGGAAAGTGCGGGGCACATCCCGGAAATGGGAATAAGCCAAGGAGGAGTGTGTAGAAGAAGGAAAAGAATGTGGGCTTCACACCGTGGAGAGGCCCTAAGGGCTGAAGGGTTTATGCTTTACCTCTCGGTTCAGATGGGTCTAGGGGACAGCACCAACTCATACAACGTGGAATCTGCCTCCCTCCTGCTAAAACTACATTTTAGAATTACCCATTGGGGGTGCTGCTACCAGGAAAAGGAGAAAGGAGTACTGAACACAGTATAAAAAGAGATCCGGGGCTTCCCTGGTGGCGCAGTGGTTGAGAGTCCGCCTGCCGATGCAGGGGACGCGGGTTCGTGCCCCAGTCCGGGAAAATCCCACATGCCTGCGAAGCTGCTGGGCCCGTGAGCCACGGCCGCTGAGCCTGCGCGTCCAGAGCCTGTGCTCCGCAACGGGAGAGACCACAACACAGAGAGGCCCACGTACCGCAAAATAAATAATAAATAAAAAGAGATCCCGTTGTAAGCAAATCCATTCATTCATTCAACAACAAACACATACCGAGCACCTACGCTGATGTTCCAAGCCTGGGCTTGACGGAGAGCCATGGAATCTTGGGCTACAGAGTCTTCCCTTCCCACCCACGGACTCCGCTCTCTCCACTTGCCTTCAGTTGTTTCATTTCTTCAAGTTCAAATCCCCCAAAGATGTCTGATTCTCTTGTGTTTTGTGTCCCACCGTGGGACACAAAATAGCCGATAGTGGCTCCTCAAAGCATGGCTGTTTCCATACAAAGGGAAGCTGGGTGGATGGGCGCCATGTCAGCATAACACTCACAGTCATAAGCTAGGATCATTATAGCGGGTCAGCCTCATATCCTCCTTGACTGAAGCCAGTGCGTAACTCCTGACTCATAACCAGAGTTACCTTAATGGTACTGGCCAGAGTCCTGTGCCAAGACTGTGGATCCAGTCCCACAGGCTGGGGGAGAACGGGTCATGAACTCTCCCAGCGCAAGCAGTCATGATCATAGAGATGCAAATTGTTACTGACAAATTTTTACTGCTGCATTTGCATTAAAACATTTGAATACTATTAAACAACTTATACTTTGAAAAGGTCCCCATTCCCCATTACAGGGGGTGGGAGGCACAATTAGCTAAGGACTAGTGATCTCTGAGGAAGAGGCATAGTGGGACGGAGTGCAAAAGCAGAAACTCATATGTTGCTGTGGGATTGTACACTGGGCCTGCCTTCCTAAAGAGCAACTTGGCAATACACTAAAACACTAAAAATACCCAATCCCTTTGATCCAGCAATTCTAGGAATTTATCCTAAGGACGTAATCAGAGGTATATTTGAAAATGTTCCTCCAAGGTGGCTCACTGTAACAGTTAATATAATCCTGAAAAATTAGAAGTAACTTAAATGTCCAATAATCAGCGATTAGTTGAGTAAATTATGGCACATCCATATGACAGATTCAATCGGTCCCAAAAAATTGCATAGAAGCATATTAAATAACATGGGAAAATGTGGTATATGAAAAAGCAGGCCATAAAACATTATGAACAATATGTCATTTTTGTAAGGTTAATTTTGGAAATCTTTGGGTAATAGGATAGAGTAGAGGAGTAATACAGGGGATAAGGATGAAGTCTCAGAGATCAGATTCAGTTTCCAGTTCTACCACTTATCAGCTGGAATGCTTTAAGCCTCAGTTTCCTCATCTGTGAAATGGGGCTAGGGTGGTTCCTGGACTATACCTAGGGCAAGGTACTCATTAAATAGATATTTCTAACTAAAATGGTGTATATGTGTGTGTATGTGCTCACTGTGGTGCTTTCTGGATGTGTTCAATTCTTTCTGAATTAGGTCGATATTGCTTTTGTAATTAGGAGCAAAGTCGATAACATAAAAATGGAGAGGCAGAAAGGAACCCTGAGAATATTATTCAACATAAGAAATGTCATCAGGACCAGAGGAATGTCAACAGTGTGTTAATTTGCCATCTCTGTCTGCTCTCAGAGTTGTCTGTTTTGAATCATTCTGTGGCATTTTTTTCCTCTTTTTTTAAGGACTAGTTCCAAGAATTAGAAAAAAAAAAACAAAAACAGAAAGATAGAAAGAAAACCCCCCAAACTTCAAGCCATGTGGGTGAGTGCAATTTGCAGAAAACCATTTCCAAAATGTTGCAGCCAATACAGGTCACATTTTAAACCTCAGATATCTAAGCAAGTATCTAAATTATGCTTGTAAAGTTTCTCTGCTTGATAACACCTTGCTTGTTGGAGATAATTTAGAGAGAAGGTTCCAAGGACATTCATTGGTTTTGCCTGCCCAGCATCCACCCAGTCTGTATCCCTGCCCCCATTGCCTGGAATCAGAATTTGGATACCTCTCTGGGATAATGCTCCTGTCCGCCTTCATCCTTGTGGCTCCATTGGGCCTGCCCATGTCTTGGCTTTAGAGGTAGGCATGATCCAGTCCTGATTAGTAAGAGTACAGTGTTCTTCTGGCCACTGGGATTGGCTCAGGGATGGACATGTGACCCAAGCTAGGCCAATAAGAGCCAAAGAATCTTAGCCCTGTGATTTTTTTTTTTTTTTGGTGGAAGTATTGATAACAAGAGTGCTCTCTTTCCACTGGGATGCTAAGCTGGTAGAATGTAAAGCTGGAACTGCCAGGAATGGCTTTAACATCATTTAGGGGAAGCCTGCTTGAGAATGGAGCAAACACAAAGGAAGAAAAGCCAGGAAACGACAAAGTCAGATTCCTGCTGACATCCTTTAAGCACAGGGATTCAGCCCTGCCTAATGCTAACAAACATTCCTTTCTGTTTAAGCCAATTTGAGTTGGTTTTCTGCTGCTTGCAATTGAAAAAGTCCTGACTGCTCCAGAAGATCAGTCTGAAGTGGCAGATACATTCATTTCATTTTAAGTTCTAAGCGTCTATAGTGTTTATAGTATTTCAGGTGCTAATGACTCATTCAGTGTCTCTGAAGTAGAGCTCCTCCAGGACTGGCTGCAGTGAACACCTAAGAGCCCTTTGCAATTAGCTCGTTAAAGGAACCCTGGCAAAGTGGTTGTCAACTTGCTTGAAAAGAGTTGTCTTGAGTAGGCTAAACCTTTCCCCTGCTACCTTGCACACACCACTCGACTTTGCAATGCATTTTTCAGAGTTAAGGCAGATATAGGCCCACATTCAACTCCTGGCCCAGTTAATAGAATTCTCACTAAAATATTTAACTCTTTATTTGTAATCCTTTCACACTAACAGAAACAGTGACACAAACAAAACATTGCAAAGAGGTTGTGTTTTCTGTAGAGAGCAGACCAGCCACTGTTACGCATTATAATGTGCTCTGCAGATAATGGTACGGTTATTTATATTTCGTTTCATCACCCTGTTTCCACTCCTTTTGGTGTGTTTACCAAGCTATAGATTGCTTGAAATGTTGAGCTCCTGCGTAATTGTTCTTTTTGCCTTGTCAAAATGTTTTAAAGGACAGTCAACAATCTAAGAGGTTGATTCACGTCAAAACAAGCTTTATTGAATTCCTAGGATCAGGTTTGGGGGAAACAGAAAGATGAGGAACTCTAATCTAAGTCTTCTGGGCATCACTGCCTAGCTGGGGAGAAAGGAATGTGGTTTAGTGTAGATGGCCCAGTCTCTTGGGGTTCAAATACTGGTTCTGTCACTTCCTCGCTAAGTTCTTGGGCAAATTATGGAATCTCTCTATACCTCAGTTTTTTCATCTGTGAAATGGGAATAATAATGATAGTACCTACCAAATAGGCTTTTTTTTTTTTTTTTTTGCGGTACGCGGGCCTCTCACTGTTGCGGAGCACAGGCTCCAGACGCGCAGGCTCAGCGGCCATGGCTCACGGGCCCAGCTGCTCTGCGGCATGTGGGATCCTCCCGGACCGGGGCACGAACCCGTGTCCCCTGCATCGGCAGGCGGACTCTCGACCACTGCGCCACCAGGGAAGCCCTAGGCATGTTTGATGATTAAATGAGTTAGTATATATAAACTTCATAGAACAATACCTAGCACTCAAAAAAATATCAAAGCTGTCTTTCTTTCTTGTTTTATGTCTTCACAGATCTCTTGCATAAGGTCTGGTTTTGATGTTTTCCCAGTAATTCTCAGGTATATCTTGGGATCAGAAATCGGCATATTTGGTGATAGTCACATGCATCCCTCAGAAATCCCTTAGGAAGCAGCCACGTTGCTCATCCACAGACCATCTCTCAATAGAGTAAGTTCTGCCCAGCCAGTTCATCCCACATTATTCTTTGGTTTAGTACCAGAAGAAGCAATATCCTTGTATTTAGGGGTCAGCTTGGATGAGAAATGATGACCCTTAAATACTTTAAAAGCACTTATAAACACTGGACTCCCACTCAGGGCAGCCAAAGGCCACATATGAGAAGAGGCCGACAATTCCTGAGACAGGGAATCAAGGGATCAGCCATCCTCCTGTCCCACCCAGAAGTCACCACGGACATGCCCACATCCCATAGCTTGCTATGAGAACTACCTGTACTTGTTACATTGTTCTCTCCTTCTCTCCACAAGCATGTGTGGCTGAATCCATGCACATTAAAGGCTTGTAGGAAGCAATTTCCCTATGTTTAGTTTGCTTCATAGTAAGACAGTTCAGAAACGTTAGACATCAGGGCCAATGCTAGC
Source organism: Kogia breviceps (assembly GCF_026419965.1). Taxonomy (NCBI): domain Eukaryota; kingdom Metazoa; phylum Chordata; class Mammalia; order Artiodactyla; family Physeteridae; genus Kogia; species Kogia breviceps. The sequence continues at coordinate 77,739,586 of NC_081324.1, read as the reverse complement.
ACCTGGGGTTCCCAACCCACCTTTACCTTGGAAGCCCTTATTGTAAAAAAGCATGAGATCTGGGGTTCAAAGCCTGAGACTTGAGTCCACAGTTTTCCACAGGGTGACCTTGTTACTGGTCACTTTATCTTTCTCAACTTCAGTCTCTTCCTATGAAAAAGAGGCTCTTGAAAATATATGCCACCCACGATTACTGAGAGAATGGAGATAAAGCATGCGTGTTAGGTTAAAAAGTGTATGTATGTATTATTCACTAACTCAGCAATTGCAGTATGGGACCAGGGTCTAGTGATGATGCTTAAGTTGGTCTCTGACCTCAAGAAGCACTCCCATGTGGGAAAATGTAGTAGCAAATGTGTAATGATACTACGATGTGGCGAGCATGATGGTGATTATTGTATAGTACCTGCCGATACTGCAGTCTTTCCGTAGTTCCAAAGGAAATGATCTATTTTATTTTGACAGTTAGTTAATGCATGTTTCGGTAGCTTCTGTTTTGTGTTTTAGAAGAGAAACACAGTTTGGGGTATATATACGTATATATCCTGAATATCCCTGTCCTTGCTAGCCATGAGGTTAGGAGGATTGGGCAATCCAATCAGGCTTCTTCAGTTCAGGGAAAGAATTTTGAATAACTGCTCGTGATCAAATTAGACAGATTTGTTTCCCACTAGTAAGCAGTCACTAATAGTTATTGAGTGTATGCTGTGCATATTTTCTTTTGAAAAGCCATACAGCTTGGCATCAAATGGGTTCCACCATCTACTAGCTATGTAATTTGTGACAGGTTATTTAACCTGTGTGAGCCTCAGTGTCTCCTCTCGAAATGGGGCAGAAAAAGTACCTACCTCATGGTGTCGACGTGAGGATTTAGTGAGATGGTGGGACACCAGGGGAAGTGTTCAATAATGGCAGCTGTCAGCTTTGGCTTCATGGGAAAGGCCTGGGCATGAGAGAGATTCTGTGCTGGAAAGATCTTTGTGATCACTGCAGGGCTCTTCAGGAGACCGGTGGTGTTAAATTTAAAGGAGGTTTTAGGTTCTTATGTCAGCACATAAGGCAAAAAAGGATGCAGTCAAGTTAGCCTTGAGAATGTCCTGCCCATAAAGTTGGGTATATATGGTATTGGGTATAAACCACTAAGGTTTGAAAACCACTGAGTCAGACCATAGGAGGCAACAAAAGGAATGTTTATCTACCGCTGCCTGAGGATTCAAATCATTCTGTCTCTAAGGAAGAGGGTCTCAACTGGGGGCAATTTTGCTCTCCCAGAGTACGTTTGGCAATGTCTAGACGGCATTTTTGGTTGTCATAACTAGGATGGGGCCTGCTATTGGCATTTAGTGGGTAGTGGCCAGGGATGCTGCTAAATAGCCCACAATGCACAGGACAATCTCCCAAAACAAAGAATTATCCAGCCTAAAATGCCACTGGTGCTGAGGTTGAGAAACCCTGCTGTAAGGTAACTATCAAATCCACATTTAGGAATGAGAGATGAAGGAGTCTGCTTGGATGCTTCTGCTTGTCAAGGCTGGAGGTTGAGGTGGGGTGGGGAGATTAATGAGAGGCCATATGTAAGGGTCCTTAGCACGGGGCCTGGCCCAAAGTAGGTGCTGAAAAAATATTTGCTGGGTTTATAGTTAAATCTTGCTTGATGGGTCCCATCACATACACTCAGTTTTTGAGATGTGGTGGAGAAATGCCGGGCCACCTGCTTCCTGTCTTCCCAAGCTGGCACTTCCACGTTTGCCCACGAATCAGTGGTGGACCTCATGTGGGTATCTTCCATGAGGGGGAGGTTCTGAAGCCAGCACCAAATTCAGATGTGTTTCTGCTATATCATTATTACTTAAACTTTCTAATTTGGATTCAGAATTACTGACCTCTCAACTCTCCGTGGAAAGCCTTCCCTCACAGCCACATGATTTTAAAAAGGAGCTCTCACGAATACAAACTCCATTTTCCCCCCAAACAGAAGGGGTCTGAAATAGGAGTCCATGTGTCCAAAGCAAAGCTGGGGCATAGGAAACTCTCAAGGACCACAAAGGCCAGAAAATTGCTTTTAAATGAAAGAGATATTTCCATTTCATTTTAGCCCCTAATGTATCACGTAACTCTAATATCATTCCTTGTCCAACTGAAATACTTGAATCCAAATAATTCTTAAGTCATTTGGACTCTATTCAAATGTGAATTCATCTCTTTAATCATCCTTCCCCTTATTTTTGAAATAAAGACTAATATTGAAAGTTGAGTCTATTTGTGGATTCTTTTTTTTGACTCTAAGATGTTTCTTTTTTTATGGTCACTGTTGCTTTCTTCCCCATCATTACTTACTCATCAGTGTCTTGAAAATCCTAAACTTGTCTTTTTCCATTTTTTCATTTCCCTTCATTTAAATATTGTGGACAGCAGGCAGACTGAATAATGATGAATATGATTAATATTCAGACTTAATAAGTCTTGTGAAAAGACCTTTTTATTCCAAGGAAGGAGGATGTGTTGTTTCGGCAGCATATGGTGTCATGGTGACAGAGTCGAATGTAGGGTAACCGGATGGGGGGAAACGGCATGTCCTGGCCATACTGACCCTGAGACGGGGGCGGGGGGGGTCACACATATGGTATCCTCTTCCAGAAGTGTGTTTCTATGTCACGTCTGTCTTGGGAGCTTTCTTGAATTGAAAGATTGTCTTGGTGTGTCTCTGTGACATGGAGTGAGACACATCATGCTCAGATGTGCAGCACCTTCTCCTTGATGTTCTCCTTTTCCTAAAACACCTATGATAGAGAAGACCGTATGAGTATCCAGAAATGGCAAATACTCAGCTATTTCACCACAACTCTCCACTCCTCTGCCTATGGCAGACATCACCAATCGATCATAGCATTGTTTTCCAGAAACCACACATACAGCCACTATTAGCTGATTGCAGAGTAAGCATGCAAGATAAAGAAGATTTTCTGCCTCTACTAAGTAAAGAAGGATAATACTTAGAAGAGCATTGGAATGTCACCACCACCGTATCCTTTTCCAGAAACCTCTTCAGTGCTCCAAATCCCAGTTGCCCAAAGTTTGAAAGAGAAGAGGGAGAGGTCAGCTTTGCTTTCTACATAGCAATTTGGTTTGAAAACTTGTCTCCAAGTCTCTGAGTGTGTAGAAACAAGCAAATTGAATGAATTCACTTTTTTTCTTAAAAGAACCCCAGTCCATAGCTTTTGAGCAAGGTGCAGATTTACCTTTGTTTATTTGCAATTTTCCTCTTGAAATCATATAAGATTACCCCTCCCCACTCCCAAACCCTACAACTACTGTTTTTTCCTCAAATTCATGGTGTTTTTACTACAGGGATTTTTTTTTTTTCTAATAATTTCCTGATGTTACTTTATCCATGAGGCCTCAGTCTGAGGTGGAGTTTTAGAATCAATCTAGAACCAGAATTAATTCTACCATTTTATAATTTGCCCAGTCAGATGCAAAAAGAAAAAAAGTATATGATTTTCAAGTACTTTCTACACTTGAGACTAAAAATGGCATTTTTTTTTTTTTTTTCTTTAAGCAAATGCAACTCTCTGGGTACTTACTGTAAGAGGATTTTAGTCACTGGAGACTTTTAAAAAAAGATCTCAAGCGAGAAGCTTCATTTTTTTTTTTTTCAAAAGGATATTTACTTTGGAAAATGCTACGTTTAGAAAAATTGTGCTTTGGATGACAACTGACCCACTAAGTTTTGCTGTGTTTTGAGGGGTAGAGAGGGGCGGAGGTTGGAGACTGTGTGAAGGCAGTTCTGTTCACCCACCAGCCAAGCAGAATTTGGGAGTTGATTTTCATTCATTTATTTTCATTCATTCATTCAGTCAGTCAATCAACAAATGCATATTTAGGGTCCGCCATATACAGAGCACTGTGCTAGACAATGAGACTACAGCCATGGGCAAAACATTTTCCCCGACTTCCCACTCTTCTCAGCTGGGCATGCCAGAGGATGAGGCCCTAATGTCCTAAGGCAGTAGTTCTTGTAGGGGTAATGTTGCCTCCCAGGGGACCTTGGGCAATTTCTGGAGATCTTTTTGGATGTCACAATTGGGGGATGGTACTACTGGCATCTAGTGGGCAGAGGCCAGGGATGCTGCTAAACATCCCACAATACACAGCCCCTCACCACAAAGAATTATCCAACCCTAAATGTCAACAGTATGGAGGTTGAAAAATCTTGCCTTAAGGCGTACACGATGTTTAAGGAACTAGCTTCTAGTCAGTGCTCCTAGATAAGCACCATCCTTAGGAGAACTGAGAAGATTGTAGCTCAACTCATTTTCTGTCAGGCTTTCTTCTCTCACCGAACTGTGATTGTGAGAGGTTGGTACCATTGCTCTCAGGGTGTGGTCCGTGGTGGTCCTGCAGCATCAGTATCGCTGGGGAGCTTGTTAGAAATGCACACTCTCAGACCCCACCCCAGGTCAGCTGGATCAGAATCTGCACGTTAACACGATCTCAGATGCTTCGTGTGCACATCATAGTTTGAGAAGTTACAGCTCTAATCAAACATGAAACAGAAGTTTTAAGTTGCAATTTTGATAAGTGCTAGTGCCATGGACTGAATGTTTGTGTCCTCCTCAAATTCATATGCTGAAATCCTCACCCCCAATGTGAAGGTATCAGGAGGTGGGGTCTTTAGGAGGCAATTAGGTCATGAAGGCAGAGTCCTTACGAATGGGATTAGTGCCCTTGCAAGAGAGACCTCAGAAAGCTCCCTCATGCCTTCCGTCATGTGAGGACATGGCCAGAAGACAACCGTCTGTGAACCAGGAAGTGAGCCCTCACCAGACACTGACTCTGCCTCGATTTTGGATCTCCCAGCCTCCAGAACTGTGTGAAATAAATGTCTGTTGGTTAAGACGCCCAGTCTATGGCATTTTTGTTACAGCAGCCCAAAGGGACTAAAACAGCTACAAAGGAACCCAGTCTGAGGGGTCAGGGAAGCCTTCCGTGAAAAATCATCCTGTAAATCGAGGGATAGATTAGGAATCAGCCAGGAGAATAGGGTTCCTGGCAGGGGGACTATCACGTGCAAAGGCTCAGAGGCAGGAGAGAGCTTGGCCAATGGAGGATCTGAAAGAAGGTGCTTTGTGTCTAGAGTCCTGTAGCATATGGTGTCCTAAGTAGCTGAGCGAACTGGTCAGACTAGGGTTGGGACCCCATGAACGATAGTTGTCCCAGGTGCCCCAAGTCCTTCTGTGAGACAAAGCAAGAGTGATCCTGCTGAGAACAAATGCTCCCCGAGCCCTTTGACTTAAGGCTACAGAGCCATTATGTCGATATATCTCAGTACAGATTTTGTAGTTTATGACACATTCTGGCAACGTTTAGATGCAATTTCAATGAGCCAGAATGTAGTATTGTAAACCTAAAACTGGATATCCCTTGAAGCTGTTAGAATCTGGCAGGAGACCTGCTCCCAATTACAAGCACAGTTTCCAACTTCACTGTTCCGTCCTCAAAGCGTTGAAAACAAAATCAATTTTTAATGAGGGACTGCTAAGCACTTTGCACTCTATTAACATCCCCTTTCGACTTCCAAGCCCCAGTATAGCGTACACCCGAGAAATGAAATGACCCCCGCTAACTGATTTGCCAGGGCAAGCGGGTATCCGGGGGATCTTGCTGCCGTTGCAAATATGGCGACCAGTGGATGGGAACGGAAGCGTTCTGTTCCCATCCCCCCCGATTCCCATCAGCACGTGGCCAGCCTCCCAGGGCTGGGTGGGAAATCGGGATCAGGAGAAGTTATTTCAATACGCACAGACAGTATACCCTTGGCCGCTTCACTCCTCATCCCTAGCCTATTACTAATCTTACAAACCATCCATTATCCACTCGGTATCTGGCAAATGTGAACTTGGCCCACGTCAAAGCCGAACGATGAGATCCAAGTTAGAAGAAGCGGGAGAAAGAAGAGAAAGTACAAAGATGAGCCAGACAGTTTTCCAACCTGTAAGGACATGTTGTATTTAACCAGGCCGGCTACGAAAGCCAAGCTCTGTTCCCGTTGTTTGTGTTCTGCTTGGGGCCTGGGTTATGTTTGGTGCAAACAGGTCACCGTTCCCCCTCACTTCCATCTGATGATTGGCGTATTGTTTCGAGCCGGCGAGGGATGATCCTGTGCTCTGGAGGAAGTTGGCAAGAAAGTTTAATTCTATAAAAAGAAACGCGCGGTCAGGATACGGTTTTCTATTCTGAGTCAAGGCAGAAGGGAGTCAGAAATTCCAACCCAGAGGGTCAGGACAGGCTCCAGGACCTGTTGAATCACATCTGAAACATGTTCCCCATCCTCCTTTCTCCTCCCTGTTCTTACAAATGGCCAACTGGGATTACACAACTCGCACTAATTTTATTCCACATGTGGCTGTTTCTTATTAGAAGGCTGTATCTTATTTTTTCCTGTACCATGTCATCTCTCCCGATTCAGGTGAGTAATTCCGTTTCTTAACAGGGAGGATTCTGTTCACACTCTTGGCTAGACTCAAAGAAAAAACGTGCACTCGAACTTTTTCATAAGGTGAGAACCTTCCGGTGTCTTTTAACCCTAGAATCTTTGTGGCAGAGCCTTTGTTTCCCCGTTCTGAAGAGCTCAACTCTTCAACAGGAACCCATGGAAAAGTGAATATTTGAGTCAATCAGCAGAATGGTTTTGGTCACCCAATACCCAACAACTGTTTCTAAAGGGTCTTGTCCCCACCTCCACCCACCAGCCCCCAACTGGAGTGGCGCGTTTTCTTTTTAACTGAATTCACCAGATGTTTGGGCGGTGCATAAACCTGGCTTTCCTGTCTTCCAAGTAGATGAAATAGGATCCAAATCACAGCATGTCGCCTCAGCTTCTCCAACCAAGTACTTAATGGTTCTTGAGAATAATGTAAAGATCGAGTCCAGTTTTCTTTAGGCCTCGGGCCTGTCGGATCCAGGTGTTGGCATTTTCTGGCCTTCGCCTTAGAAGGTTTCTAGGGAAACCCCAGATTCATGAGTGTGAGTCGATTTCCCCCGTTACCTTTCTCTATCACTTTAATGTTTCTGTCCATGTATCAGAAACTGTAAAAGTACACCCCCAAATCCCCCGAAGGGTGAGCTGCAAAAGTGGCACACACATGATTCAACCACATCTGGAGAAAAACTGCTCGCGATTCCGGAACCTTCTGTCTTTGCAACTCCGGGCCCCCCTGAACCAAAGGGGAAATGGGACCCTTTCATCGGCCTCCAACCTCTCTCTGCCTCATGCCCTGTTTTGCTTAGAGCAAGCCTCAGCATGCCATGCCACCTCGCCAGCCCTTTGCCAAAATCCACGAATGGCACAGAGAGCACATTAAACAGATGGAATGCAACATACATGTAAAGAAATAAGAGCTCTGCCAGGAAAGTTGGCAGCAGCGCTGGAATGCTTTAAACAGTGTGTGTGTGGGTAGAAAGAGTGAGCCCAGAGTCGGCGGGGCTGCCTCATTCTCAAGAGCTGTTTCTTTTACAGCCATGACCTGTTTTGCCAGTCAAAATAAATACGGTATTAAATGCCCCCTTTTACTGGCTCCCGATACCTTGGCAATGCAGTTTGAAATATGACCTCCTCTCCCTGGAAAAATGGCCTTTTAACTGAGTGGAAAGGATGTGCCCCTTCTAGGCAATAAGTAGGAGGGTCATGGATGGCGGGGCCTTCTGAACACAGACCTACTCAGGAAGCAGGAGCAGGAACGGCCGTGGAGTCAATATTGCTTGTTTAGAAGTCACTGCCTTTAGGAGGTTCCTGGCAGACACAGGACGACACTTTGGGAGCACAGGGCTGACTTGCAGGGCTTTCTGCCCCCTTTGATTTCAGCGGGAACAATAAAGCAGGAGGCCTGAGTGTGGGCGATCTCACGAGGCACCTCGAGACAGCCAGGCCCTCCCTTCTAGCCATGGTAACCGGGAACGGCCACAGGGCCCGCCAGCTCATGCCGTTTCGCTCTGTGCACACCCCACGGCCGCAGTCACCCCATGAGCACATTAGCCTCTTGCCTAGATGGAAGCTAGGTGGATTTCCCCCCAAGAGTCATCCAAAATCAAGTCATCGCATTTTCTGCATACTAGGCACATGAGATGTGTTTTCTGAATCATCCCATTACCTCATGAGATAAGGGTATTGCTACTCCTATTTTATATATGAAGAAACTAAAGTTCAGAGAGGTTGACTCAGCTGTCCAAGATCGCACAGTGTCACCTGTCCAAGATCGCACAGTGGTTAAAAGGGAAGCTGGAATTTGAACCCAAGTCTGTCTTTTCTCAATGATCAGGCTGTAAGGGCCCCATGCTGGCTTCTACCCAAACAGCTCAAGGCAGGAAGCCTGCAGAATCACTCTTCTTCATCCTCAGAACCGCCCTGTGAGGCAAGGTATTGCATTCCCCATTAAGGATGCCATAGGATGTGTTAGTCTTCTGGGCGGCTGTAACAAACTGCGTGCTTACAACGACAGAAGTATATTTGCCCGCGACTCTGGAGGGAGGCCACAAATGAAGGTGCTGGCAGGGCCATCCTCCCTCTGCAGGCCCTAGGGGAGTCTCCTTCCTTGTCTTTGAGTGGTTGCCAGCATTCTTTGGCTTGTGGCTCCATCCCTCCAATCTCTGCCTCTGTCTTCACGTGGCCTTCATATGTCTCCTCCCTTTCTCTTCTCTTCTAAGGACACTTGAATTGGACTTAGGGCCCCTTCTTATCCCAAGACGCTTAACTTAATTACATCTGCAAAGATCCTTTTTCCAATAAGATCACATTCCCCGGTTCCAGGGATTTGATTCTAAATCTTGGCAGGGGCACGAGGGGGCATTTTTCAGTCTACCGCGTCGGGAGCTGAGGAGATGATTTATGCAGTGAGGGTCTTCCCGATTTTGCAGGTCTGCAGGGTATACTATAAAATTTTTAAGAATTCTTGCCATCCCATATCCTTTGTTTAAAAAAGATTTATTATTTATTTATTTACTTACTTTCTCTTTGGCTGCATTGGGTCTTAGGTGTGGCACGTGGGATCTTTCGTTGTGGGGTGTGGGCTCTTACTTGGGGCGCGCGGACTCCCCTCTAGCTGTGGCGTGCAGGTTTTCTCTCTCTAGTTGTGGTGCGCAGGCTCCAGGGCACGTGGGCTCTCTAGCTGTGGCCTGCAGGTTCTAGAGCGTGTGGGCTCTGTAGTTTGCGGCACGTGGGCTCTAGTTGAGGCACACGAGCTTAGTAGTTGTGGCACGTGGGCTTAGTTGCCCGGCAGCATGTGGGATCTTAGTTCCCCGACCAGGGATCGAACCCACATCCCCTGCATGGTAAGGCAGATTCTTTACCACTGGACCACCAGGGAAGATCCCCCATATCCTCTCTTTTTAAAACAATGAGTATAATAACAACCAACGCTTCATGACATCTCACCAAGTTCTGCCACTTAGTGTCACTTGGTTCTTACAGAAACTCTGCCATATAGACATTGTTCTTTCCTTGCCAGACAGCAGAGAAAAATAAGACTATGACAGGTTAAGAGCCTTGTCCAAGATCTCACAGCCAGGAACTGGTAAGGGTAGGATCGGAACTCTAATCTGATTCTGTAGTCTGAGTTCTCAGGTGGGATACAAAACTGCCTTTTCTTGGAAACTCAGGACTTGGTTGGGAGACCGTGGTTTGGAAGGAGGTGGAAGTATGGGGGCAGTGGGAAAATTTATGCCATGTTTAGCCAAGAATTATTCTTGGGCGGAATATCCATAAAGGCAGAAAACATGGCACTTGATTGGGAAGGCAATCAGTGCCTTGGTTTCTCTCTTGATTTTTGTGATTGAGGACCACTGTCTTCTCTCTCTGGGCTGAGATTAGGGTCTCCCTACAGAGAAACAAGAAGGTGGGGGCCAATGAGAAAACGCCCGTTTTTATTGTCTTCCAGATTTCGGTTCAGTGACATCTGCCAATAGTTATATTCTTATTGCAGAGAAATTTTCACTTTTGTTGTGCAGTCATCTGACGCAGGAGATGAGGTAGACCATGGAAGACAAAAGTCAGAGCCGCCTATTTGAGGATGGCTGCAAATGGCAGGTGACTTCTTTTCCTGTCATCCGGTGACCACATCTACCGATTCAGGCTCCCTGGTGAACAAGATCCAACTTCTCTTTCAGTCGGAGCTGCTGATGCAGATATTGTCTCCTTTGAGCTTCTCAACAACCCTGTGAAGCCAGTTCAATACCGACCTGGTCTGATGCTCAGGGAGGTCAAGTCTCTTGCCTGAGCATGCCGACCGGCAAGTGCTAGGATCTCTCCAGGTGGCCTGAGTCCAGAGTCTGAGATCTTAGCTGCTGCAATACCCCCTCACCAAACCCATGTACCAAGTCTCCCCACTGCCTCGATTAAAGGAACTATAGATAAGGTAAAGAGGACGTTCAATCATTCATTCGTTCACACATCCATTCACACGTGTATATCTGTGTCTGCACCATGTGCCAGGAAAGCCAAAAGAAAACCCTTTCACTTATGTGTGCACCCCGGTCTCTGTGGGTCTGGCACCTCGCTGGACTATGGGAATAGGAAGACACCAGCTCAGCCTTAAAGAACTGGAGAAGACAGATGTCAGTTCATCTAGGACAGTGTGGTAGATGCTATTATGGAGATATGGAAGGAGAGAGAGAAGATGAGAGAAGATGGGGTCAGGGAAGGCTTCCTGGAGGAGAAGACCCTTAAGCTGAGATTTGAAGGAGGAGGGGGAAAGTGTCAGTCAGAGAAAGAAGGACTGGCCTGCATTTTAGGCAGTGGGTTGAAGATCAGGAGGCACAGACGAATCTGGCTATGCCAGGTCACATGTTTGATTACTCTGTATTGATTGGTAAATAGCCAGTGCCTGCAGCCCACCGCGCGCCTCCCTCCCCACCCTCTCTCCCCTGGGACTCCATCTATTTCCCCGTAATGGGGAAATGGAAGGGTTAACACCTGGTACAGCAGGAAGCTCCAGCACTCCAGTCCAGCTCCTTAGTCCTTTCCAGGTAGTGCTGATGTCCTACCGGTTATTAGTATTTGATTTTTTACTCCTGGGCGGCCGGGAAGCAGTTGAGTAAGAAGGCACAGAGGTGGGGCACGCTGCAGCCAGCACAGCTAAAAAATAGGGAGCCACAGAAGTGCTGGAGGTGAGGCTGGAAAACTATGAATGGCCCCCTGGGCAAGGACCCTGTGTGACATATAACAAAAACAGACTTTATCTTGAGGTTAATGTGGAGCTATTGGGGGTTTCTTAGGCATGCTATTTCCTATTTGATGTGTAATGATACTCAGTGTAATGCAGTCTTCTGAAGTCTAGTTTGATGAGTTTTGACAAGTGTTTACGCCCCGTGACCACCACCCCTACATAGATATAGAACATTTCTGTTCCTCCAGAAGGTTCCCTCTGTCCCGTCCACAGGAGGACAGGGGAGCTCCATGATGACGCTCTGCATTTTTCAGGATTGCATTTGGAAAATTCTTTTGCTCATTTCTTGAGCCCCTCTCGGATGCCGCACACCGTTCCAGCTGTAGAGAAGAGGGATGGGGTGCTTTCTGGTGGGGAGATGCCTTTGGGGAAAAGGCAAAAGGCGATTGTGGTATGCAGGACTGGCTTCACCGGCAGGTGACCTAAGCAGTCACAGGGCCCCACGTTGGATTTAATACTCTGCTGTCACCATCTTGAAATCCCACATAATTTTTGACCAAGGGGATGCATGTTTTTATTTTGCACCAGACCCCACAAACAATGCAGATGGGCCTGGTGGTACAATAGAAATTAGCAGGGAGCCACGAGAGAGAGGATGTAGAGGGTCTTACAGAGAAGACCATCTCGGGAGGAGTAAGGAAAGAGGTCAGGCGAAGAATCAATGTCACCCGAAGGATCCAATCCCCCAAAGTTCTCTTTCTAGGGATAAGCGCAAGGTGGTGGAGACCTTTCATATCTGCTGCTGTTCCTATAACTCTCCCCACGGCACCAGTAAATGTACATGGACTCAATTAATTACAATAATTAACACATCTGACAATCCAAATATTAGCTCGCAAGAACTGAGCACACTTATAAGTATTAAGTACAGATACAAACAATTAACAATAAGCTCACTGGCATTATTATCTTCTAATCAACTGTAAAAAAAAAAAAAATCACACCTTAATCCAGAGCAAAATGAAAAAAAAAAAAAAAAAAGGGAAGTGAGGCCTTTGCCAGCTCTAGAAATGCAGGTGATACAACGAAGAGAGATACAGTTTGGTAGGTTTTATTTGCTCTCTTGATGAATTTAATCAGCCTTCCTTTGCTGATGTCAAAACCAAAGTAAGTGCCTTGGTCCCTGTTTCTCCCTGCTGGGGCCAGATGTCTGATGGGAAGAGGTTGGCAGAGGGCTTCCAGGAGGCATAATTACCAGAGGCTCAAGGAGTGATGCTGGCAGCCCCCTTGGAAAAATCCATCTGTATCAGCCTCAGAAACGAACTCTTGTCTCATCTCTGGAATTTGGAATGAAGAGAAGGTAGGTGGCAAGGAATCCAGTTGACTCTTGGCGATTGTTTCTTCTTCTTAAAAGGAATTCTGGAGTTAGGCATTCAATCAAAAACCCCAAAATAAATACCTGGGCTGCAATGATATTGCAAGTAAATATTTCCAAATCCAGGGAATCTCGAAACAAACATTTCTCCCAACGGATGTTGCCTTCCACACACTATGAGAAGGAAGCTTTTGCAGTTATCTGAAAAGCTTGCCCCTAAAATCTCTATTTTGGCCTAAATGATGTGGTTTTGCTGCTTGGGGCTTCCCAGTTCTCTGGAAGGTGCAGAAGCCCTTGTCTTCATCATGTTAAAGTCTTGTTACCTTTGGTGGCCTTATGACTCACTGCAAATCACACAGGAAACTGAATACGTTCTCTCTTGCCCACCTTGATAACAATGGTGGCTACCATTATTTTGTATTAACTACATGCAGGCTCTGTGATGAGAATTTTGCCTACATTATCTTATTTAATCCTCCCAATAGGAAATTGTGTTGGCTCTGCCTTCAGAATGTATTCAGAATCTGGCATTTCTCACCACCTCTGTGCCAGCACCCTGGTCCAAGCCCCCATCTTCTCTCACCTGCATGACTGCAGTATGTGCCTAACTGGTCTGCCCGCTGCTGCCCCTGTCTGTCTGTGGTCTACTTTCAACATAGCAGATTAAATGATGCCTTTGAGATAGAAGTCAGCTCAGGTCAAAAACCTACAAGGGCTCGTTATCTCTCTCAGAGTAAAATCCAAAGTCCTCAGCATGGCCCACAAAATCAGCTCCTTCTGTTCTCCCCCAAAGGCACGCTAGGCCTGGCACACGAGTTTCCTCTGCTTTCTGTGAGCATGGCAGAACACTCGTGCCTCAGGGCCTTTGCACGACCTGTTCCTCTTCCTCCCAGATAGCCACATGACTTATCCTCTTTCTTTCTTCAAGTCTTTGTTCAAAAGTCACCTTCTTAGTGGGGCTTATGCTGATCACACCATTTAAAACGCAGACCTTCCCTCAGCTCTCCTGGTCTACTTTTTTCCCCATAAAATGTATCACCATCTAACCACTTCATAATTACTTATTGTTATGTTTATTTTTTGTCTCTCCCCGCAAGACCAGGGACCTCTTTCTGTTTTAGTCAGTGCTGGTTAACAGTATGTGTTGCACAGTGGGTGTATTGATATAATAAATGTTTGTCGAATGAGCCATGAAGTATGTTCTATAACCATATTACAGAGGATGGAACTGGGAGACTCAGAGGGGTTAAGTGACTTCCCCAAGGTAAGTCAGTTGACGGCAGAGTTGGGACTTGAACCCAGGCCCTACTGTCCCATAGCAATTTAACTACTCTGGTTTTACTGATCCCAAGTGAAGCCCCCCTTAAGATACGCTGATTATTGCAAGCTACCGTTCAGCAAAAGCCCATTTCAAGACCCTGCTCACCTGGTCTGGTATGTGGACAATTCAAGGTGAGTGCACCTGTGCTTAGTCGTAGTCAGAATTGTTAAATTTCCGCAAGTGTAACAGAAAGTGAAACTTACACGAGAAATCCTGGGTGACCCGTTTGATTCGTGTACTTTGGATAACAGCTCCTCAGATGCTCATGTGATAGTGATAGTTGGAATATTCTAAAAGTGAGATCTTAGCAGATGGAGCTCAAAGCATAGATAAGGTAATTACATAGTAATTATCTTCATCTATGTACTTACCCTGCTAGACTCGGGGGACATGATAGAGAAACTTAGGGGAAGTTTTTCCCACTCAAGCTATGTCCTCTATGGTCAGGAGACCAGCCTTCTGAGATTTTAAAAGCAAATCTTGATAAGGTTAAACATATCACCCCACAATTCCATTCCTACGTGTATACCCAAAAGAGTAGGAAACAGCTGCTCAACAAAAATATGTATGGGAATGTTCATAGCAGCATTATTCATAGTATCTAAAAGATAAAAACATCCAAAATGTCAATCAACTGATGAATACATGACTTGTGGTCTATCCATACAATGGAATATTAGCCATAAAAAAGAGTGAAGTACTGATGCAACATGGATGAACCTTGAAAACATTATGTTATGCCAAAGAAGCCAGTCAAAAAGGCCACGTGTGGTATGATTCCATGTGTACGAAATGTCTGGACTAGGCAAATCCATAGTGACTGAAAGCAGGTTTGTGGTTTAAGAGGGGCTGGGGAGAGGGCAACGAAGAGTGACTGTTAATGTGTATGAGGATTTCTTTTGGAGTGATGAGAAAATTCTAGAACCACACGGTGCTGGTGGTTGCTTAACACTGTGAAAGTACACAATGCCACTGAATTGTACACTTGAGGATGGTTAAAATGGTACATTTTATGTTACTTTTCTTTTGCCACAAATTTTTTAAGTAAATCTTTAAATCCTGGCCTTGGTAGCAGGACATTTTGGTTTGGTTCTGATTTGGTATGCAGATAGCTAAGGTTGAAGTCTCTTTATGACAACTCTAGGCTAAGAAGAGCTGCAACCTGTCAGATTAGGCTGTGTAACAGACTTGCATCTGTGGCTTGATTGGATGGTAAGCATTGTGGAATAGAGGCCTGATTCTCTGCACTCTCAGAAATGGTGGTGAGTACAGTGCTATTCAGACATGCCAGAAAGCCAATTCTTTATTTCCTTTACCATTGCCAAAGTCATATACCTTTGTTGTAAAAAGTCTAAATCTATGGAAGGGATGTTTTCCCTCTCATCTGCACTATTCCCACTCCTGGGTCTAGCCACCACCATCTACAACCATGTGTATATCCTTTCAGACCTTTCTCTACTCAGGTAGAATCATCTACATATAAATGTGCACATCATTGAATAGGCTTTTTTTTTTTTTAACAAAAACAAACTTATACTATACATATTGGTCTGCAGTTTGCTTTTTTTCACTCAATATCGTATCACAAAAATCCACATGAAAAAAAAAAAAATCCACATGAACACACACAGATTTATCTGTTTCTTCTTAATGGCTACATAGCTGGAAATATCACCATTTATTTAACCAGTCCCCTCTTGTCGGACAAATTAACTTTCACCCTCACAAACCAGGTTGTAAGGAACACCCTGTTCATATATTCTTGCTTAGTCGTGGGAGTTTTTCAGTGGGAGAGATTCCTAGAAGTGAAATTGCTGGGTTGAAGTCAGATCCTTTCTGTTCTGTGACTTTTCAAGATCACATCAGTTTGGGACACAAATGTATACTGTCTGTGGCCTTAGGACAAAAAGTCTAGAACTTAGAGCTTGTGATCAGGCTTTGCTCAGCTCAGCGTTCTACCCTGCATTTTGCAACTGTAGCTATTTTCATTCATTTTATAGGCTCACTATCTTCAGATTGATTCCAGCAGAGGGAAAAGAAATCAGGTCCTTCTGTGCCATTCCTCAAACATTTAGAGGAAATTGATTTTCCACATGGGCTGTAGCCAAGCGAGGAAAGCGCCGGCACAGAAGTCCCTGCTACAGGCTATTACAACCAACACTTGCAACAATTAGACTCAACCCAACTTGAGATACTCTATTAGTGAGTGTAATTCCTCATCAGGCTAATATTGCAGATTGCCAAAAGCAGCAGCAATTCTAAAATAGGATTTCCTTCATAATCCCTTTTAAAGGGAAGAACTTGAGGAGACTTGAAGTGTCTGGAGAAAGAAAGCTTTTATTCTCTTGACTGAGGAAAGAAAGCAGTTGGTCTAAGAAGCTGATAGCGTACCTTCCCTTTCTGCTCTTACCTCTTTAAGGTGCTTTCTCATGGCATTAGCTAGGAGGTTTTCACCTGCAAAGAACAGAAACAGGCAGGTTTGGGGTTGGTTGACTCAGCATCTCAACAATCTCACTGGGAATCCAGGTTCTTCCCAAAGTGCTTAAGAACACTGACTCTGGGGCCAGACATTTTGGTAGTGAATCTCAAGTCTACCTTGTAATAGCTGTGTGACCTTGGACAAATTACTTAACCTCTCTGAACCTCAGTTTCCTCATCTGTTAAAAACAGGATAGTAACAGTACACCAACTCATAGGGCTGTTGTCTCTGCTAAAGCAAGGGCAGGCAAACTTCATAAAGGACCAGGTAGTAAATATTTTAGGCTTTGCTCTTGGCAAGGTAGTTGGTAGTTTCTGTCCAACCACTCAGCTCTGCTCTTGTAGCATGAAAGCAGCCATAGACACCCGATAAATGAGTGGGCATAGCTGTGTTCCAATGAAATTCTATTTACGGACACTAAAAGTTAAATTTTATATAATTTTCATGGGTTGTGAAATACTGTTGTTTTGATTTTTCTTTAACCATTACAAAATGTAAAAACCATTCTTAGTTCACGGGCCAGCAAAATAGGTATGGTCACCCCTCTAAGCTAAAGCACATAATACATTTAGAATAGTACCTGGCAAGCCCTAAATGCTCAATAAATGTTTGCTGCTATTATTGTTGTTATTATTACCACATCCACCATCATCCTCTGGCCACCCTTCCACCTTTCCATGTTGCCTTCATCCCCCAGCCTGATAGCAAGGTGGTGGCCAGAGTTCAAGGTGGGGCATCCAGAGGGAGAAGACTCTCCTTTCCTGTGACACTTTGTTAGGAGCAAGGAGATCTTCCCTCACCTGTCTCACACGTGCCCACTGTCTCAGTCACCAGAGTGGGGTCACATGGCCTCTGCAGAACCAATCACTGGTAAGAGGAGGGATAATTCTTTGACCAATCAGGCCCACCCCTGCAACTGGGGGTGGAGTCAGTTTGCCCTGAGTCACTGCTGAACGGGGACTTGGCAAATGCCTGACCCCAACAGAGCTTTTGTTAGGACAGAGCAACGTACGACATGGATACTGGGTAGACAAGCAGCAAAGCCTGCTACACCCACTCTTTTAAATCCCCATGAATTTATCACAAGTAGAGGACCCGCTAATCTGGTTTATATATTGATATATCGTCCTTAACAAGAGCCAGCCTTTTAAAGATTTGGGCTGGAGAACATTGGCTCTGCTGACCTTTAAGTCTTTTTAAATAGACACTGTGGTCATAACTCACTGGATCATAAGCATTCCAAAGAACTTTATGGCTCTTTTGAGTTTACTACATACCCTCCCCATCTGATCCGTCATTTGACCTTCACAGTTCTCTGAAGCAAGGACCATGGTCCTCATTCTACAGGCAAGAGGAGAAGTGACATGACCAAGGGCATGTGGTTAGGTCCTGAAGCTGGACATTGAACCCTGGTTTCCAGCCTCCAGATTCCTGGCCCTTTTTTACTTTACCTGCTGGTTGCAGTGGCAGCTGCTGTATGGCAGGAAGAGTTGGTGGCCGAGAAGGTACTGGTGACAAATAGGGTATTTGCTGGGAGTCAACACCGCCCAAAACATTTGTTTTGGGTGAAGACGATTAGGTATAATTAAGGATTTTCTCTGGAGTATCCACAGGTTTTGTATACTATGAAATCTCAGGAAATAGTAAAATAATAATAATAATAGCAATGATATTATATTATTATAATAATAGCAATAATTATTCTGATGGAATACAAAAGTGCCTTTTTCTGATCTCAAAAGGGAAACATAATTGTCCAAGCATCTCTTTACGTTTAAGTCATAATTGTAATGTGTGCCTCCTTACATGGAAGCCCTGTTTTGGGCTTACTGACTTGCAAGATGAGAAAAGGGAATTCCCCCTCAAATAAAAGAAATCTCGCTGAGTAAACTGAGTGTACCCAAGTGAAGGAATCTTATGCAACCATGAGCTTTAATGCTCATGAAAAATTTTTAATGCCTTGAGAACACTCTGAAGATAGAGCGTTAAGGGATAGAAGCAGGGCACAAAATTACATGCGGAGATGAGATCAACTTTGTTATAAGGACCATGGAAAAGATCGGCAGTCAGGAAACCAAAGCATTAACCCGTTTGCCTCTGGGTCGTGAAGTCATGAGTGGTTTCTTCCCCGCAGCTTCTTTTTTTTTTTTTTTTTAACTTATGCATTTTTTTTCTTCCTTTTTTTTTGCGGTACGCGGGCCTCTCACTGCTGTGGCGTCTCCCGTTGCCCCCCAGCTTCTTTATATATTTTTTCTATTCTTTCCAGTCTGTCTACAGTACTCATTTTTATGATCAAAGAAAAACATCAAGTTAAAGCCAGAGGAAGACTGGGTAGTTTTGCAGGCTAGGATTTCTTATTATATAGACAGATCCTGGCAATAAAGGTCTAAGTGAGGCAAACCAGGGCTGTTTGCAGAGTGAAAGGATGAAAACGGCATCTCGAAGGATGCTCGTCCTCCAGAAGTAGCTGTGCAGCCTCAGCACAGCTGGCTGACAAGGAGAAAATGGACAGAATCCTCCAGCTATGGAGTTGGAAACTCACAAGCCGTGTGGCTTTGAGCAAATTAACCACTCTGACCTTCAGTTTCTTCATCTGTTACATGAGAATAATAACACCAAGTACATTGGGTTGAATTTCTTTCAATTACATAACATATTTTTATTGAGTTCTTACTGTCCTAGGAGCTAAAGATGCAACAGTGATCAAAGAAATAAGGTCCCTGTTCTCCAGCACATTCATTCTAGTGGAAGGTTAGGGTGGGGAGATGAGTTGAATATTGGGAGAGCAACAAAAGCAAATGTCCTGGGACAGACAATAGCTTGGCACTTTATTCCAGAGAGGGGTCTTATGTGTCTGGAGCTTAGTGCGTAGGTGGGGAGTGGAGCAGTTAGGGAGAAGTAGACAGGGGGTGAGTCTGGCAGGCCAGGGCAAGAAACTTCGATTTCATTCTAAATATAATGGGAAGCCACTTAAGGGTTTTTAGCCACAGACTAGCATGATCTGATTTAGAGTTTATGTCTTAAAAAGGCCACTTTGCTGCCATGTAGAGAATGGATTGTAAGATTGTGTGGGACAATCGATACACGAAAGCACTTAACATTGGGTCTGGCACAAAGTAAGTGTCTTAATAAGTGGTAACTGTTTTTCATTATTATCATCATTATCCTCATTATTATTACTACTCTTTTGTCTGCCTAGAGCTGGCTCATGATTCTT
Source organism: Kogia breviceps (assembly GCF_026419965.1). Taxonomy (NCBI): domain Eukaryota; kingdom Metazoa; phylum Chordata; class Mammalia; order Artiodactyla; family Physeteridae; genus Kogia; species Kogia breviceps. Next base: position 77,720,035 of record NC_081324.1, on the reverse strand, counting down.
GGACATTTAGCTTCACGAGATATTGACAAAGCATTCTGCTAAGCCGGTGAATTTTTCAAATGTGTTCTCCAGGTGTTTTCACATCCTCAGAGAGGTGATAGTTAGAAGCCAAACACAAGCTGGTAACTGTAAACTGAAAAGAAAAAAACCAAACAAACAAAAACAGTGAACACATGCCTGAACCCAGTATTCTTTCACCCTTAGAGGGTGAGCTCTGGTTACCTCGTAGCTCAAAGACGACCCTGGGTCTTGATTAGAGGTTTTAATCTCCCCCAAAGTACTGACGAAGCACCATCCCTGTTGTGAAATCCAGCATATTTGGGTATATTTAAGAATACCTCCCCTCCTGCCAACTTCTCCTTCCTCCAGACTTGGCTCAGAGATGACTTTCTCTGGGAAGCCTCCTGTGACCTTGTCCCAGGCCACACCCCAAACTAAGGCTGTCTTCTCTTCTCTGTGCCCTTGGAACTTGGGCAGAGCCGTAGCATAACACCTACAGCCTTGATTAACGTGAATTTCTTCATCTAGACTCTGAGTTCCCAGAACTGTACTAGTTAATGTAAGAGCCGCCAGCCAACTGCGGCTATTTAAATCTACATTGAAATTAATACAAATTAAATAAACTTTAAAATCCAGTTCCTCGGTGGCATTAGCCACATTTCAAATCCTTAGTAGCCACTGTATTGGATAGTACAGAGAGCAAATATTTCTGTCGTTGCAGAAAGTGCTAGTGGACAGAACTGCCCTGAGGAGGTGGGGCAGGAATCGTGTGTTATTTATTAGTTTAGAGCTAGCAGAGTGTTTAAGACATAGACTTGGGCTTCCCTGGTGGCGCAGTGGTTGAGAGTCCGCCTGCCGATGCGGGGGACACGGGTTCGCGCCCCGGTCCGGGAAGGTCCCACGTGCCGCGGAGCGGCTGGGCCCGTGAGCCAGGGCCGCTGAGCCTGCGCGTCCGGAGCCTGTGCTCCGCAACGGGAGAGGCCACGGCTGTGAGAGGCCCGCGTACCGCAAAAAAAAAGAAAAAGACATAGACTTGAGAGGTGGACAGACCCTAGCTCAAATCTCAGCTCCTAATCTTACTAGCTGTGTGATCTTGGCCAAGTTCATCTTCTCAATACAGGTGTCCCCTGCTTATCAGAAGTTTGCTTTACACCACTTCACTTTTACCAAAGACCTACATCAGTACCTGTTTTGGTAACTGAAGGAAATCTGAAGAGGATTTTCACTTTTATGGGAAAAAAGGCTAAAAGCCAAAATAGGGTTCAGTGTTTGTTTTGCTGTTCGGTTGTCTATAGAGGCAACAGGTGTCCCAAGCAGCAAGAGTCGTGCCGCCAATCTCCTTCCCCGGGAGCTACGCTCGGCATCTCGGCATCAAGTCACCATACGTTGGACTGTGTGAGTGTCTGTGCTTTATCTCGATTTATTTTGTGCAACCATTAGCAGGATGTGTCTTAAGGTAATTGCTTCTTTGCTTTAAGCCGTTCTGGCTTGCAAAGGCGTCATAGGAACGCTGTACTTTCAGACAGCAGGGGGGGCGGGGAATGTACCCACCCCACCGTGTGCTTGTGAAGCTTGTATAAGATAATATATGTGAAGGGCTTGCAACAGAGCTTAACTCAGAGTACGCCCCAAGCAAGTGATAGCTGCTATTATCATCGCCTCCAGTAAAATAACCAGCACGTAGTAGGCCCTGATCACTGTTTACTGATTGCCTCAACACGTGCATGAAAGAACAAGTGAATGAATGGACTTTAATTTTGGCTTTAATGAAAACAGACTACCTCTTCTGAAACCAAATATGTTGCCATTAATAATAGCTTCTACTTATTCAGCACTTACTACATACCAGGTGCTGTGCTAAATGCGTTGCACACATTTCTCCCAACAGCCCCGTGAGTAAGGGACTATTATTAACCACCTCTTTTTAGTGATAAGGACACTGAGGCTTAGAGATCAGAAGCCAAAGGGTAGAACACTAGCAAGATGGGAAGCTGCACCTCTCTGCCTTGGTGGAGATGTCACTGCTTCTCGAGTACTGGCTGCCGGGATTGCTTCTAGAAGTGATTCAATCTCACCCTCTTCGCTTCTGCTGTCGTGGAGAGATGGGGGCTGCGGGCAAGTGCAGGCAGGGGCCTTGGTGCTCCCCTTCCTCCCTGACCCTCGGGGAGGGCCGTGGCCCCGCACGGTGAAAACACACCTGCAAGGAGCCAGGCGGCCTGCTCAGTTTTCTTTCCTCTTCCCAGAAAGACTTTTGACCCTGGTTTCTCGGATTCTTTTCTTTCCCTATCCAGCCCCAGGGTTGCTGGCCCTCTGGCCATGCCCACCCCTCCCCACCGCCCCACGCGTACCACGGAGCAATGGCCAGGCCGCAGACAAGGGCGCCTTTCTTCAAAGTGGTTCCCCTTCATCTCATAAATTCTCAGCCCCGGCCTGATTGGCTGCGACAAAAAGGAGCTAGGCCCCCACTCTGCTCCTCAGATACAAAGTGAGTTGTGTGCAGTTTTTGCCCACATGAGGCCAATCACAGGGGCCTGTGCCTGTCAGAAATCCCAGAGGACAAACTACCAGCGAGCCCTCGACACAGCAACTGCCGAGTCACAGGATCAAAATGATCTCTGGCCAGACAATGGACAGCAGATAGCTGGGAAAACCAGGACAATGAAGGGGCACCTCCCCAGTCACTTCTAACCTGAAGACTGGAAGGACGTTTAACCCTTTCCCACCTGAACCTTTTAACTTCCAGCCACGCTGAGTCTGTGTACAGATTGGGATGGTGCCCAAACCTTGAGGGAACGGTTCCCGATTCAACCCATCCTGATGGTTCCTTTTGCCACTTTCGAGAACTTGCTTTTCCCATGAAGCGTGATTCCAATGTTTCCAATTTTTAGGCACTAAAATTAGTCCAACTGTGCCTTCTAATTCTGTAGACACAACCCAGCTTGTGCAAATGTCCCTCTCTCCCATTTCTGGGTGAATTTTTGCATAGTACAGACTGCCAATTTTGTCGCGTGTTCTTGGGGGAAGATAGAAGTTTAAAATCATCTAGCTGCTTACCATGAAACAAATGCTGTGGAACACAAAGTTCTGATTTAGAATGCTGCATGTAACATTCTCATGAAGAGAAAAATACAGACAAATGTCTTACATGGATCACTGCTGAACACAGCAGTAGGAATATGAACTAGAAGATACTGAACAGTTACTATGTACCTACTCATTCTCCAGGCTTTTATTTCTTTGTCAGAATTTTATTTGACCCTCCCAGCCAGCTTCCCTCTGAGGTAGATAACCCTTTATACCCATTTTACAGACAAGGAAACTCAGTCCCAGCAAGATTAAGTAACTTGCCCAAAGATATAGCTAGAAGTTGACTGAGCTGAGATTGGAACCCAAATCTGTCTACAGAGGCTGAATTCTTAACCACGTGCTTAATAAATGGCGATCATTATTGCTATTGTCCTAAAATACGACACTTTATCTGCAGGAATACAAAGATGCGCCCAACATGTAAGTGAAAATACAGGCAACAAGATTGCACATAGTCTGTGGTACTATTAAAAACAGGTAAATGATAGATGGATAGGAGGAAAAATACTAGAACAATCTTTGCCAAAAGCTTGAGTGATTTTCTCTCGTGATTTTTTGCTTTTTTCTCCCCCTTGGAGGTTTCCTTTGCCTTCCAATGTTCTTCGTGAAGCATGTATAACTTTTGCCATTAGGAAAGAAGTGTGTGAGTGTGTGTGTGTGTGTGTGTGTGTGTGTGTGTGTGTGTGTGTGTGTATGCTTTAAAAGCCAGAGGGAATAGAGAAGACGGCAAAGTAGGCCAAAGAAGCTGGAATTGCAGTTATTTAAATCTTGCCCACAATTGCAATTTGGGGAGTTCAAAGTTATCTCAAAATGATGAAGCAAAAGTCTTAAGCCATCTGCCCCCTAGACCAAGTGAAGCCAAGTGACAGTGACAGTGAGAAAGTCCTTTAAACAATGACCTAAAGGGTGTGCTGTGAGCAGGGAAACAGAATGAGGGGAAAGTGGTAAAGTTCATCTAAGGAATGATAGAGGTTTTCTTCCTAAGGACCCTCCCTCCTAAGCCATTGTATTTGCTGCTTGGATTCAGTCAGCTCGAGCTTGACAGAGAAAGACCAGAGCAGTCAGGGGAGAAGGGGCAGAAAACCTTCAGCCTGGCCCCCAAGACAAATCCCTAGGAGTCTGGCAGGAGGCGGCCTTGCTGATTCCAGGCCTATATTTTTCATTTCTTGTTTTAACAGTCATAAACGCCTTCCGATGCCAAAGCAGAACATGACTTTAATCCAGATAAAATAAAATTCCCAAACCCTGAAAACTATACAGAGATTTACAAGCCAATTTTAAAAAGCAAAAGCCTTGGTTCCAAGAGTGGTACATTCCACATGGCCAGCACTGGGGGCTGCCCCGTGGCCTGGCCTCCTGGGGACGAGGTCCCAGGACTCACCACTCGGCCCCCAGATCCACAGCCCCCTTGGCAAAGAGAATGCAGGCAAACTCGGCCCTTGACGTGGACTCTTCTCAGATTCCTGGGCTCTGGGGTCTCTTGGCTTTCAGGAGTCCTAATAGATTCCAGCTCCCCTCTCTCCGCCTCCCCTCCACCCCCCAGCTGTTGCAGAAAACCACAGTCAACCTCTTCTTGCTCTCAGCTGCCAACTTTTCTCTAAGTAAACACAGAATGTAGCAGGAGATCAGCTCAGTTCCATTCCCAGCACTGTAGGTTGGGTCGAGCCTGGCCTGATACCAACCTCAAGGACCCAGGCTAGGGTGGGCTCTGAGGTACCCACAGGCTGCCACTTAGCGAAGCCTTATTACGTGCTAGATGCCGTATGGATATGAACTCAGTTAACCCATTGATCCTCTGAGGTGGGACCTTTGTATATTAGATTTCATCGCTTTGCTCCTCTAGGTCTTCTGGCCCCTTTCACCTCTTGCTCTGAGCCCAGGAGGCTGACCCGTGTGAATGGCACCAGTGGGCTCCCATGCATTCTGGCCTCTGGCTGGGTTTACCCAAGAAGAAAAGAGGCACTGGCAGGAGATCAGAGGAAGGAAGCCAATGAGTTGGGGCTGTTAATCCCCCAGATTCCCCCTTGCTTTGTGGCTATGGGCTGGCTGTGCCTCTTCCAAAAGCCACAGCTCCTGTTGGGTGACTGTCTCCATGCGGCTCCCCTTTCCAGGTGCCGGAATCAACCCTTCTCCTTTTGCTCCTGCAGACCCAGGGCAGGAACAGCGCTTCCCTCTGCTAGCCCCAGGTACTGCACTCTGCCTTGATCTTGATCGGCACTGCCCACACCTGCGCAAATAATCTCTCTGTTAAACTCCCCTCCGATTACCCGATTTCAGTGCACCCTCAGTTTCCTGCCAGGCTGCTCACCAGTGCATTTGCATCATCTCTGGTTTATAGAGGAGGAGACTGAAGCTTGGAGAAATTAAGTCACTCGCCCAGGGGCAATTATCTGCGATTTGAATATGGATCAGCCTGACTCCAGAGCCCGTGCTCTTAACCTCCTAACTACTTTATAAAAAATAAAATGAAATAAGCTTTTATTCGGTGCCTATTGTGTGCCATACAGTGTGCTAAGCCCCTCATGCCTTCGTTTCGCAGGCACTCTATGGACAATACTGTTAATGCTTACTATCCCCATTTCACAGATGAGAAAACTGAGGCTCAGAAAGGGGACTTCATCTGCCCTTGGACACAAAGTTAAAGAGATGCAGAGCTGAGGCATGAACTCAGGGCTACCCCAGGCTTCTCTCCACCTTAGGTAACCTGCTTCCCACAGAAACCGTGGGGATCAGTGGAAGCCAGAAGAGAGAATGAATCCATGTTCCAAGAGGACCTCCCAGGGTAGGGCTGGAGAAGTGGGTTCATTCATCATGTCCGAGAGACAAGCTTGAGTGGAGGCTGGAAGGCAGAGCCAGAGGCTGGGAGACTGTGGGGACAGAGGCAGGGCCAGGCCAGGAGCGGGAAGGTGGTCCAGGCCTTTGCCAGGAGGAGGGCTGGGTCCCTTGGGACACCTGTGTGATAGTGCTGACTGCATTGCATGGGGCTTTGATGGGGACAGTTCATGTTGGCGAGCATTTACTGAGTGCCCACTGTGTGCCAGGCACAGTGCTTGGCTCTGGGGCCACCATCGTATTGGGGCTGAGGGGCCGAGAACAGGCCCATCCCGTGGACGGAAACTACTGTGGTTTGGGGCTCAGATATGAGGCCATTTGCCTTGCCCATCTTCTCCTCCCTAGAAGCCCTACTGTTCAAGGCTACCCCCCAAACACCTCTCCACACTGCGGTGTCCCACTGTAGTCCATATTATACTCGACTCTGCCTTTTTCCCCAGTCCCCAGCCCAGCAAACCAAACCGGTCTCTGCCGGATCTCTTTTCTCTTGTGGACCTTAAAATGTACCACCCCTCAAATGTCTGTCTATCACCATCTATTTTATAGCTTTATTCAATTATAACTGACATGCAATAATCTGCTTGTATTTAAACTTTGTAATTTGATACGTTTTGACATATGTATATACCTGTGAAAATATCGCCACAATCAAGATGATGAATATATAACCACTCAGAAAGCTTCCTTGTCCACCTTTATCCTCCCTCCTGTCAGCCTCACATCCCAACAGCCAGGCAACTGTTGATCTGCTTTCTATCTCAGTTATTTTTTTTAAATATTTCACAAAAAATTTATTAGAACTAATAAAACAACTTAGCAAAGTTTGTTTGCAGAATATGAAGTCAACATATACGCATCACTTGCATTTCTGCACATTAACAATGAACAATCTGAAAAAGAAATTAGGAGAACAATTCCATTTACAGTAGCATCAAAAAGAATAAAATACTTAGGAATAAGCTTAACCAAAGACATGAAAGACTTATACACTGAAAACTACAGAGTTATTGAAAGAAATTAAGGGAGACATAAGTAAATGGAAAGACATCCCATGTTCATGAACTATTGTTAAAATGTCCATATTACACAAAGCTACCCACAGATTTAATGCAATGCCTATCGAAATCCCCTATTTTTGCAGAAATGAAAGAAACGACTCCATCTATCTCAGATATTATATAAATGGAAGAATATATATATATATACAAGAAGTCTGGCTTCTTTCACTCAGCATAATTAATTTTAGATTCATCCACGTTGTTGTGTATATCAGTACTTCATTCCTTTGTATTGCTGAGTGGTATTCTATTGTACGGACATACCGCAATTTAGTCATTTATTTGTTTCTCTGTTTATTTCCTTCCTTCCTTCCTTCCCTCCTATCTATCTATTTATCTACCTACCTATCATCTATTCACTCCCTTTAGAATTGAGCCTATTTGTAAGGATGTTCATCACAGCATTTATATTTAATAGCAAAAGCACTTATAACAACCTACATGTCTGCCCATAGGGAAATGATTAAATAAAGTTTAATGAGGCCTTGGAACCTCGTCAGAGGAGAGGCAAATACAGAATCCTAAGCCAGCTTGCTGCAGTTGCCAGGAGGGCTGTGTAATTCTTGGTTCATGGCTAACTTTCTACTGTGCCCTGCCACAGTTCTTGATTGGATGGAGATAAAACCATTCACTGACACATGGCTAGCATGTCCAAAGTGCCACCTCTCCTTGTTTCTTTGCTTTGTGAATATCTATCTATCTATCTATCTATCTATCCATCCATTCATCCATCTATCATCTATCCACCCACACATCCATCAATCTATCCATCCATCCATCCATCCCTATCTATCATCTATCATCTATTTCTTTATTTATGTATATTTTCTTCCTTTTCCTTTGACCATCCTTTATCTGTCCACTGATACCCATGAGGTCAATAGATGTCAATGTCCTCCTGTAGCTGGAAGAAGACACAGATTACTTTAATAGTAAATATGACCATCTAGTAAGAACCTATTAGTTACCAGGCACAGCATGAAGAAATCAGAAAGTGCTTAGCACGTGGCCTGACAGACATAAGTGTCATGGAAAAGAACATTATACTGAGTTCCTTCCTTTGTTGGTGGTTGTAATTACAGATCTTTTGCTACTGCTTCAATAAAACCTCATTCATTCATGACAGTATGTATGAAGGGCAGGTTAAGAGATCCATCTGCATTAAAAGACCTGTTTAGGATCCTTAAAATGAACCTTTCTTTCTTTTGGTACAGAGCAGAATTTGACACAAAGAAAGAGTTTCCAAGTAGTATTACTTCCTGGCTGCTCTAATCAACATTTAAAACTCATCTGGATTTGGCAGGAATTTCTTTGGGTAAGATGAGGTGCTAAAAGCCTTAAAACAGTTTATTCTTTTAAAGACATGAAACGCTCCTTACACAATCTTTACACGATTATGCCAGTAAAGTTTTCTTCACAGGTAGAGCAAAGGTAAACTGCAGCTTAGGCCAGGCTGACTTATAACAAATTCCATTATTAGCACAGTTCAAATTAATGAGATTTTCCTTTACTTGGTTTCAAAAGAGGCTCAAAGCCACTTAGTAACTTGAGACCTCTTGTGAATCTCATTACTAGAAGAGTTTTTACAACACAGTTTGGTCTTTGGTTACCATAGGAAATTGCGGAGGCCCAATGACTGTGTTTCATTCTGGATCCAAGTTTCATGTTGGGTGATTCATTTAAGCTTTGATGATTTTTTAATTTAAAAAATTCCCCATTAACGCTCAAAAAAAGAAAAGAAATCTATTAGCACACGGTGAACACATGAGAGGGATACTGACCAGTCGAGTTCATTATCTGAGTTCTATGCCCCCCCACAAAAAAGGATGAAAAGTAAACAAAACTTTCAAACTTTACAATATTTACCTTTAAGCTCTTAGTAGCCGCAGATGCAAAAGTCTTTACTTGTGTTTTAAGGCAACCTCCTAAATTAAGTTGGATTTGTCCCAAGGACCAAATCAGAACATTAATTCATGAACTAGGGCCCTCCAGAAGGTTTTTTCCTTTCATTTTGTTTAATCACTTTTATAGTCCTTTCCTTCTTCGAAGTAATTTGGATTTGATTGCTTCTTCGTGAAATTCTAATGTCAAGACTGTGTCTAATTTCTGTTTTATGAAGAAATCTGGAAACTATACAAAGGAATGAATTGAGATGCAGAGTCAAATAAAATCTGTAATGTGATAACTCTATCAACCCTGCCTGGAAAGATACTGTATTTCAATTAGATCTTGAGACATGTTCTTACATAAACTGACAGCACTGGATTGACAGTGTTCATCTTCCCAGAGAACACAATTTACAAGGACAGAGTGGTGAATTTGGTTCGGTATTCCAAAGGTATGTTGCATTGCTTACCCCTCCCCAGCCTGAATAGAGGTGTGATTTAACAGACAGGCTCCCTTTCAGCATAAAATAAAAATGCAAACATATGAAAGATTCCTACCAGCACCCCAAAAAAGGTATTTAAAATTTTAAGTAATAATAATAATAATAACACTTAGCGTTTAAACAGTACTTTACATCTTCAAAGCACTCCATAAACATTGGTTCCAATTCTCCAGGCGTTCAATGGTCTTTGATGTGGAGAAGAAACTCCAGGCACAGTGGGGGAGATAAAGCCACATCCAGAAGAACTGAGTCCAATTAGCTAATTGTAACACTTTCATTTCTCCCCTCATTCAGTTTCATTTTTTTGCCAGCTACCTTTTGTTGTTCTCAGGTAAAGCCCTTGCAGGGTCACCTATGCAGGCCTGCTGGTATTAACCAGGCTCCCATACAAACTCATCTGCAAGACCCGGCTGCATTCTTTTCCATTCTTTTTCCCAATTCACGGTGAAATGGAAAAGCCAAGTCCAACTGGATGACAATTAGAGTGATTTTATTCTTATAGTTTGCCTTTCCAATCTTTCAATGGAGTGAGATATCCTTTTATTTATAAGACCATAGGAGGTACTATGTTTCTGTGTTTTACAGATAGATTTATTTTAGTCTTGATGCTTTTTTTTTTTTTTTTGGTCTTTTCTTAGTAAAACAAGAAGCTAGCTGTCTTGTGTCAGTCTCCACCATTCTTTCTGGAGAGTATGAAATCCAAAAATCCAGGAAGCCCTGGTCTTGATGACTCTGACACCTCCAGCAGCAAAGATGTAACACTTATCCCAACTGGCCATCCTCACTGTAGGTAAGGCTGTGGCAAAACAGATAATCTCTTGCAGCAGGCTATGTCCTCCACTCTTGGCAGAAGTGTAAATTGGTATAGCCTTTTTGCAGAATCTATGAAAGTTGCAATCTTTTGTATCCTTTGACTCAGCAATTCTACTTCCAGGAATTTGTTTTAATGAAAAACTCACACAAGTTTGCAAAGAAATATGCAAGTCCATCAATTGAGCCTTGTCTTGAAGTGAAAAACTGGAGGGTACCAAGGACTCACAGCAAGGGGACCAGTGGAGACACGTGAGACACAGCCAGACAGCAACATCCACAGCGCTGCCGCTAGTGGGTTAATTACATGGTTCTATGTTTCCTCACACGGAGGGAGGTCTGTGGGTTCAGGACTCATTCATCCTACTCACGTTTCTTGAGCACATACTATGTTCCAGGCACTGTTCTAGGCAGAGGATGCAGGAGTGAAGAGAGGAAACAATGTCCTTGCCCTCATGGAGCTTACGTTCTGATGGGAAAGTTTTTCACAAACAAATAAATACGTATTATCAGGTAATAACATATCTGCTAAGTCAAAAGTAAAAGCAAGGAGTGTGGAAAAGCCCCTTTGGAACACAGTTTGGCAGTTTCATATAAAGTTAAATATATATTTACCATATGGTCCAACCATCCCACTCGTGAGTATTTACCCAAGAGAAATGAAAACTTATATTCACCCCCAAAACTTGTGTGTGAATGTTTATAGTGCCTTTATTTGTAATCACCCTCAAAATGGAAACAACCCTAATATCCTTCAACTGATGAATGGGTAAACAAAATATGGTACATCCATACAATGGAATATTATACACCAACAAAAAGGAAGGGGCCACTAATTCATGCAACAAAATGGAGGAACCTCAAATACATTATGTTGAGTGGAAGGCCATGTACTCTGTAATTTCATTTATAAGACATTCTGGCAAAGGTAAAACATAAGGACAGAGAACAGCTTAGTCATTGCCAGGAGCTTGGGGTGAAGGAAGGGGTTGATTACAAAGGGGCAATTGGGAGGATATTGGAACTGTACTAAATCTCTATTGTGGTGATGCTTACACAACCCTAGATGTTTTGTCAAAACTTGTAGAACTCTACACTAAGGCCAGTGGATTTTACCGTATGTAGATCATACATCAATAAACCCGCTTAAGGGAAAAAAGCAAAGTGCAAAAGCTGTATACAGTATGATCCCATTTTTGTAAGTGATAAGAATAATAGTAAATGTTAGAATATGCTTAGGGAAAAAAAATATCCAGTACGCTGAATTGTTAACAGTAAGTTACCTGGGTTGCAGGGAAGGGGTGTTTCATTTTCTAAATTACACATTTCTTTGATGCTTGAATATTTTATAGGGCGTGTGTTACTTTCAGAATTACAGGAAAAATCGAATTATGATACAAAATTTAATCCTCTGTGCAGGCCAGTCTGTTGTGGTGAGGCACAGAGCTCAGCTGAGATGCTCAGGCTATATCATGTGACTCTGATTCTGGCTCTGGAGGGCAATTGTCTGCTCAGGCTATCAAAGATACACTGTGGGCTTCCCTGGTGGCGCAGTGGTTGAGAGTCCACCTGCCGATGCAGGGGTCACGGGTTCGTGCCCCGGTCTGGGAAGATCCCACGTGCCGCGGAGCGGCTGGGCCCGTGAGCCGTGGCCGCTGCGCCTGCGCGTCCGGAGCCTGTGCTCCGCGATGGGAGAGGCCACAACAGTGAGAGGCCCGCGTAACCACAAAAAAAAAAAAAAAAAAAAAAAGATACACTGTGACTTTGCAGACCCCTGAGAAGCCTTGGGAGACGCCCTCCTCTTTGGCTTGGGACCCCTGCCCCGCCTCCAGGCAAGGAAGGGCTGCTGTCCCCTCTAAGCTGCTCCTGGGGGGAGCCAGCCCTTTGGTAGCTCCCATGGGACTGATTTTTCTGGACGGAGGTGGAGTAAGGCTCAGGGCTGGCGCTGCCCCCGCCCTCCCGCCATGGAGAAGAGCTGTCTGGGGCCCAAGGTGGTTTAACACCTCTGATAATAACAATGTTTATTGACACTTGCTCTGCGCCAGGCACTGGCCAAGGACTTACTACTTAGTATCAGTTTGTAATTCTTTCATTTAACAAACATTTGTTAAACACCAACAATGTTCTAGGCACTGAGGATACAGTAGTGAACAAAGAGGAGAAAAAAACAACAACCTTATACTCTATCACCCTGATGTTCTAATAGGAGGAGGGGGAGACAGCAAAAATATATAAAAACAAATATATGTCAGGGGATTTTAGATGCTAAGAGAAAACTAAACAGAGTGAGGGGTGTAAGAAGGCGGGATTGGGCACACTGTCTTAGGTTCAGTGGTCCGAGAGGGTCTTTCCACTGTGGGGGCCCATTTAAGCCAAGGGGAGGAGAGGCCTGCAAGGGCCAGGGCCCTAAGGCTGAGTCTGTGAGAAGATCTCCAGGGAGGTCACGGGCCTGCAGCAGAGTATGCATGGGGGACACTGGCAAGAGAGCAAGAGGCCAAGTCACAAAGGGCCCTGCAGGTGCTGATGGAGTGTTTGGCTTTTACCTTGAATGAGGTGGGAGTCATGGAAAGGTTTAGAGCAGAGGAGTGACGTAATCTGACTTAGGTTTGATTAGGTTCCCTCTGACTGCTGTGTGGAAAAGAGAACATAGTGGGGGTGGGAGCAACAGAGGGGCCAGTGGCTTAGGCTTGGAGGTGGCACATTCTGGATATTTCCACCTCAGCCTTCACTTTCCCAGTCTGCAAAATGGGATGATAATAGTATCTCCCTCACAGGAGGATTAAATCAGCTCATGGTATTAAAGTACCTGGGCCTGGGCCTGGCACATGGGAAGTGCTCAATAAATATGCCTGTGCTCGTTATTATTATTACCAACGTTCCCATGAAGCCAGGATGATTATGCCCACATTATGGATGAGAAGACTGAGGCTCAGAGGGGTGAGGCTGCTTCTCCAAGAGCAGATGGCTGGTAAGTGACAGAGCTGCATTGCTCCAGGCCCCTGTGGAACATTTGTGGGGAGGTACAGTGGGCCTATGAAGAAGACAGGAAGCCCAAATAAGGGGCAGAGGGTGTCTAAGCATGGGGGAGCCTTCTAACCTCATCTTAATACAGATGGCAGCAGTGGCCAAGCTTCAAGTAGGATAGGATCCTAGGATAGGGATAGAATCTACCTCATAAGATAGTTCTGACAAGTAGATACCTGGCATAAAATGAGCTCCGTAAGCACATTCAGAAGACAGCCCCCTCCTGAAAAGATGGTACAGTAAGGAGGAGTGTAACTGGGTATATGGTTGGTGGCATGTCTTTACTGGCCTCCTTCTGGTTGCACCACACAGCTCTGCCTGGGAGAAGAAAGCCCGTCTTCTGTTGGGATTTTGAGAAGTGGCTGATTAGATTATAATGAACAGGCTCATCGGGGTACACATGCTGTGTAAACAGTGACCTCTTCATAAAATCACAAATATAGAACAACGCAAAATGTGGTTTGAGTTATGGCATGGTTAACATGAAATAAAGTCTGCTCATTGGAAAATCGTTTTAAGGGTCTATTATTTTTTTTAAGTATGGGGAATATTTACCGAGGTATTTTTGGTAGAATATAGAAGGGGCTTCTATGTTCAGTAACCATTGTGAAATGCCGGTAGCAAATCCCATAACACAACTCGCTAACATTTACAGAAGCTGTTGTGATTAAGTGGGAACCAAGCTACCGGAAAATCTACAAGAAGTCAGCAAAGTAAGATCAAGAGACTATAAAGTAAACAATATATAATGAAATGTAATTTATTTCCTTGGGGAAGCGATCTGTACCGACAATAGCAACAGAGTGACTCTGTAGATATACTCCATTTCCATCCTCGACCGACTATTGCAGTCAGCACATTTGAAAATGGAGAAATTGTGTACGCAATTAAAAAAAACAAACAAACAGTGGATTATAACTCACCGACGTCCTGAGAGGTTGGCAGCCCATTTTAAAAAGGAAAAACTGAGACTCAAGCGGGAGAGATGAGTTTCTTGACTCATCCTTGCTGAGAACCTATAACCCAGGTGACTGGAGGAGGCCAGTGAACCTGTCACTGAGGCCACGTGAAGACAAAATGATGACTCAAGTTTCACATGTGGCATTTTTCCTGCCTCCAAAGTGCTGTCTGAGCAAAGGAGCGTGCTCTTTCCAAGGTTTGCTTTTAAATAAAATGATCTGTTGCAGAAAAGCAAGATCTGGCCCCCAGGCAGGGACCCAGCCAGCAAGGAGCTGGCACCCCTGTGCCAGGGAGCAGGAAAAGTGTCCTCTCAGGCTGGGAACTTAAAGTGCCAGATAGTTTGGAGGGAACTGGTCTGGTCCCTGGAGGATGGTGGCCTTTGTCTAAACATGCCAGGACCTGGATGTCGCTTCTCAAAGAGCAGTATCACACGGGAAGGGCGGCTTCATCAGTTGCCTTCTCACCTATCCAGACCTCAGCCGAAGTCCCTGATTTAGGCCACCAGTGAAAAGACCTTTTCTTCCTTACAAAACCCCTGGACACTCGGGTCTGGCAGCAGAAAGGGTGAGATAGGCTGGCACAGTTGCCAGAGAAGTTGGCATCTCCTCTCCCAGTGCACAGTCTGGCTCTGGGCCACCCGGGCAGGCCGTTTCTTTCATGAGCACTGACTTCGCACTTGCACAGCCCTGGAGAGGAAAAGTTATGGAATCCACCTTGTGAACACCCTCTTCTCTTAGAGGTGATTTTGTTCGCCCTAAAAGCAGAGTTGGCTGTCGTGAGTGAGGCCGTTCAGATTCCAAGAGAGTGTATGTGTGCATGTGGGTCCATCCAGAGGAAACAGAATTTAGTTTCCTGTGATATATTTCACCACCTGCCACGGCCAGAGTGTGCAATATGTAAACATAGTGGAGGCCGAAAATTTATGAATGTGGTCACTTGTTTTTGGTCAAGTGGCAGCGTAGTCAAAGAAAAATTTCAGGGGACATTCACACACTTCTTTATTATTGGCTATTAGAATGCAATATATCGTGGGCTGCTAAATGCATTCAAAAATCAGCACTACCGGAAGCAAGAGTCCTTTGTATGTAAGTGTAGGTAAAATGCCACTAAGTACAGTTAATTTAAGCTCATTGGGATTTTTAAAAACTCAAATCATGGCTTAAATGATCTCTTTGGTAGTGTTTCTTGGAGTTCCGTCTCCACCTACATTTTATAAAAAGCTCTGGGTCTGAAGAGTCACTGACATTTATTGAACACCTATTATGTGTTGGGTGGGTGCTGAGTGCTTTGTGTGCAATAACTCATTGAATACTCACATTGGCTGTAAGAGGCAGATACAAGGATGACCCTGCTTTAGGGATGAGGAAACTGAGGCACAGAAAGGTTAAATCACCATCCAAGAGGTCAAAAAGGTCCGTGGCAAGGCTGGGATCTGGACCAGGTGTCGTCCAGCCCTAAGGTTCTTGCCCTTCGCCAGACCTCAAGCCGCGCCCCAACCAGCAACAACTGCTATTGTTTGTACTTCATCCTCTGCACTGCCTTAGGGGAGGGGTTGGAACAGTTAGGAAATCCTTGATGGTTAGGAGCAGAGCTGTTATTGCCCAAGCCACCACAGCTTGACTGGTCTAAGACCATTCTCTCAGGGGGAACTTAAAACCTCAACTTAAAAACTGAATTATGAAAGTGAAGGAATGAAAAGGATAGGCCTGCTTCGTGGAAGCGTCTGTAAGTGTCTTTATGGAATCATGGAATGAATAGCCTTGTCCACACCATGTGAGAGGGACCCAAGACCAGTGTTTCTCATTGTGCCAAACCCCTGACTGATCTCGCTGGGACTGCCTTTGTTTCTCTTTTTGTTCTCAGCTGCTGATTTGAATAGCAAAAAAAAAACAAAAAACAAAAAACAAACCTCAAGAGGAAATGCAAAGTGTCAAGAGAACTAAGAGAAGATCTACCTCACTGGAGTTTGGGAAAGCAAATTCAAACAGCAATGACACCATTTTTCACCGTCAGGTTGGCAAAAATTAAAAAAAGATTGGCAACATCCAAAGGCTGGCCAGGTGGTGAGGAAGTATAATCTCTTCCGGTATTGCTTGAGGGAGTGTGAATTGCTACAATGTTTGGGGAAAGACTTCTGGTTGTTTTTATTAACAGTAAAAACGCACATTTATTAACAATAAAAAAGCAATCCTATTTGGGGGACTTTATTCTACAGAAATAAAAGTGTCAGTACATAAGGATAGATGGATAAGGATATTTACTGCACCCTTATTTATAGTAGGAAAAAACTGGAAACCACCCAAAGTTTCAGAAATAGGGGAATGATTGGATAAATTATGGCACAGGTGTTCTATGAAACACTATACGACGAATAAAAGATGGAGTTGGATCTAGATATATAGGCCTAGAGGTATATTTGTGATAAATTAAGTGAAAAAAAAAGCAGCTTGCAAAGTAATATATGTGACATGATCCCTTTTTCATAAAAAGTAAAAAAAAAAAAATTCCCTTAGGAATGTGTGTTTACACAGCATGATTTGGTATGAGCTTGTAGCAAGCAGAGTAAGGATTCATAACAATTTGGTTGAGTTTGGATAACTCAGTGGTAGAGAAAAGAGTGTTCCTTCTTCCTTGGCATACTCCTGTGTTGTTTAACTTGTTACAGCTAGCATTTTGTAACTTGTTATTTACAATAAGATAAATCCAATAAAGCTGAGGTTAAAGGGGAAAAAAACCCCAAGTGATGTGACTGGGTGCCACTTTCCATTGTACGAGGATGGACAAGTGACTGTGCTTGTTATAATTTATTGATCACTGCCGATGGGGCTGTGCACTGTGCTAAGACCTCGTCCTGTGCTGTCACTCTGGAGGTCAACCCACCGGAAGAAACGGGAGTCACAGGGCTTAAGTGACCTGCTGAAGGCTGCACAGCTACTGCACCACAGAGCAGAGATTGGAACCCAGATCTGTCTTACTCTGAAGCTGTATTCTTAACTCCTACAAAATACTCCTACCCTGCAGCTGCGGCGACTTCCTGTGGTCTTTCTAATAGGGTGGTTCCTCCTCTGGTTATATTTTTGCTTCCATTTTCTCTCTGCCATTATATTTGGTAACCATGAAAGGGAACTAAACTGTCATTCTCAGAATACGACCTGAGACTTGTGCAGACGGGCACGTCTATTTCCTGCCTGGGCAGTTAGGCGTTTTCACAAATGGGGAAACTTGGTCATGAACAAGGATGCTTCTGATGAGCCCCCCACATAGGGAACTGGACTCAGAAGTACCTGATGTCTTGCTGCTTCCTAGTCACCAGTATGCGTTTGGTTTTGTTTTGATCTTATCTCCTGAGGCTCTCCATCACCTCCCATTGCTTTCTCTACTAAAGACTCTGCAGATATTTATCAGTCATCTCCACAGTGCAAAGTCAAGGGTTTCTTTGCTAGAAATGACCTAGCATGGAGCATCACCCATGTTGCCTTTTCACACGGGAGGAAACTGAGGCCCAGAGCAGTCAGGAGGTTTGTCTAAGATAACAGGGCCGCTCAGTGGCACATCTGAGACTAGAACCTGGTTCCCTTGGCTCCTCATTCTGTGCTTATGTTGCCAGGGCAATTGCACACTGCCCTTCTGACCTTTTCTTTTCTACTCTGGGGCCTTGGCTTTGACAGTCAAGGAAATCTCCCCACCTGAAGTTTTTATCCCCTTTTGCATTATTTGCTTTTTTATTTGATTGATTATTCTGTTTTCAATTTTATTGATTGACTTGTGTTGTTTATAACGTATTGTATTGAATAGGTAATATATACATTTGGCTAAAAAAATGTAAACAGTACAGTGAAAAGTAATTTCTCTTCCCACTGTGACTCTCTATCCCCAGAGGCAACTGATATTACCATTGTCTCCAGTGCAACCTTCCATGGGTATCTCAATTAATAATCTCTTTTTGTGCTAATGGTAGTGATCACTGTCAGTACACATAGTGCTAACTCATTATTTTTAATGGCTGCATGGGATTAAATTATACTGTTAACTACTCCCCAAATAACGGGCATGTAAGTTGATTTCTACAAGCAGTACTATAGTTCACATCCTTGCACTACAGGTCTTTATGCGTCTGTGCAAGTATCTCTGTAGGATAACCTCCTAGAAGTAGAACTGCTCGGTCAAAAGGAATGTCCATTATAAATTTTGATATTTTCCAAATTGACAGCCAAAGCTGTGGTGCTAATTTATATTCCCACTGACAGTGAGAGTTCTGCTTCCCTGCACAGTTGCCTAAGCTTTGAAAATATTGTCAATATTTATTATGCTATTTTGTTGTTGTTTGGCTGCACCACACGGCATGCGGGATCTTAGTTCCCCGACCAGGGATGGAACCCACGCCCCCTGCAGTGGAAGCACAGGGTCTTAATGACTGGACCGTCGAGGAAGTCCCTTATTATGGTTTTAATTGCTGTTTTTTTTTAATGATGAGTGTCTTACTCTGCTTGTTGGGCTGCTCTAACAGGTTACCATAGACTGGTTGGCTTAAACAAGAGAAATTTATTCCTCCACAGTTCTGGAGGTTGGGAAGTCTAAGATCAAGGTGCCAGCCAACACGGTTCCTGGTAAGAACCCTTTTCCTGGTTCTGTCTTCACAGGGCAGGGGGTTTGGGGGGGTGGGGCAAGGTGGGGAGAGAGTGAGATGGAGGGAGGTTAGGAGGGAGGGAGGGAGGGAGAGTGTTTGAAGGCTGGAAATCTTTCCTGTCTCTTCACACAAGGGCACTAATCCAATCATGAGGGCTATACCCTTGTGACCTAATTACCTGCCAAAGGCTCTATCTCCAAATACCATCACAATGGGAAAGTTACAGCATATTAATTTTAGGGGGACACCAACATTCTGTCCATTGCAACAAATGAGGTTGAACATCTTTTTATATATTTGAAAGCCATATGTCTTTCCTACTCTGTAAACTGTCCATGTCCTGTTCTCATTTTTCTAATATTAGGTTGCTTTGGGAGCCTTTTAAAAAACTTACTGAAGAATGAGAATTTGGTGACCAGGTGTGTAAGATGATATCCTGGGATATAAACACACCTGGATATGATGGACCATCACACTGTCTGATTGCTCAGGCTGAAGTAACACCATGCATGTTGATAAAGTGGTTTGACTTTTTTTCCCTAAACATTTTCATCAACAAATCTTAATAGAAATGCACAAAATTGACCTGAGGTCAGTGGGTCAGCAATTGGGACCCCTTTTTGACAGACTGAGAAATGAGGGTCAGAGAGTTGAACCATGTGGTCAAGGTAACACAACGGGGCGTGCCAAAGTCATCTACAGGCCTCTGCTCACAGAGCCTTCTGGATTCAGGTTTGGGCTCTGGAGCCACATAGACCTGGGTTTGAACCACTCACTAACTGGAGAGCTTGGAGGTGTCACTGCACTCCTGAGCCTTGACTTGTAGTCTAAGGATAATAACAGTATCTTCCTTATGTGACTGTTCTGAGGACTATGTGAAATAATGTAGGTACATTTGTTATAACAGTGTCGGTGGGTTATAACATAGTGTCAGCCATGATACTATACTTCATAACATGCTGCTCCTGGGTTTTGCTTTAGCAGTTATTTGTCGTACTTCCAAAGCTCAATTCGCATGTCTAACACTTCTTTCTTTTTATTACACTCCATCTTTCTGCTGTTTTCCCACTCTTCCTTTTTTAAAATCCAATCTACATGGCTCTTCCATGTTTGGGGGCTTATTAATGAAGTTATCTCCTCCCCACCTTTGCAGGGAGCACAGGCCTTGAGGGCTGGGAAAGAGCCTCCTTATACTGGCATTCCAACGGACTCCCATGCCGTATGCTCAAGAAATGTTGGTTATTGACTGAATAGAGCCAGGAGGGAAGGTCTGCTCCCAACCAGCCCTAGTACAGTATCTGGTAGTTTAAAAAATATATACGTATTCTGGCACACAGCAAGAGATCAGGAAGCATTTATGCAAAGAATGAATGCATACACACAGTGCCTAGGAGTAAGGGCTCGAAAGGCATTTCTGTATTCACAGTAAGCGCTCCCTGGGTGAGGCTTATAAACCTTAACGCAAGACCTTAGCTGCGCTGTGCCTGGGTGCAGGGGTTCGAATCCCACCCCCTCCTCTTCCCAGCTGTGCAACCTCGGGCAAGTGACTTAATCTCTTTGTGCTTCAGTTTTCTCATCTGCAAAACGCGGAGGACGGAGTGAGACCTCGAGGAGACACCCCCGAAACACTTGGATCTTCTGCTTGGCCCACGGCGAGCCCTTGCCACCCAGCCGGCCGGGACGGTCCAGGGCACAGGCAAGGGGCCGCGAGCCCTCCGCAGCCACCTCCACGGGCATTCCCAGGGCTCACGGTCGCGCCCAGCGGAGGTCTGTGCACCCGAGGAGGCGGGGCGCGGGGCCGCCGGCCCGGCCGCTGCCTGCGCGCCCGCCCCAGAGCCGCGCCGCCTGCACTTCTTTCTCTCCCTCTCCGTCTCGGTCTCCGTCTCCCTCCCTCTCTCGGCCGGAGAATCCAGCCCCACTCGGCTCAGCAGCGCCGCCCGCGAGCCGCCGCGGCCGCCGCTCCGGCCCCTCCCCCGCCCCCTCCGGCCCCTCCCGCGCGGCCGGCGCCCGTCACGTGACTCAGCGCCAGCCAATGGCGGGCCGAGCCGCGGTCGGCGGCCGCCATTGCTGTCAGAGCTAGCGAGCCCCGGGAGGGAGGAGAAGCGAGGCTGACTGGGGAGGAGGGGGGGGTGGGGGAGGAAGAGGAAGGAGGGGACGTCGCTCGGCTGCCGGGGTCGCCCGCTGGCTTCGTCCGCACCCCCCCCTTCGCGAGTTCGCGCTCCGCGGCGGCGGCGGCTCCGAGGCGGCGGCGGCGACTCCGGGGCTCGCCTCCCCTCACGCGCCGGCGGGGGCCGAGGGGGAGTCGGTGGCTGGAGATAAACAAGGCGGCGGCGGCGGCGGCGGCGGCGGCGGCGGCTGAGGAACAGGGAAGGCGGAGGCGGCGGCCGGCCCGCAGCGCCGGCCCGGGAGGCAGCGGCGGCCCTGAGAGGCGGGGAGGGCGCCGGGCCGCGCGGACAGCGCCCCCCGCCGCCGCCGGAGCCGCGGGAGCCGCCGCCGCCGCCCAAGCAGGAAGGAGCCGCGCGGTCGCCGCGGACCCCCCCGCCGGCCCGGGCCCGCCGCCCCCAACGCGGCGTCGCCGCGGCGCCTCCCGCCCGCCCGCCGGCCCTCGCGCCCTCCACCGGCGGCGGCGGCGGCCCGGCCGCCCCGCGCTCCCCGGCGAGGCGCCGCCGCCCGGCCCGGCCTCGCCTCGGACGCCTCGCTCCGACATGCCCCGCTCTGGCGGCCGGGCTCGCGGAGGATCATGACTGCGGCAGCGAACTGGGTGGCGAACGGGGCGAGCCTGGAGGATTGTCACTCCAACCTCTTCTCGCTGGTGAGTAGTCGGGCTGCGGGGAGGGGTTTGTGTCGTGGGGGGGGGGTCCCCGACCTCTGCCGCCGACCTCCGCCGCCGACCAACTTTCTCCTCCCGCCGCCGGGACTTCGCCCCTCCCTCGCCTCTCCCCGCCGTTCGCCTCTCGCCGATTCTCCCCCTTTTGGATCGTCTCTCCCTCGCCTTGGATCCCATCCAGTGTTTATTTGGCTCTTTAAAAATCATTTGTGAGCGCGGCGCTCGGCGTGGAATTTGCATGTGGAAGTCTCAAAGCTGTGGATTCTGGGTCGCACTTCGAACGCCCACCCTCTGTTGCAATCGCACTCCCCTTCCCCTCCCATTTCCCCCCCTTTTCTTCCCTAAATGTGGAAGGCTTTGCCTTGTGATGCCCACGCCTCTGATAAGCAGCTTTTTCCCCCTTGTGTCGGATCGGCTGCCCGCCCGCCCGCCTTTTGAATTTAAAAAAAATTCCATAATGACACCTGCAATTTTGCCCGAAAACAGTTGATTGAATGCGATTGTGTCAGTAAAGGACTCTTGCACCCGAAGCTCCCGGGATTGTAAACATCGACAGCCGTCTGCCTCTCGGGGCTTACTACGCTGGAGAACCGTAAAGCCATTGCACCGAGCCGACGGAAGGTGGAGAAAGCTTTTTCTTCTTTCTCTCCTCCTGTGTCTTTTAAAAACTGTTTTCTCTCTCCTAACAACGAATCCACACACACACACAAAAGCAACAAGCTGGGCGGTTTGATAACATCGCTTTTATCTGCTTTCGCCTCTCTCTCGCGCTGTCTCTGATAATTGACAACTTTTCCTTCGGATTTGAATCGCCTGCCTTAATCTTGAAGCAGTTAGGGTGTCAATTGTTCTCCTGGAAGCCTGGCACCCGACGATGCCGTCTAGGTTCATCGAAATTAAAAATGTATAGGGCTCCAGCAACTCTTTCCTGGCGGTGGCAGTGACGTTTGGTGGTAAATGCCATCTTTGCTTTTTATTGGGTCGTATTACCTAGCTCTGAAAACATTCACGTTGTTAAACCTGGCGTTTAGGCTAATAATTGCAGTGCGTGGTCTTTAAATATGTGCTTTGTGCATGAGTTACTGTATGTAGAGCTATGTGCCCGGGAGACTACGAATTTGTTTAAATATTGAGCAAAGATTTGTAAACAGATGTAGGGCAATTATGTTTCAAGCGTAGAATATAATTGGAAAATTGGCTGAACGGTTTAATTTAGGCTTGAAAAAACCCAACTTAGTTTAAGTTGTGTACCCTTTTGGGGGGACTGCCTTTGGGAAACATGCATTTTGGAAATTGTTTTCTGTAACCTCTGCTGTAGATAGAGCTTTATTTCCTCTTAATCCTTGTTTACACTGGATATATAATTTAGTGTTCAAATTGTAATTAGTTACATTTAATTATGGGTAGCATAGATTTTTTTTTTTCTTTGAGACTAGTGGAGAAATACAAATTCTTGCCAACTTTTCAAATGGAAGCTTTATTTTATTAAATATATTTCATTATGCAGATAAAAAAAGTCAAAATGTGATTTTTACCTACAAAGACGGAGTGACATAGTATCTGTGCTTTGTACTAGGATCAGGTCATTTTTTTTTCCCAACATTTTTATTCGGATATTTAATCTTAAAATTCAATTATAAGTTGCGATTCTTACTCTCCGTACTGTGATACTTTTCCCTTGATCTTTTGATATATGGGAATAAAACTCATTTTGCCTCCTGTTTTCTTCTCTCAGTCTGTCATTTAGTATTAGTCAGATTCAGGGACTTCCATAGATTAGCAAACATATTGATTAAGGGGTATTTAAAAGGTTTTTGCTTGGCGGCTGGTGACCACGTTGACACTTTATCTGGGAATTAAAATAACCAAGTAGACCAATAATAGTGAGGAGAGATCCCCCAAATTACCATATATCATGCTGACTGGTAATGGCTTGTATATATGTGACTAATTTATATACAGTACGTTTTGTAGACAAATGAAAATCCATGTGTAGCCAGTGTTTAGTATATATCATTTCTTCTACCATTTTTCTTTTTCTTTTCTTTTCTTTTTTAAAGCTTAAGTAAGGATGATAATGTTGATAGAGATAAGATGTTTAAGATTCTTTTGTAGAAACAATTTGTGGGAGCGGATTCTGTGCTTTATGACTGGCTAAAGGTTTGTGCTTTGGGTATTTCTCTCCTAAACCTTTTTAAACCAGGAATTGATTTTTGAATATACTTTTTTTAGAAAAAAACCCAGAATTGCTCTTTAGGTAGCAACTTTGAAATGCAGAAATTCATGGGTTGATTTTTTTTTTTTTAAAGGACTATATAGAATGTCTACATTCTCTTTTGAGGTGGAGGGTGGATTGGTGCTAATTAAAAAAATTACGAATCGGTTAAAGAACTGCTGATATTGTAAATTTTTCTCATTCCAAATTGAGCATTTTCTTGTAAATTAGATATAGCAGCAACCTGGAATATCAAAAATATGTTGCCTGAAGTACATTGTATAGAATAATTCCAAAGGAGATAAAATCATTACCCGTTCAAAATAAAGCATGTATTATAAGAACTCTTGGTGCTTTATAATGGCATGTATTTTTCTTTTTGGCCTGCAGTTTTTTTGAGCAGAGAAAAGTATTGCTTATAGAGAATTTACCTAGATGCTCATATTAATGTAGATTGAAATGTAAGCTAGAGATTATAAAGTTCTGTAACACAGTAATGATCCACCCACTTTTTGTTACCTTGAGTTGTTCATATGGCTTAGCAAAAGTTGATTTGTGCAGTCAGATGCCTTAAGGTTTTTGTCAGTTCTTATTTTGCTTTCTGATATTTCTGCTGCATGGCATCACATTTCCTAAATTCTTTGTCACCCCCTGCCCCCTTTTCCTAACGTGTGAAAGATGCCGTTGTGTATATATGATATGGGTCATTGTATGTGTTTCTTAACAGTTGTGAAATTTGTAGCTACTGCATGCCTGGCTGTTTCTTTGTGACTCAAAACTGTTTTCTCATGCTGTCCATCACATTTCCGGGAGACTCTTGTTATATATTCACTCAGTTATAATTCAGTTAAGTGTGTTAAATCTGCCCTTTTGGAAGGTATACCAGTGCACCCTATGGTATGTCAACTCACCCTTGTGGAAAGACATATTATAATTTCCAGATGTAAGTATATCTTTAGTTTTGTTTCTTTACTTTTGTTTCTCAATTGAGGTGATATGGAGAAAAGCGATTTTGTGTCCTTTAACTAGATTTAAGTATATACTGTTTGACACAACAGCAGTCTAATTCTTAGTTATGTGTGCTGCACATTCATGTTGTTTTATTTGCTTAGCATCTTCCTGACTATGGGGTAGTTGGGGGATGGTATCATTCTTCCTTCCTCAATTGAAACACACATTAGTACATAATTCCTATTAAGGACCATTCATTCTATATTTGAAGATTTTAAGGTAATCTGTTGTTGACCTGCTTTCTTTTTTCTGAAGAGATTTATTCTATTTTTTGCAGAGAAGGAAGAAAGTTGTAAATGTAGAAACTTTGAGATCTATTCTTTTGAGTTAGAACCAGATGGGGAGGACTATCAATTGAAAATGAGGAAGAAGGAATGATTAATCTTCTCAAGTGCCAGTAAATATACAGGGTATTTTTTCATCCCAATTTCCAATTTTAGTATTTATACATAAAGTATCTTTTTTTCGTGATGGTTCATTTTGTTGAATGAAAATGTTTATAATTTGCTAATGTATGTTTTCTGTTTAGTGTTTTGTTGTTAGTAGCACATGGTGTTGCAGTATTTATATATTTTTAATAGTAATAATAGCTACCCAGTAATAATTGCCATATTAACCTCCAATTGCTAGTAAATATTTTTAAGTACATAATAGACAGCAATTTAAGGCATAGTGTAGCAGTTTACTGGACCGTTTTAAAGAGCCATTTGTACGTGTGATGAGTTCATAATTTTAAAGAGACAATAATGTACCTAAGACTTGTATGCTGCAAAATATGTCTGTGTTATTGCTTGAAGTGCTCACTGAGAGGAAGTTAGGTTGTGGCTGTTTCTTTGTGAGAATAAAGGCAGAGGGGGTGCCTTAGGACAATGAGTGTTGAGTTTATGCCAGGTGCTTATGTAGTTTAGCACTTTCTTTGGAATATTTTGGCATTTTTTTTTCATGATTGTGTTAGGTATTTGGAGAAAAAATCTCTTAAGGCATTCTTTTAATTAACATTAAGTTATAGTAGTGGATTATATTAATTAGGTTTGGAAAGACTGATTCATCTTTTTTGTTCACTGGCTAATTTAGCCTAGTTAATTGTGAGTTAATTGTATTCATCAAACACTTTCAAAGGTCTCCTCTGCTCTTGAGATTAATAAGAAAGATACTGTCACCAGTTTATACTGTTTTCTATATCATATATTTGCAAAAGATAAGCATATTCTATAGTTATATTTGTTAAATTATTTAAAATTGAGGTGAAATTCAGTGTAAATAGTAATAAGATTGTTTATGTGGATTTTTTTTAATGAACAGTTAATTCAGCTGTTCCTCAAAGTTTGATTCAAAGGTAGACTAGATATTTTTCTTTATTTTGGCCATGCCGCCTGGCTTGCGGGATCTTAGTTCCCTGAACAGGGGTCGGACCTGTGCCCTGGCAGAGTCCTCACCACTGGACCGCCAGGGAATTCGCAGACTAGATAGTTTTCTGAATGGTTTGACTTATTTTCAGTAGAAGAAAATAATAATCTCCTTCTCTGAAATAGTAGTAGAAGGTACTGATTTGTTGTTGTTTTTTCTGAAAGTGGGTGATGTAGTAATTTCACAGAAGTTAGCTAGTGAGAGAGATTAGACAAAGTTTATAAGAATTAGTAATATGGTTGAATATTAGGTATTATTACTGAGCTGTGCATTGCAGCCATTTATTAGAAATGGAGAAAAAGGATTTCTGTGACATTTCTTTTAGTGTCAATTATTTAAAATGTATTGTGTGCTAATCTGCTTTACAAACTGTGTGTGTTGTAGCCACCAGAATTCCTATATTGTCATTGTATATACATTGCAATTTCGAGACATTACATTTAATGCGTTGCAAAGTGAGGTAATTAGGTAGATAGCCTAAAAATGGGCTGTGGGAATAGTTAAAAAAAAAAAAATTTGCACCCACATTTGTTTCATAGGACTTGCTTAGAGATTTGGAGTTAATGAATCAATATTTGTAATGTGTGTTGGAATTTCGGACTTTTCTTCCCACTTGAATCATTTAACAACTTTCTGATCCTGTTCAGATAATTTCCTTTTATAGTATAAGCTTTCATTGTTTATTCGAAAGATTTGAAGGTGTTAGCTTTGTTCTGTTGGGGGAATTCACTTCATTACATAGGGGAGATGATATTCTATTAATCTTGGTAAATATTAACATAAATGAGGAATTGTAAATTCACATTCATTTGCATGAATGAAATATATATGTTTGCCCAATTTTTGTTTAGTATAAAGTCACTTATGTCCATCAGTATAGTTTTCTATCTTTGCTTTAGCTGATACAATAATAGTTTTAAATGCTTTTAAAATGTTATGGTTGGTGTTTATTTCAGAGGTAGCTCCCCATCCTACTAGAGTGTTTTGTTACTTAATTTTTGAAATCGTTGGATTCTGTCCTCATAAATTGGCTATCATAGTTTTCTTTTAGGAACTCCTGTAAAGTGCATTTATATTAGCATGTTTTAGTTATGTTTGTTGGAGTAGAGTTGTTTTCCTTTTTTAAGCTGATAAAATGTCTCTTAGAGTGCATTTGGATTCTAGTCAAGAAAGATGAAGTTTTTTTTTTTCATTAATTTCTAGGTGAGAATTAGAAGAATCAATGGTGTCCAAGGGAGAACATTTATGTCACTGGCATTTTCATACTCTATAGTTTATTATGTATATTTCTGAGTGTTTATTTTCTCATTCCAGATGAATTGCGGTAGGAACTTATTAAAACCGTATTTCTACTACTGTGAAATAGCACAGAGCCTTGGTTGACAGCTTTCTGCATTTTGTACTTTTTCCAGTACAGTGAAATTCCATTACTGTTAAAGGAACCTCCTGAGTTAATTATTTTAAAATTTCATTTGTACCTTTATTTTACATTGTTTACATTTGTAACTTAAAAAAATGAAAAGGGGAAGATAAAGAGAATTAGGTAGATTTGCAGGTAAATATTTTTTTCTCAGTCTTCACTAGGTTTCTTTACTGGAATAATTCTTAATTTGTATTGTCACTACTTTAATGGATATACTTAAGACATTTGATATTAAAATTAAATTTGAAATGATTTGTTTCAAATAAAATATGTAATTGTGTATAGAATTCTTTATAATATTGAGTGGAAATTTTAAAGATTGATCATCTAAAAGGTATTAAATTGCATGAAAACTGTGATTCCCCCTCCACCCCAAGATCATTGATACATTTCTGAGGAAGTATTTTTGCATAAGACACATAAAGCTTCCTCATATAGTTCCACAGTCCATCTGCGCTTAATTTGAGAGGTAATAAGGTATTCAAAAGTATAATTGGTGTGAAAAAACATTTTGTGTTGGTAATTCTCATGATTGAATGTTAATGTCCTAAAGAGAAATGAGGAAGAACGTACATCCAACTCAGGAACCACCTCCTAGTTTTTTTGCACGTGTATATGTCTGGCACAATCCTACTCATCTTTTAAGGAGGTCAAATGTCACCTCCTCTGTGAAGATTTCCTAGACTCCCACAGATAGAACTTGTCACTCTTGCTCCTTCGGTGTACCTCCTTCTCTCTACCTCTCATAATCATATGAGCTTCAGTAGGGCTATGACCCTAAGTCATCTTTTCATTCTCTTCACAGTTAAGTGCTAATTAACTCTGTTAAATAAACGAATGACTGGACAACTATTCTCTTTGCCACCTTGTTCCCTAAGGGAGTTCTCATTGCCCATTTAGGTCCTGAACACAATATGTTATTTATTACTATTTTAAAAATTTATTTAGCTGTTTAGCTCTGTGTTCTGAATATACATTATCTAGGCTGTATGTACTGTGGATTGGTAATATTTTAGATGAGTTCTAGAAAATCTTTATTAAAGAGAATTCCAGCTGATCAAGGGAGACATGCTTATAATAACCTCAAAGGAATAGGAATTCAGTTAGTATTTAGGTTTTGTCTAATGTGGTAGGCAACCTATAGATTTCGGAACCTGTTGGAGATTTTGTTTGGGGCTTGATCCAGAATTCCTTCATTTCCATTCTCTAAGCCATATAAGAGGGCTTTTGCTCAACCTTCAGTTGTAAGATTACTTTGCATGAAATGGGTAGTAAACCGGTTGGTAATAGGGAAAGTTGAGTGGTATTCAAACTTTTTTTTTTTTTCCTACTAGTGACTAGATCTGGTTGCTTGCATAATGGTTTTGTGCCTCAGTTCCTCCTATAAACTTGAAGGAAATATGGAGGTCAGGAGGTGTGAAAAATCACTTTGAGTATATTTTAAAAAAAGTATTTTGTTTGACTAGATAATGTTTTTTAATAGGAAGAGACTTCTGGCAAATTACAACTGAAGTTATAGAGTAGCCCTACGCAGTTAACCTGGAAGTTGGAATGGCAAAATTACTTGTTTTAAGTACGGCAGCTATATTGTATTTGTGCTTTTTTGGCGGGAGCAGATTAAATTATTGTGTTTTTCTTCGTAAATAATCCATCTTTAGATGTTAACAACTTTTCACTTGTTTATATGATTCTCAGTTGTGTGGTGTCTTTAATAAGTTAGGTGATTCTGCTGTACCAACCCTGAGCTCTGACTGGCTGAGACTGGAGATTGAACCGTGGCTCTTATTTAGTAGTTTAAGCTATTAATTCCTTGGCAGCTCTGGAGTGCTCTTTGAACTTTAAATAGCAGTTCTATTAACATTTTGAGAGTTGTCTCCGGAATGTCAGAAATAGTACTTAATAAATATCTTTTTCTTAAAAAGACTAAGTCATGTTTTAGTTTGACACACATGTCACAACCCTTACTTTGTTTTGAACACAGTATATATCCTCAGCTACCAGACAGTTTCTATTTTGCATTTAATAATGTGGCAACATCTAAAAATATTGTTTAGACTTTGTTGAAGGAAGGAAAGCCCCTCGCCCATCTGTAGTTTTTGTCTTAGTCATGTCGAATATGAATAGTGTCCTAAGTTTTTAAACAAAGTGTAGAATTTTACATGTAGGTGGTTTTCAGCATTCTAAATATCAGAAAAAGTTAATTTGTATGTAAGTTTGCTTTCACATAAAAACCTATCCTTAATTCTGTTGCTAAAAATGATGGTTTGCCTATTGTACTTAAGTACTTGTGTTATAGAACTCGAATGCTATTTATGGGAGCCTTTTTGTGCGCAAGTTTAGGATATAAGGAGTCCTTTCCTCTGAGTAGTTTGCTGGCAGTCAGAGCAGGCACTCCCAAAAACCCATCTTAGATGCTGCAGGCAGTGGCAGTGAGGATGACCCAGACTCGAGGCCCACTTCAAGGCCTAGGAGAGGATTGCTGTCTGAACGAGAGGATTGAAGAGGGTGTTGAGAGGTGAGGGTGCTTCCTTCCCAATGGGAAGAACAGCAGTTTTGGAGCAAGGATTGAAGCCAGTTTTCCCATCCCTACCTGAAGGTATCCGCTGCTCTGCTGCTTGCTCTTTACTGATATACTTTTATTAAAATGTAGGGAATAGTGATAGGTTCTGTGATGTGATCAGGAAAAGATTTTGTATTTCTTTGCCCTTTAGCTCTTCCCTTCTTTCCTCTTTCACTCACCCCTAGAGAAAAACTTTCTACTTGCTATTTTGTGTGGTAAATGAGGACTTAACGAGCCTCAGTGAAGTGAAAAGGGAATTGGGGGTGACACTGGATGGTGTAACCAGTAAATTAGTATTTAGATATTAATTTTTTTGGTATGTTATGCTTGAGAAATTTAGGACAATATATATTCATTTTCCAGTCATGTATATACATCAGAAATGATTGAAATCAGGCTTGGGCTTACAAAAGGGCTAAGGGTCTGATATGTAGGATAAAGACCTACATATACTATTTAGTTTCTAAGATTGTAGATGGTAAGTGCAGAGGGAAAGCAGCATGGACAGATAGCATAGTAACTCAGCCACAAAAACTCAGAAGGGGAGTTTTAAACTGGATCTTGAAGGAATGGATGGATATGGCTTGCTAGAGGGGAATGCAAAGGATATTCTTTGGAAGCTCAGTTGACAGCTCTGGGTCTGTCCTTGAGAATATTTCCTGAAGTGGTATATAGGAGAGCACTTCTAATTTATGGTCTTGCTTCTTGGTTTCCTTTTAAAAAACAGTACAAAAACGTATTGAAATCTGGTTTTTGTTAGGTAGAAAATTTGAAGTGTGGGCAGGCTGATATAGGTTAAGAAATGGTGATGTTAAAATAATCAGTTTTCTAAAATAATTCGGTTCTGAACTTTAAAAAAAACAGTGCTATATTACACAAAATGCTAATGACTAAAGTGACAAATATTTCAGAAACTGGACAGACGTGAAACTTAAATGAGCAGATGGAATATGAAACTAAAAGCGGGAGATAATCCAAGACAATATAGAAACTATTATGAGAAATGAATTGAGGAAAAACAAGTGTGTTAAATGGTATTACATTTACTAATATGTTTAAAAGCTTTTCTAGGATTGCTCTCTTACATAGACAAATTGGAATTGTTGAACTGTGTTAACCTATCATTTAAAAAATTTTGTTCATTTAAAACAAATTAGATTTTAATCCAGAATTACTTCTCATGAAGCCTAGACATTTAAGTCATGAATATATATGTTAATGTGCTTTCAGTAGGCAATATAATTTGTTTTATCTGACTTAAAAATTAAAAAAAAAGAATAATCATAATTTTCAAAGACAACTGTGGTGGACCTTGAAGGGGAGAGGTAGGGGTGAAAGATGAGGAAGTTTGCTGTTTGGGCAGCTTGGTACTTAATTGAAATCATTACATATGATTCTTGAGGGTAGAATCTGGATTACAGTGGCTTGCATAATGAATGAATGGTACACTTTTCAGTTGAAGGAGGTTGATGTGAGGCAAGCAGTGATGTGGGAGTGGGGAAGGTAAGAGATTGAAAGGTAGATGAAGGAAATTTTTCAGAAGGCAAGAGCCTCATTTGTGTTTATACATTAGTAGCAACAGTAGTGCAGAGATGGAAAGAAAGATGAAAGATATAAGAAAAGTTGATAATTGATGAAACAATCTGGCTGGAAATGGTATTAGGAACCCAGGTGATGGGGTTAGCACTGGAAAAGAGCAAGACACCTGTGAGAAAAGATGTGAGCATATAAGAAATGAATAAGTGTGGACAATCTCAGTTGTAGCTTGACTGCTTTTTAAATTCACAGATTAAAGATATTGAGCTGGAGCATGAATAAACACTTACAAAATTTTTTTTAGCTAAAAAATATGCATTTTACTTGATATGCTTGTTACTATTAACCATTTTTGTTTTTATTTTCCTTTAATGGTTGTTTTAAGTAGGTCAAATGTCACCTCCTTCAGTTGTACACTTCACAGTTACGAAACTGATTTTGAGCTAGTCACACCAGAACAGGTACACATCTGTCCAAATGAGAAGCCTTTTTCAAAATAAGCCCCCTTGAAATGAATCAGATATTGGTGCCATTGTCTGTAATATTTTTTTGGTCTTTTTGCTATGGAATTTCTTTTAGAGACAGTTTAGTCAGCCACCCCAGAAAATCTTATAAATTTTAGGGTATACTTCTTTGGTCAGTGTCTTTTCTTCTCTCTTCTCTTAGTTCTGCTTTGTGCTCTAAATTGTTGCTTAAGTCAGCAATTTAGTGCCTTCTGATGGGGGTCTTATGGGTGATGAGCAAAAATCCTGGGAAGAACTCTACTTTTGGATATACAGTTGACCCTTGAACAACATGGGTTTGAACTGCATGGGTCCATTTATACTCGGGTTTATTTCAATAAATAAATACTACAGTACTATGCGATCTGCAGTTGATTGAGTTTGTGGATAAGGAGGGCTGACTGTAAAGTTACGTGTGGATTTTCAACTCTGCGGGGTGGGCAGTTCAACCGCTAACTCTGTTGGCATGTATACATTATGCATGTGTGCCAAGGGTTCCAGCCTTGCGTGTACGGTTGCCTCCCAGGTTCTTTGTCTAGTGCTTCAGTGTGCTTTGTTTCAGTACAGTTTCAGTGGAGGTAGATGTAGTGGCCCATTGATTGGTAAGACTAGATATTGGGACAGATTAAGCGGGGGTGGCATTTTTGCTTTCTGGGGATCAAAGCAAATTATCATAAGAGGGGGAATAGAATTGTAAGTTGTGCCCTGTCTCTGTCTGTCTAGCAAACGTTAGATATCATCCTGAGGTTCATTTTTGGCTAGACTGAAGTAATTAAAAAGAAGAGCCTTGGGATAAATAAATTGAGATAATTTCTTAAGATTTTAACAGAAAGTTTGGTCTTTGAGACCAAAGTACTTACCTTTTCCCACTTAACATTGCTTTACTCATTTGAGACTGCCTAGGAAGTCATCCAGTGTCCCATACACGTTCTTTCAGCAGCTTCTTCCACAGGCGAAGATTAGCACACATACGTATTTAGGATTTTAATTTCTCATGGTCTGCCTTAATATTCAGTGTTAGGGGAGGTGCAGAGGATGTTTTACCTATAGCAGGCATACGTGTATTATTTAGATTGAGTTGCAGTGGCAAGTATTGTTTTCTACTTTTGAATTCAATGAGATTTTTCTCAATAATGGTTTTCATGTTACACAGATGATTTTATTTATAATTCCTTCTCTTTTTAAAATACTTTTCACATTAAAAAATGTGAATTGAAATCCTGTCAGAAAGTGTGGCAGTATAATCCTAGAGCTATAGATATTTTAGGAAAATTTACTTAAATGATAATTATGCTAAATAAATAATAGGCACTTTTAAATTGTACAGATTTATTTAACACATGAACAGTCTAACATTTAGAATTTATACCAGAGCATAAATCTACATCATAGCTACTAAAACCCATAAATATTTACCTTCTGAAATATAAATCCTAAAGTCTAAGTTACTAAAAACATTTTTCAAAGTGTATTGGTTTACATACAGAGTGTACAGAGTATAATCATCTGCATGGATTGAATCAAGTGTCGTGATCCCAAATGACTAAATTCTTTAGTTGTCTGTAAATTACTTGAGATATGTATGAAAATAATATTTTGTCGCTGTTTGGTGATATCATGGTGAAACTGTGCTATGTAACCCAGACAGGTGGTGCTATTCTTGAGTCTGTCTGCAAGATCCTATAACATTTAATTAAACAGAATGATTCTCATGAGAACCCATACTTAGATATGTGTAAGCTAATAAACTGTCTTCTTTAGTAAATTTTATAAATTTGATTTGAAAAAGAAGTATTTACTTGTTCTTAGGAAACTTTTCTAATGACTGTGTTAGGATGAGTAGTCTGGTTTGGTAGTTTATATGGTAAACTCAAGGAATAGTCTAGATGGAAAACAAATGGGATTCACTAAGGTAGGTGCTTATCTCCTACAGTAACTTTGATTTTGTTGTCAAACTTTCTCATATGGTAGATGTGATGCCCTGTTAAGAACTCCAAGAGCTGACTTTAACAATTCCAGAAAACTGTGAGAAATTTGGCATATATGTTAACTTTCATTTTAGAAAATAGCTATTGATTTAAAATTCTTGTGATCTACCTTACATTTTAATATTAGAATTGAAAATAGAAACAGCTCAATCCAGTTTTAATACATTAGGTGGATAGAACTTTATTTAGCTGTTTTGTAAAAGTTTGAGTTTGGAGGTAGTAGTATATGGTTGAGATGAATAAATCTATCAGTTACCTAAATAATTACATAAATAATACATTAATAAGTCATACAATATTTCAAGATATCCTTGGAAATTATTCTTTTATTAAATTCACTTATTTTTATTTAATGCTTAGTCTTTTAATAGATAGGAGACAAGCCTGAAAGGTGATGTTTGACGCCAGATTGGATGACATGAAGGAGCTGGAGGTTTATTCTGTACGCACAGGGGAACGCCTGAAGGCTTTTGAGGAGGGTAATGACCTTATCAGATTTATATTTCAGAGAGAAAACCGACGTGGGCTCTGTGTAGTATTGATTGTAATAGTGGAGAAACCAAAGGCAGAGAGAAGGCTCTTAGAATAGTCTAGATCTGAGAAATTATGCAGGGCCAGTAGGAATAGAGAGAAAGAAATGGGTTCAAGTAGTATTGGAGGTAGAATTTGACAGGACTTGGTGACCAATATTGTGTGTCATAGGAGAGGAATCAAATGGCAAACAGATATTCTTGGTTTTATAGCATTTGCATTCTCATTTATACAAAGCAAAGAAGAACTGTTGGCAACATCCATGAGCTGTAGTTGTTAGCAGAAGACCTGCGCTTTGATTACAGGCATATATGAAAGTATTCACTGAGCCTGGGTTCTTGCTGTTAAATTAAGCCTGTGGAACTCAAAAATTAACTACGGACAAGAGCTGGGGGCAGAAAGACAAGAGATAGTGAAAAGAAAGTAAAAACAAACATTAGCCTAGGTAATCTGCCTATTTTCAGAAAAGGTTTGAGGCAGTGGGAACAAGATTTTTTTCCTAAATTGAGAATAAGATTTTTGAGAAAGGAGGGGTGGATTAAAAAGTTGGGGAAGAAAGGAGAAGGCAAGACTGGTGGGGTAGGTGGAGAGGTGTGGGTTGTGAGTGGTGGTGGTTGTAGGTGGGAATCAAGAATATTTTGGTAGGGGAAAAGCTCTTGAATTTTTGATTATCAGAAATGGGCATGGAGAAACTCTGATAGAAAGAAAGAAAATAGAGGGCGTGCCCTAACAGCAGTTGGCTCTATCAGCGTTTGTTCCATACAGGCTCTGCTTTTAATAGTGGTAAGCTCACAACATCATGGTTGAGCCTCAGAAACACAATGTAGAGACCAACAGCTGACTACCGGCTCATAAGGGATGCAGTAGAGGTCAGAACAACTCTCCACTGTATATTCCCTTGTAATAATAAAGACGTTGAATTAAACCAAAAAAAAAAAAAAAAGTGGTAAGCTCAGAAAACAGATTACATTCTCCCTCTGTAAATCTGTTTTGAGTTATTTTCACTTAGTTTTTTTATTTAAAGGTTTCTTTCTATCAATTTCCTATTAGTGATATTTTTGGTAGGATGAAATAGACTTTTACCCCTATTTTTCTTCTTGCCTTTGTGTAAATTGCCGGTTTTTAGGAATTGGCATAGTGGATAGAATAGAGAGGACATTTGTAAAGACCACAAAACAGTGTGTATCTTTGGTGCTATTCTTCATTCTCATTTTGGGTTCCTTTAAATTTTCATTCCTATCATTCTATTCTCTGTTCACTCAGCAATTAGCTTTCTGATTGGACAATATTTTTATAGATACTGAGAGTGTAATTGTTATGCCGTATCAGATTTCTGCCTCTCATATTGGGAAAACTTTTCCCTTTCTCTCTCCCTCTCTGCCCATCCTTCCATACCCCTTTCCTTTTTCAGCACGTTCCTGGACTCCCTCTGCTCTGGAGCCTTCCCTACACCGCTGCACATTTACTTGGCAGCACCAGTTCTCAGTTAAGCGCTAAAATGTACATATGCACTTCAGAACCTTTTGATGTAATCTCCTTGCTGTGGTGGGGATCCTCTCCAGTTGTTTTGAGTGCACTTACTGGCACAGCATGTGCTATCCATTGTCAATTGGCTGTAATTCATTCAGCCTTCCCATGTGGGTAGATTTTTCACTTGGCTACCCTGAAGGTGGAGAGTTGGCTTTCTTGCAGTTGTCATTTTTCTTTAATTTCTCTCCAAGTGAGGTCATACTAATGAAAAACAAAATATTTCCAAGAAATAAAACTTCCAAGAAATTAAAACTACATATAAAAAAATTACACATAATCCAGGCACTCCATTAGATGATATAAATTCCAGCTCTTCCTGTTAATGTGCACATTTTTTGGTAAGTAGATGTAATCACAGGGTATAGTTCTTTATTCAGCTGTATGCCTAACGTATTTTCCATGTGGTTACCATTTTCATAATTATAATTTTTAAGAGAAAAGTACTTTATAAATTTAATTTTATAATTTATAATTTAATAATCCAATATTGTTAATATTGGAGGATCTGACATAAAACATGAAGGTTCCCCTCCCACATATAGAGGTAACTACTGGTAATTTAATTTTTATCATTATATATTTTTAAAAAAATATATATTTGTGTGCCTATACAATGCAGTTTCAAAATTGTTTTCATTAGATAATAGTGTGTATAAATCATAAGGTAGAAACGATCATGATACAGTGAACACCCATGTACCTAATACTCAGAGTAAGAAAAAGAACATTTTAGTGTTTGTGAAGTCCTTATGATAGCTTTCCTTTCCATTCTCTTTCCTCTCCTTTCAGAGGTAACTATTCTGGATTTTATGTTTATCATCATTTTTTTTTTTTTTTTGTGGTACGCGGGCCTCTCACTGTTGCGGCCTCTCCTGTTGCGCGGAGCACAGGCTCCGGACGCGCAGGCTCAGTGGCCATGGCTCACGGGCCCAGCCACTCCGCGGCATGTGGGATCTTCCCGGACCGGGGCACGAACCCGTGTCCCCTGCATCGGCAGGCGGATTCTCAACCACTGCGCTACCAGGGAAGCCCTATCATCTTCTATTTTTTAAAAAAGGTTTTAATCATGTGTGTATGTATATATATAATTTTGGTTTTTGGAACTTTTTGTTTGTTTGTTTGTTTGCGATACGCGGGCCTCTCACTGCTGCGGCCTCTCCCGTTGCTGAGCACAGGCTCCGGACGCGCAGGCTCAGCGGTCATGGCTCACGGGCCCAGCGGCTCCGCGGCATGTGGGATCTTCCTGGACCGGGGCACGAACCCACGTCCCCTGCATCGGCAGGCGGACTCTCAACCACTGCGCCACCAGGGAAGCCCCATGGAACTTTTTATAAATGAACTATATTCCTCTGCAGCTTGCTTTTTTGGTTTAATATTGTGTTCCAACAATGTGCAATTATAATTCACTCTTCCACCACAGTTTGTGCATATTACATATGCATATTGATGATGGACATATTTGTAGTTAAAAAAATTACAGGTAGGGGCTAATTCTCCAACGTTTCCTGCAACATGCTTTTTCTGCTTAGCATTTAAAAATATTAGTCATAAAATCAGTCTCAAAATATTTTCAAGTCAGTAAATTTAGATATACTTCACTCTTTTTTATTATTATTTTTAAACAGTTGTATCCTGTTTCACAGGATGGGATGTACTATTGTTTATTTAACCATCAACTGTGAGAAACATTAAGATTCAGTTTTTTCTGTTACAGTAGAGTTACGCATTTTGATAGTTATAACCATAAATTCCTTGAAAAGATGTGTCAGTTTACATTTCTTTGGGCAATACATAAATGCCCAATTCTTCTATCCTCACCTATTGTGAAACTTAATCATTTTAATTTTTTATACTCTGAGCAAAAGTAATCTCAGTATTAAAATTTTCAGGTTTTTTATTCCTAATGAGGTTATGAGCATCTTTTCATACAAACGGGCATACATATTTTGTGAGTTTTATTTTTCAAAAGCATTTAATCTCTAAAAAGCCTTTTGTTTTCTTTTTCTTTTTTAAATTTCCAACCATTCACTAACAAGAATCTTTATTTCAAGTCAGATCTTTACATGTTATACACATTCTCATCTCAGAGATTTTGCCCTTTCTAAGAGTGCTTACTGAATGCCTGAATTGCTTAACTGCTTGCCAGCTACATAAATTTTCTCATCAAGATCCTGATGAGATAGAAACTACTGTTCCCATTTTTCAGATAAGAAAACTGAAGCAAGAGTTTAAAGTAACTTGCCCTAGGTCACACAGCCAGCAAGTGATGGAGCCCAGTCACTGACTTCAGAGCCCGAACGCTTAACCAGTGCATTGTATTGTGTACTCTTTCTTTTCTTGTCTAAATCCTTTAGAGCTTCTGTGAAGCTCCTCCTAACTATTCCAAACATTATTGGTCTCTTTCCTTTCTGAGCCTTTTAAAAATTAACCATGTAGACCATATAATTTAGCATAAGCATGAAGGTAGAAATCACTGGAGCATATAGATTTGCCTGAGATTAATGGAGTGATAATACAGTTTACATTTTTAAAAAGTTTCATCAGATTAATGGAGTAATAAGGCAGCTTAAAATTTCTTCCCAAAGATAGGCAGATTTTTCTCTCCTAGACTACTTTATTCCAAATAGAGAAACCAGATGGAAAATGATTTAAGATAGTTTATACTGATCAATGACTGGGGCAAGATAAAAACCTCGGTAATAGTCTCAAAAAAATTCATCACCTCACTAAAAGTCTTTTAGTTTTTTAAAAATAAAAAGTCAGTTGCTGAAATGCTCATCAGAAATTATTTATTATGGTAACATAATCATGTGCTTATTAAAAAGTAGACAAATAGCTTAAACAAGATAGAAATTTCTTTTTTGCATACACGCAAGCTGGAGGCAGCATTTCAGAACTGGTTTCGTTACTTCTCAGTCATCAAGGGACCCAGGTTCGTTCTTTCTTATTATTCCATCATCTGTAGTTTATCACAAGTAGCATATTGTCCAGGATGGCTGCTCAAACTCTATAATCATCATGGTGACATTCTAGATAGAAGGCGGAGGAAATGTAGGAAGGCCACACCCCTCCTTTTAAAGGAAACTTCTAGGAAGTTCCTTACAACACATCTGGCCATGCTTAACCTCAAGGGAGGCTGGGAAATGTAGTTACTCAAGTGAGCACATTGTTATCCCCAGCAGTATAGAGTGTATGTTACTGTGGAGGAAGGAGCCGTTCATGTTTGGGTCGGCAGCCAACAATGTCTGCTATACTGAGAAAGGAATATAAATTTGTGTTTATAGTCTGTTATTGCAGTTGCGTAAGAAATCATCCCAACTTCAGTAATGAACTTCATTAAATAGTTCGGTTCCCAGAAATTTCACGAGTTCTCTTTTAGTTAAGGTTAATAAATATAAATCATTAACCAGTGTTCTGATGTAGTTAGGCATGAAAATAATTTTTTCGAAAATATCTTTCTAAGAGAGATTCACAGTTACCTTGGAGATACAGAAGATGATTACTTTGGCTATATTAAAAATAGATTTTTTTCTTTGAGAGTTTTTGTTTTTACATGGATTCTTCCATTAATACGTAAATTTTTGATGATCTTTATTGAGGTATAGTTTACATACAATAAAATGTTACCCAGTTTAAGCAAGTACAGTTTTATGAGTTTTGACTAACGTGTAGTCTGTGAAACGACCTCCCACCTCCAGGCAACCACTGATCTGCTGTTACTGTAGACTCATTTTGCCTTTTCTAGAATATTTTATAAATGGAATCATATAGTATATAGTCTTCTTTGTCTGGCTTCATATTGTTTC
Organism: Kogia breviceps; assembly: GCF_026419965.1. Lineage (NCBI taxonomy): Eukaryota > Metazoa > Chordata > Mammalia > Artiodactyla > Physeteridae > Kogia > Kogia breviceps. Next base: position 77,679,911 of record NC_081324.1, on the reverse strand, counting down.
TTAAGTAGGTAATTCCTTTTTAGTGCTAAGTTGTAGTCCCTTGTATTGATAAACCACAGTTTGCTTATCCATTCATTTATTAATGATTATGAACTTTCACATACTGGTTTTTGTGGGGGGGGGCATATGTTTTTATTTCTGTCAACAACCAGGAGTGCCCTTGCTGAATCATGTGGGAAACAACAGGTTTCACTTTGTAAAGTACTGCTCAACTTTAAAAAGATGATTGTACCGTTTTACATTCCAGCCAGCTATATATGAGTTCTAATTGCTATTCCAGGGTAGCAAAGATTTCCTCTTATGATTTCTTCCAGAAGTATCACAGTGTTCATTATTAGGTTTAGGTCTGTGATTAAGCGATCCATTTTGAGTTTTTTGTGTGTCGTATGAGGTAAGGATTGAAGTTCTTTTTGCATGTGGGATATCTAGTTATTCTTGCATCATTTGTTGAAAAGACTATGTTTTTCCTATCACTGTCAAAAATCAATTGAATGTATTGAATGTATGTGTGTAGTGCAGCTTGCGGCTCAGTTCCTCTACCAGGGATCGAACCTGGGCCCTCTGTATTGAAAGTGCAGAGTCCTAACCACTCCGCCAGGAAATTCCCTGTATTCTGTTCCTTTGATCTACATGCCTCTTCTGCCACTACCACACTGTCATGATTACTGAAATCTTACAGTATATCTTAAAGTCAGAGTAAATTCCCAACTTTGTTCTTTTTCAAAATTGTTTTTGCTCTCCTGGGTACTTTGCATTTCAATATAAGTTTTGGAGTCAACCTGTCAATTTGTTAAAAAAAAACAAAAAACAAACAAAAGAAAACAACCTGCAGGGATTTGATTGTGATCTTGTTGAATCCATAGATCAATTTGCAGAGAATTGATAAGTTAACAATTTTAGGTATTCTAAGCCGTAAACATGTTCTGGCTCTCCGTTTCTTTAAGTCTTTAATTTCTCTGAACATTGTTTATAGTTTTTGGTGTACAGGTCTGCAACATGTGTTATCAGATTTATCCCTGAGTAGTTCATGTTTTTCAATGCTCTTATAAGTGGCATTGCTTTTAAATATTATTTTTAAATTGTTCACTGCTAGTATGTAGAATATAATTAACTTTTGTATATTTATCTTATACTCTGTAAATTCCCTAAACTCAATTACAGTTGACCTTTAAACAATATGGAGGTTATGGGAACCAACCCTCCCCACAGTTGAAAATCCGAGTATAACTTATAGTCAGCCCTACATACCCACAGTTCCGCCTCCACAGATTGAACTAACCACCGATCATGTAGTGCTGTAGTATTTTAAAAAATCTGCCTATAAGTGGACCTGCTCAGTTCAAACCTGTGTTGTGGAAGGTCAACTGTATTAGTTTTAGTAGATCTTCTGAAGTCCTTTAATTTTTGTAAATGTACATGATGATGTCTGTGAATAAAGATGATGTTATTATCTTCCTTTCCAATCTGTATGCCTTTTATTTCTTGCTTTATTGCATTGATTAGGACCTACAGTACAAAGCTGAATAGAAGTGTGTTAAGAATGTACATCCTTGCTTTGTTCCTGATCTTAGTTGAAAAGTGGTCAATTTTTCATCATTAATTGTGATATTAGCTGTAGGTTTTTGAATATCCCTTTAATCAGGTTGAGTAAGTTACCTTTAATTCCTAGTTTGCTAAGTCTTTTTACCATGAATAGGTGTTGAAATTTATTTATTTATTTTATTTTTGGCTTTTGGTTGTGTTGGGTCTTTGTTGCTGCGCACGGGCTTTCTCTGGTTGCAGCGAGCGGGGGCTACTCTTCGTTGCGGTGCACGGGCTTCTCATTGCAGTGGCTTCTCTTTGTGGAGCACGGGCTCTAGGTGTTCGGGTTTCTGTAGTTGTGGCTCACAGGCTCTAGGGTGCAGGCTCAGTAGTTGTGGTGCACGGGTTTAGTTGCTCGCTGCATGTGGTATCTTCCTGGTCCAGGGCTCGAACCCATGTCCCCTGCATTGGCAGGCGGATTCTTAACCACTGTGCCAGCAGGGAAGCCCTAGGTGTTGAATTTTGTTAAATGTTTTCTCTGTTGATATGATCACAGGTTTTGTTTTGTTAATATGGGGAATTTTATTGATGGGTTTTTGAACTAAGCTTGATTCAGATTACATTGCTGGGCTTTCAGACTAATGCAACTGAGCTTAAATTCCCAAGATAAACTCCATGTGGAGGGTATGTTATTTTTATATATTGTTGGATTTGATTCGCTAATATTTTGTTACTGATTTTTAAATCTGTGCTCATGAAGGATGTTGGCATGTAGATTTCTTCTCTTGTAATGTTTTTGGTCTTAATAATGTTGGTCTCATAAAAATGATTTGGGAAGTAGTCCCTCAGTTTTTTGAAAGTTTGTGTAGAACTGGTGGTATTTATTTCTTAGATGTTTGATAGAATTTACTAGTGAAGCCATCTTGCCTTGGAGAATTCTTTGAGGGAAGATTTTAATTTATGAATTCCATTTCTTTAATAGATACAGGGCTGTTCAGATCTTTGTGTGTGTGTTACTTTGGTAATTGTTGCAAAGGACTAGTCCATTTAATCTAAATAGTTTTAATTATTGACATACCATGGTTTATAGTAATTTCATTATCTTTACAGTGTCATTATGATGTGAAGTAATTTCTCATCTTTCATTTCTGATGTTGGTAATTTGTCTTTTTTTCCCTCTCTTGATTAACCTAGTGAGAAGTTTGTCAATTTTATTGATCTTTTAAAATAATCAGCTTTTCATTTTATTGGTTTTCTCTATTGTTAGTCTGTTTTACATTTCATTTATTTCTTTTCTTCATCATTTCTATCAATTTACATTTGGCTTAATTTACACCTTTTCTAGCTTCCAAAGGAAGCTTTCTTCCTTTCTAATATAAATATTTAAAGCTACAGATCTCTCTTTGAGAACTGTTTGACTTGTATCCCTCATATTTTGGTATATATTTTTTCCATATTCAGTTCAAAATATTTTCTAGTTTCCCTTGTGATTTTTTATGAGGTGGTTCTATGCATTATTTATAAGTATTATTTATTTGCAGATTTTCTGGGGGAGGGGAGCATTAGAGTTATTTTGTTAATTTCTAACTTAATTCTATTCAGAAGTTTCAACTTTTAAAAATATATTGATAGGAGACTTCCCTGGAATCCACCTACCAATGCAGGGGACATGGGTTCAGTCCCTGGTCCGGGAAGATCCCACATGCCGTGGAGCAACTGAACCCGTGCGCCACAACTACTGAGCCTGTGTACCACAACTGCTGAAGCCCGCATGCTCTAGGGCCCGAGTGCTGCAGCTACTGAGCCCAAGTGCTGCAGCTCCTGAGCCCGAGTGCTGCAACTGCTGAAGCCCGCGCACCTAGAGCTCATGCTCTGCAACAAGAGAAGCCACCACAATAAGAAGCCTGCACACCACAATGAACAGTAGCCTCCACTCACCGCAACTAGAGAAAGCCCGCGTGCAGCAACAAAGACCCAACACAGCCAAAAATAAATAAAAAATGAAGAAAAAAATTAAAAATATTTTGATATTTATTTTATGGCCCAGCATATGGTTTCTCTTGGTGAATGTTCCATGTGCATTTGAAAAAAAAAAAAAGTGTATTTTTTTGTTGAGTTATAATGTTTTATAAATGTCAGTTTGGTTATGTTGGTTGATAGTGTTCACGTTTTTCTATATTCTTATTGATTTTCTGTCTACTTGTTTTATCAGTTGTTGAGAGGAAACCTGTTGAAATCTCCAATTATAATTCTGGATTTGTCAGTTTCTCCTTTTATATATATGTGTTTGTGCTTCATATATTTTGAAGCTTTGTTATTAGGTACCTACACATTTGGGATTTATGTCTTCTTGAAGATTTGACATTTTTATCATTATAAAATTTCTCTCTCTATTCCTGGTAATAGTCTTCTTGGAGTCAAGAGGTATTGGTATTAATCCAGCCACTGCAGCTCTCTTACAAGTTATGTTTGCATGATGTATCTTTTTCCACCATTTCACTCTTAATCTAACTTGTCTTTAAGTGCATTTCTTGTGAGCAGTATGTGGTTGGGCCTTTGAAAATTTTATCCATTCTGAGAATTGATATCTTTTAATTATAGTACTTAGACTATATTTAATATAATTATATTGATATGATTGGGTTTAAGTCTACTACATTGGCTTTTTTTTTTTCCTGCCTGTCTCATCCATTTTTTTCTCTCCCCCACCTTTTATTTTTGTCTTTTTCTACTTGCTTTGGATTATTTTGAGGTTTTTGTTTTGTTTTGTTTTGTTTTTAATGAGTCCATTTTGTCTTCAGTATTGGTTTGTTAGATATACCTCTTTGTTTTACTTTTTAAGGAGTGGTCAAGGGTTTATAATATGCATCTTTAACTTATTTCATTGTGCCTTTAAGTAATACATTTTTTCATTTATAATGTTAAAACCTTAGAACAGTATACAATCCATTTTCTCTTTCTGGTCTTTGTTCTGTTGTCATAAATTTTTCTTCTATATCTAGTATACAGTCCATGATCCATTATTTTTTCTGTAAACAGTTAACTAGCTTTTAAGGAAATTTTAAAATTAGAAAACATGTTTTGTATTTATTTATATATTAACTTTCTGGTGCTTGTTATTCTTTTGTGTAGATCCAGGTTTCCATCTATTTTCCTTGTACTGGAAGAACTTTTTTAAAAAGCATTTATTCTAGTTACATTTATTATAGTGCAGTTCCATTGGCTTCTGTTGAACTAAGAAAATCTGTATTTTAGCTTCATTTTTGAAAGTTATTTGCTTGATATAGAGTTCTAGATTTGGAGGATTTTTTTCTTTCAGCTTGTTCCATTGTTTTCTGCTTGCATATTTTCTGATGAGCAGTCTGTTGTAAATATTGTGTTTGCTTCTGCTTATGTAATGAGTCTTTTTTTCTCTCAACAGCTTTTTTTTTTTTTTTTTTTTTTTTTTTGCCGCACGTGGGCCTCTCACTGTTGTGGCCTCTCCCGTTGTGGAGCACAGGCTCCGGATGAGCAGGCTCAGCGGCCATGGCTCACGGGCCCAGCCGCTCCGCGACATGTGGGATCTTCCCAGACCGGGGCACGAACCAGTGTCCCCTGCATCGGCAGGCGGACTCTCAACCACTGCACCACCAGGGAAGCCACTCTCAACTGCTTTTAACATTTTCATCACTGGTTTTCAGAAATTTAATTGTATATTTTGATTTTTTTTTCTTTTTTTCTTTTGGTTTATATTGTTTTGGGTTCACTGAACTCCTTGATTCTGAGATTTATTGTTCTCATGAAACTTTGAGACAGTTTGGCCATTATTAAATAATATTGTTTTTGGTTTTGTCTTTGTTTTTTTTCTGGTCCTCCCTTTCCCCCTTTGTGTGCCAGGACCCTAATTACATGTATGGTAGACTACTTGATATTATTCTGACTGCTTCGGCTTTACTCATTATTCTTTGAGTTTTAAAAAATTCTCTATTCTTAAGCTTGGATAATTATTATTGTATGTTTTCAAGTCTCCTGATCTTTTTTTTGGCAGTGCCTAATCTGTTAAATCCACTCAGTGAATTTGTCATTTCATTTTTTTTTTTTTTTTTTTTCGGTACGTGGGCCTCTCACTGTTCTGGCCTCTCCCGTCGTGCAGCACAGTCTCCGGACGTGCGGGCTCAGTGGCCATGCATGGCTCACGGGCCTAGCCGCTCTGCGGCATGTGGGATCTTCCCGGACCGGGGCATGAACCCGTGTCCCCTGCATCAGCAGGCGGACTCTCAACCACTGCGCCACCAGGGAAGCCCTGTCATTTCATATTTTGAATATTTGAGGACTAGAAATTTTTTGGTCTCTTTTTTATATCTTTAATTTCTCTCTTTAAGCTTGTGTTTTTCTTTAAATCCTTGACCATACTTATAATAGCTGTTTTTAAACTGATATTTAATTCCATCATCACACTCATTTCTGGGTTTGTTTCTCTTCAGTGATTTTTCTCCTGGTCATGGGCCTCCTTTTGCTGTTTCTCTGAATGTCTAGTATTCTTTTATTGGATACTAGACACTGTGAGTATTATGTCATTGAAAGTCTGGATTTTATTTTTTCTTTTAAATAGTTGAATTTTGTTTTGGCTGGCAGTTAAGTTACTAATAGATAAGATGATGATCATACTACTAGATAAGATGATGGTGGTGGTGGTGGTGGTGGTGGTGGTTGAGGCCTGATTATTTGGATGGGTTAAAGCAGTCTTTATGTTAGACCTAGGTTTCTCACTTATGAGGCTTGACTTTTCTGTGGTCTCTGTCTTATGCCCAAGGTGTTTAACAATGTTGTGATTTTTTGTTTATTTTTAAATTGGCTGTTCAGAACTAGATTATTTCCCAGCTTCCGCTCCCCTCCCTGTCTCACCGCGCCCCCCGCCCCCTGCCCCCCACCCGCCCCAGCTTTGTGTGAGCTGTTGGAATGATGATATCTCTCTAGTAGTTCTTTGCCTGGCCCCACTGAATTTTGTTGTTTGAATGTGCAACTTGGTATATAGGAACAGTCTCAAAAGAACCCCTATCAGGTCCATGGAGCTCTTTTTTTGCCTAACTTTCTCCTTTCTGGTGATGTGCTTTCACATATTCTAGCTGCCTTAGGCTTTATAGAACCTACTTCATTTGTTTTCTTTCTCTCAGATATTCTACCTCTGTGTTGTTTGCTGTCCAATGTCTGAAAACAGTAGTTTCATATTTTTTTTGTCTGGTTTTCTAATTGTTTATGGTGGGAGGATAATTCTGGTGCTTCTTATTTATATTTTAAATGTTAAATTTTAAATATTAAATATTTGCCTATGTATATTATCCTAGCTTAGGGATGAGCAGACTTTTTCTTAGAGAACCAGAGAGTTAATTACTTAAGGCTCAACACTGTGGTTGTAGTGTGGAAGCTGCCACAGACAATATGTGGTATAGTTGTGTACTAATAAAACTTAATTTACAAAAACAAGTTGCCTGCCTGTGGGGCCTAGTTTGCTAACCCCTGAGCTAGTTGATTGAGATACGAATGATATTAGAGTTTTGAAATCTTATGCTTGAAAGGAAGGAATCTTTGAGGTTCATATTTCAGGTTTGAAAGGAACCTTATAAATCATATTGTTTAGCCAGCTCTTTGGTGTTTGAAGCCACATCTACTATTGACCAACTTCTCCCTAACCCCCCATATCTCTGATTCTCAGGGATGTCAGGGGATTTTTCTTGAGTGAGCTCTCACTGTTGTTGTTGTTTTAGTTTTTTCCATTTGATTCTCTGCTACCACTTGGGTTAGTTCTGAGCAAATTGAATCCATCTTTCATTTATCTGTCTTCTGTGTAACTGAAGACTTTTCAAATTTCTTCAGAATCTTAACTTCATATTAACTTCATTCAACTGTGGCTTTATTATTTTATTTTATTTTATTTTTACTGTTTATGTTTATTCTCTTGGAAAGATTGAACATGAGGCCGTATAGCCTCTAGCCATTTGACATGTTTAGATTTCCTCACTAACCCAGTCCTTCATCTGTTAATTTGTTCCACCGTATGTAGATTTCTCTCAAACTCTGGAGTTAGGAGTTAAAAGCAATATTGACTAGTGACTCTTATGATCTGTTATGTAGGATCTAGATACTATACTTCTATCAAAGTAGCTTATTAAGATGGCAGTAACTTTTAAAATAGTTACTTGACATTGTTTGTGTTAAAGTCATTGTCAATAAAACGTTGGCCCTTTTCACTCATGCTTATGCTAAATTCCATTTTTTTTATGTTTATCTTTTTGAATTAATATTGGTAAACTGAGGGCTGAAAAGAAAATTATAGTTGAGGAAAAAAGTTATTATGAATCAGCAAAAGTGTATATGTGTTAGAAAGCATCTTTATTTTTTTTAATTTAATTTTATTTTTTTTTTTGCGGCACGCGGGCCCCTCACCGTTGTGGCCTCTCCCGTTGCTGAGCGCAGGCTCAGCGGCCATGGCTCACGGGCCCAGCCGCTCCACGGCACGTGGGATCCTCCCGAACCGGGGAACGAACCCGTGCTCCCTGCGTCGGCAGGCGGACTCTCAACCACTGCGCCACCAGGGAAGCCCAGAAAGCATCTTTAGTCCACAGCTTTATTGTATGGAGAGTTATCACATTGCATTTCTCACAACATGAAAATACCATGTTAGATTAGAGTCAGATGAGAGGCCCAGTGCCCTGCTGTCCTCATCCCCTCTGCAGAGGGGATCCCTGGTAAGTCACTTAGTTTGGAGTAGGAAGAGTTTGAGCAGAGCTAGGTGCGGTGGGGGGGAGGCGGGGGGAGCATGCCGCTGGAAGTGTGTCTCTGCCCAGCTAGAGTTTTAACAGTCTAAAAATGGAGAGAAGAGACAACTCATTTTAACACCTGGTAAATAACTCTTTGGCTTTTGCAACACAACTTATGGGATGCTAAGTTGTTCTTTAGGTTAGGAATTTGTCTAGAATCAGTCTATAAAAATGTGTAAGTGAGTTCTCAATTTTAATAGTAACTTTTTGTATATATTAAATATATTTTGTTACCACATTTTGATTAGTTAAAAAAATTTTTAAAGCAGAGTGGTACTCTGACATAGTTAAAAAATCAAATAGTTCTACAAGATTTTTTTTTTTTTTTGGGCTGTGCCATGCAGCTTGTGGGATCTTAGTTCCCCCACCAGGGATTGAACCCAGGCCACGGCAGTGACAGCACCAAGTCCTAACCACTGGAGCACAGGGAACTCATAGGTTTAGTAAAAATAGTGTTCCCCTACTCCTGGCCCCTGTTTTACCTTCTCCAGAGACACACACGCTCACCTACTTTTGTTGATTATCTTGATTCTTAAATGTTACTAAATACTAAGTTTATAGTTATTTTAGGTTTTAAAAATGTGGTTCTTCCACTATTGAAGATGAGGATTTAGCTTATTTTCTCTCCCTCTTACTAAGCAAACATGCCTTTTTCCATCCTTCCATTTTATCAAAATAGTTGTATAGTAATTTTGGTTAGCTTAATATTCAGTGTTAACATTCACTTGATTACGTTAATGTATGGCAAAGTCATGCAATAAACTCTGATTACTTTTCCTTCTCTGTGTAACTTGAAGATGGTAATTATCTGGGTTTTGTTTGTTTGTTTTTGGACTGTTTACTATGTATTTTAAACTAATTCATCCCCAAACTTTTTGCCCATTATTTGAGTCTTCTTTTAAGTCTTTCAAATACAGGGTGTTCTTTCAGTTTCAAATTCTTTAACAAAAGTCTTTCGTGGAGCCATCTGACCTGTCATAATCTGGATTGGTTTCCCTCTACACTGGTGCACAGTTCACAACCTGGAATCATCTGATTATTGACTGTAATCTTAGGGATTTGTTTTGCTCCCTTTCTTGTTGGATCTATTTCCTAAACCTCATGGCTTCTTACTTGGTTTATTCCCTCCTTTTGGTGGGGTATACCTACAGTAGCTTCCTGAGAAAGGGTGCCTTTTTTTTTTTAAACACCTTGCATATTTTGAAATGTATTTATTCTGCTTTTACACTTGATAGATAATTTAGATTGGCATAGATATCTAATTTGGAGTACTTTTTCTTTAGAATTCTGGAGTTATTGCACCATTGCCTTCTTGCTTCTAGTATTACTTCTGATTCCTGATTCTCTGTATGTGTCCCCTTTTTACTATATGGAAGCTTTGAGGCCCTTCTCTTTGTCTGCAATGTGTTGAAAGTTTACAGTAATATGCTTTCTGTGAGTCTCTTTTAATCTATTGTTCTGGGTACTCAGTGAGCCCTTTCAATCTAGAAATTCGCATTCTTCTCTCATCACCCCCCCCCCCCAAATTTTTGTGGATTATTTTGTTGGTCATTTCCTCGTTTTCATTTTCTGTGTTTTCTCTTTCTGAAAGCTCTTGTATTTAGTTTTGAACTAACTGGGATGCTCCTCTAGTTTTATCTCCCCCCACCCTCCTATTTTTTATGTTTGTTTATTTGCTTTACTTTCTGGGGGAAACTTTATCTTCCAGCCCTTCTGTGGAGTTTTATCATTTCTGGCATCATTGTTTTAAAATTTCCAAGAGCCATCTTTTAGGTCTCTGTGCTTCTTTTCTGAAATAGCATCCTGTTCTTTTCTGTATCCTTCTTTTTTTTTTGTGGTACGTGGGCCTTTTACTGTTGTGACCTCTCCCGTTGCAGAGCACAGGCTCCAGACGCACAGGCTCAGCGGCCATGGCTCACGGGCCCAGCCGCTCCGCGGCATGTGGGATCTTCCCAGACCAGGGCACGAACCCACGTCCCCTGCATCGGCAGGCGGACTCTCAACCACTGCGCCACCAGGGAAGCCCCTGTTCTATTTTAATGGTTGTACTATTTTATCTCTTTGAGAATATTAATGATAGATTTTTTAAAAAGTTTTCTTCTCCCGATGTAGTCTGTTAACTCCAAGTCACTTTTCTGTATTTTTGTCTCTATAATTCCTCAGTGGTTTTCCTCAACTTTTTAGTAATTCCTGGTCATCTGTTCATGTTTAGGAAAGATGGACTAAAAAACTTCCTCGAAGTAGTATGTGAGTGATATTTGTTTATTGTGCAGTTCACTGATTGGGGTGGACTCTTTAGTTGGGGAACCTTTGATGTCATTATCTTGAGGTCTTTTCTGTTGAGCTGTCAGTTTTCCCAGAGAAGACTTTTCCAGACTCCTTTCTGGGGGATGAAAGACTGGCTGCCAGCTTTCTAGGTGCTTAGAGGGAGAGGGTTGGAGAGGGTGATTTTTGACCTTCATTCTGTACATGGTCACCTGATGTACTGTTTTCACTCTGGTTTCCTGCCTTCATCTGTGCATGTGTCCATGAGTTCAGATACCCTGTGTTTCACTGGCCCCAGAGAATACCCTTCCAGTGATTTGCTACTGTAAAGACAGGCAGTGGGGAGGGTACCTGGGTTCTGAGTGTCTTCTAAGCAGGCTTTCAACTAGTTTTCCTCATCTGCTCTTTTCTCTGCCTTTCTACTTCCACAAGATACCTCCATATCTGTGGGTTCTGCATTTGTGGATTCAATCAACTGTGGACCAGATATATTCAGAAAAAAAATTCCAGAAAGTTCCAAAAAGGAAAACTTGAATTTGCTTTGCACCTGCAACTATTTACATAGCATTTACATTGTTTTAGGTATCATAAGTAACCCAGAGATTACTTAAAGGATATGCGTAGGTTATATGCAAATACTATACCATTTATATAAGGGACTTCAGCATCCACAGATTTTGGTATTTGTGGGGCATTCTGGAACCAATCCTCCATGGATACTGAGGGACAACTGTACCTGTATTTATAATTCTGTGTAAATTGGGTTGTAGCTCTGCTTTCTCCACAGTTTTATTTGGTATTATAAGTCTTTGACCTCTTGAGCATCTGCTTCTTACCTTTCAAAACCTGGATGCGCTCATCTCTACTACCTACCATTGTGATTTTATGGTTTAAGGGAAAAAAACAAAACAAAACAACTTCTTGACTGGGTTTTTTTTTTTTTTTTTTTTTTTTTGCGGTATGCGGGCCTCTCACTGTTGTGGCCTCTCCCATTGCGGAGCACAGGCTCTGGACGCGCAGGCTCAGTGGCCATGGCTCACGGGCCCAGCCGCTCCACGGCATGTGGGATCCTCCCGGACCGGGGCACGAACCCGTGTCCCCTGCATCGGCAGGCGGACTCTCAACCACTGCACCACCAGGGAAGCCCTACTGGGTTTTTTTGAGGGATTTAAGAGCGAGCAAAAGCAGATGTGTGTGTTTACTCTGCCGTCTTTACCTGGAGCTGATTAGTTATGTTTTAACAGACGTTTTCTATGATCCTGACTTTTTTCCTTCCTATGACTCCAGTTGAGAGGTGACAATATGTTTGTTAGCTGTATTTCCTTGGTCTACTCGCATAGTAACCCTATCACAGGAGGAAGTGAGGTGAGGCAGACTTGGAACTTCCTAGTGTACTCATGTTAGTCTCAGGTGATCACAGCTGCCTTTTCAAGCAACATACCATCCTAGAATCCTGCCAAGGATTGATATTAAGCTAATTGTGCTGTAGTTGGAAAAATCTTTCTTTTGACTATTCTTGAAAATTCGTAATATCTTCTGGTTGCTCTCCTATTCCCGCTGATCATTGTAAGGCATCTAATAAGGGTCAGTCTAATTTACAGGTTGCCTTTGTGAGTGGGATGTAATTAGCCTGGGTCAGGAGACTTGAACTCATTTTATAGTATCTAGGTCAACCATATCACCTTACAGGCCAGGAAGCCAAGGTGCCCAGAGATGGAGATTTCCTGATATTGTTTAGGTAAATAGTTGAAAAACTAGGACTTGAACCTAGATCTCCTGACCTGCAACCAGTGTTCGTTCCATGATACTACACCCTGGGTTCATTCTTACCAAGTTACGTTAGTTTTATTCTATTCCATAACCTCTGAATACAGGTTTAACTTTGGAGAGCCACATTGCAAGTATATGTTGGTCATGAGGGATCTGATTACAATGGGTTAGTGCAAATAAATGACTTCCATTGGGAAAATTTATTAGCTCATTTCCTATGTATAGTACCTAAAGAATAGGATATTAAAAAAAAAATTAAAAAAAAAGAATAGGATATTAAGAATCAATATAAATTTTCTTTAAATACATTCATGTCATAAGAAAGTGCATTTATCCTGATTCTGTTGTAATCTTTTAAATTAGACCCATTCTGTATTGAACTTCTGTTTAGTCCAGGGTAGTCTCTGCCAGTTAAGTTCAGTTCCCGGAGGATGCTGACTACCTGTACAGCTGATACCAGCCACTGCTGAGAAAATTTTCCTCCAGTCTCTCTTGCTATTAGAATAGTTATTTTCTTGGTTTGTTATACATATCTTCTAAAAATTAACTTGTATGGGTTTGGTCTTGTAGTGGTAACATGTAAAGAAGGCATGTAATTATCTGAGTGAAATAAAACATGTCTCTCCTATTTATGGGATGGTGTAGTGGGCAGTTTTATACTAGTTTTCTTAATAAATCAGGAAGAGTAAAGAAAGATTCAGGAACTTTCTTAAATTAGAAGGTTTGGCGATGAGCTCTTGTCATTGCTAAATTGAGTTGATGACTGTTTCTTTGTACTATTTTATAATCCTCTAGGGCTAATTTTTACCATTAGCCCTGTGAAACAGCATGGCAGAGTGGAAAGAGTTTATGCTTTAAATTCAGTTATGCTTTAAATCCAGTTAAGTTTGGCATCTGCCAGTTGCTACCTGTGTGGTTATTGGAGAATTATTTAAGCTTTGTGTTTCTGAGAATTATTTTAACTGTTTGAGAAGATTAGAAATTATATATGAAGACACTAGTATGGTGCCTCATATTAGAAATTCTATGTGAAGACCCTAGTACGCTGCCTGGTATTAAGTAGGTGATGAATAAATGATGATGGTTGTGGTTATTGTTCTATCTATATGCAATACTGATTTATTTCCTTGCATATTTTTTTCGATTCTATATTTTAAAAACCATGTAATCTTAAACTTAAATATAAATATGGATTGTTCATCTTTGACAGTGAGAAATAATTGCATTTTGGGGAAAATTTGCACCTAGAAATATTTTAAAGGGTTGCTTGAAGAATTTTGAGTCTTGGAAATACAAATTTGTCAGAAATTGGGTCAACAGAACTTTGTGTGGAATTTATTTTTAATTATAAACATGGTCATGGTATGTGAAGATATATTTTAATAGTGTAATTGAATATGCATCCATGATAGGATTTTTTTTTTTGGACAAAGTGTTTCAGTCATTTTTCCTCTTAATCAAATATTAACTCAAAATTTAAAGCTGTCTTTGAACATTCATTTTATACCTAGGTATCTGTTAGGCTTGAATGGTGTTTCACTGTTACATTTTCCAGTGAAGACTGGTATAGTGATATTTAATTTTAGTTTTAAGGTAAAGGGATAAATTGTTTTTAAATGATTGGACATTTTTAGTACTTCTGGCTGAATGAGTTATGAAGAGTTTAAGTTTGTAGCCTTGATGTTATGTCACTTGCATTTGTATTACATCACTTGCTAGAACAACTCCATAAAGATATAGAGCAGGTGGCAGCGGCTTTCTTTTACTGCTGAGACCATAGAAGCACTGATAGGAAGTTAGTGGAAGTGCTAGGATTAGGAAACCATTCTCCTGAATCAAAGCCAAGTATTTTGTCTGCTGAACCATGCTGGGTGTTACAGGTGAAAGTATTCTTGTGATTAAGTTGCTGTTCGTAGATTTTCTTGGGGACTGACTCACCTGATATTTAAATCTCTGATGTATTTTAATTTTCTAACCTTTTAAATATGGTTAATATAAGCATTAGTGATTCATATTTATTGGTATATTTTCCTCCTCTTCTCTTCCTCCCCTCCACTTCCTCAGGATCCTTAGGCACAGAACACTAGCTTAGGTGATATAAGAAAAGTTAGTCTTCTACTTGACTTTTCTGATTTCAACTGCCCCCACTTAGTCTTTTTATTTAGTTTCCTTCTTTGATATTTATTTAAAAATTGATCTTAGGCTTTCTGATTAAAACATAATTAGACATACACACACACTGCTTTTATTTGAGGAAAGGAACTTATATGATAGAAAAACAGAAATGATGTGAACAGACAACTAAAGGGAAGTAGTACTACTACACTAATACTACTAGTAATGAACCAGTATCATTGATATTTTTTGCCGTGTGCCAGGCACTGTCCTAAGCGCTTTCTGTATATACTAACTCATTTAATCAACTCTGAATACCATTATTCTCATTTTACTGGTAAGGCAACTGAGAGACAAAGATTAAATAATTTGCTAGGTACTTGCTACTTTCAGTTAGTAAGTACACAGCTGGGAATCAAACCCAAGAAGACTGGCCCCAGGTTATATACTTCTGATCAAATATATGATAATAATTTCCTCTTAGTAGAATGAAGACTACCAGTTGGTACAAGGGCATATCATTTTATTAAATTGACAGGTATTTTAAAAGATATGCAGTTTGGCAGGAGGTCATTTGTATGGGTGAGACTACTAAAAAGCAATATGGTAGCATTCTTACATGAGTCCTAAAATATTTACATTCTTTGGTAGTTCTACAGCAATCAATCTCTCCTAAGGAAAGTAATCAGGAAAATAATGTTCAAGGATGTTCACCAATTATAATAATTATAATAGTGAAAAAGGAAGATTGTCCAGTTGTTATGGAATAAATTGTTTTCTCCAAACAGTGAATAGTATGAAAACATTAAGAATTGTTTTAGAAGAATAATTAGTAATATATAGAAATATTTATAGTATGTGAAAAAGGATATAAAACCATGCAGTATGATTCTAACTTCAAAATGTTTAAGCACAGAAAAACAGGAAGAACATAAAGTACGATGCTAATAATTATTTCTGATGTGATTGGAGAATAATTATTTCTTGTGTGATTAGTTTACTCTTTGTTTGAACTTTTTCATTCGCCAGGTAGTTCTTTTGTAGCTGGAGGAAACCAAGTGGTACAAAGGGAAAGCCTAAATGATGCCAATACCAGTTTTTACGAAGAATATTCATTAAAGATTAGATTTCTATATCATAGTGTGAAAGGAAAAGTTAGTGACTTTCAGACAGTTTTGGTTTGGATATTATTATTTTTGGAGTCATTTTTTAAGTGAAGCTTTTTTGGGAGATTGAAGAAAACTGATATTTTTTTCTTAGAGATGTTCATTATAATTGTTTTAGCACTTTAAATTTGTTTCAGTTATGGTAGTAGAAGATGCAGTTATTTTTCTCACCTGTGGTACTTGTTTTTTGAAAAACAACTTCTTGACAAAAATTACTAACTTGGTTGTGGTGGGAGGGTGAGGAGGGGGTCTTTGTGTGAGTAAGGATTAAATGCAAGGGACACATGGACTGTTTTGTACAGAATTATATTATGGAATCAGTTTTACTATCAGTTTTGAATACATAGTTGTAGTTTATAGTTATTTAAGTAAGGAATTTAACTTTTGTTTGTGTTGAAACATCCTTGAAATTTAGTTCCTTTTAAACCTAAGATTTAAAAATTATAGAATACAAATCCATGTAACAGAATAAAGACAGAGGATCAGCTGTCAGCTGGTTTAAAGTTACCATGTTTTAAAATGTGTTTAAAAAACAAAAGACAAAGCTATGTTAGGGAATTGTTACAGAAGCAAAGCTTTTCTGTGTGCTACATGTTAAATAACATGAATAAATTGCTGATAACTTTCCATCAGTTTTATTAGCAGGCTATTTTGGCTTTCATAATGAAGCACTGTGGTACTGCATTACTGTTTCCCTGGTTAGAAAAGATTTAAACTGTAGCTTCTGGATGGGACGAAATTGAGGAAATTCTTCGAAAGAAATTATTTCAATTCTACAGACTTATTTTTTAAACTCTTACTTGATTTCTAAATATAATTTATGAATTAAATAAGGCATAATAATATAGAAAATTTTATTTATAGGGACTTTAAAGTAAAATGTTAGGTAAAAAATGGTTCAACAGGAAATAATGATTATCTGTTTGCTGTATTTTTTTTTTTTTTTTTTTGCGGTACGCGGGCCTCTCACTGTTGTGGCCCCTCCCGTTGCGGAGCACAGGCTCCGGACGCACAGGCTCAGCGGCCATGGCTCACGGGCCCAGCCGCTCCGTGGCATGTGGGATCTTCCCGGACCGGGGCACGAACTCGTGTCCCCTGCATCGGCAGGCGGGCTCTCAACCACTGCGCCACCAGGGAAGCCCTGTATTTTGGTATTTAATATAAAGAGCTATGTAGAAATCTTAATAGGAGGAAATGAGTTGTTTTCCCCTTAAAAAAATCAAGGGTTGACATAAATTTTTCAGTGGAAGAAATCTTACTATATGAGGTGTACTGTAAATATTTATTTTAGCAAATTTATTTATCTGTATGGAAGCCTGTTTTTAGTGTTAAGTAAAAAGAACAGTCAAAACTGTTGTAATTTTCTTTCCTTTTTCCAGGCTGAACTCACGGGAATCAAATGGCGTAGGTACAATTTTGGAGGGCATGGGGACTGCGGACCCATAATTTCAGCCCCAGCCCAAGATGATCCAATCCTGTTAAGTTTCATCCGCTGTCTGCAAGCCAACTTGCTGTGTGTATGGCGTCGTGATGTCAAACCAGACTGCAAAGAGTTATGGATATTCTGGTGGGGAGATGAACCCAACTTAGTGGGTGTAATACATCATGAACTACAGGGTAAGTTTTTTGTTTTTTTCTTAAAAATTAATTTGCATTGTATATTTTTTGAACAGTGGTAAATTCTGAAAAGGTTATTAAGACTTGCTGAGAAGAAAAATCCAAGTGTTTAATGGGTTGTGTGTCAAAGGAACATCCTTACTCTCACTCCTCTTCTTTCCACCCGTTTTTTTCAAATTTTCTCGTCGTTTCTCAGTCACGCTGGGAATCAGAACTTTGTGAGCCACTCTAGTGTCCCCTGGGTGTTTGGGTTGGGATTGAGGTTAAACTCCACTGTTTTAAAATGATAGTGAAATGTGAGTAATTAGCAAGTCAGTGAAATGAACAGAATTGGTTTTTTTTGGACTGTTGCTGTTATGGTTTATTGCCAGCTGAACTCTGGTGGAAAATTGTAAAGTGATAATAGAAATTTAGTGCAAGCCTTGTTGGACAAAATTATGAGATGACATTGGATAATATTTTGAAGAAAGATTTATGTAAAGAACCTACTCCGATTTTGGCATAGCAAGTTTTCCTGTGTTTTGTTCCTGTTTTTTGTGTAATTAGGTGATTCCAGGAAATATTTGCTCCAATGCTGCCTAATTTTTAGCTTCAGATTACATCTGATATCTGGAAATTTTGAACTAATGTAAGAGTTTCATTATTCTGAGCTACTTTTTGTATTTACCACTGATTTATAACCAGAGGAAATTTTATCGATATTCTTTGAATTTCTAGTAAAACTTTCCACCTCTTCACCTAAATCTTTCTATCTAGTATGCTAAAGAATTTTTCTAAATCAGGACTAATTCTGATCTTTAGTTAGGGTAGGGCATTAACTCTTTTTGACTTAGTCTCCTAGAGCCATCTTTTATTATGTCTAAATTACTCTATATTTTATTAATTTGTGGTTGAAAAATTTCAGATAGTGTTTGAAATGTTTTGTTACTTCATATACTTCATAGTTTTTAAAGGAAGGAGTGAAACTAACTTTAATGTATTTGAGGATCTATTCTAAAGCATTGAAATTTGCCTAAAGGATTTCCTGCCAACTTCTGCCTGACACCTTCCTAGCTTTTCTTTACAGCCATTTTTGATCTGTGATGTCTCCTGCCACAACAGCCAGAGGGCAGTAAACCACAGTGGACTAACTGAGCTGTTTACTTTATGGTCCATTTGTTCAACTCAAACCTTTCTCCTATAGTTTTTAGCGTATTTGGTTTATAAATATAAGAATCTATTCTGGGTAAGATTTCTTACTTAGCTGGTTAGTCAACAATATCTCAGAATTAAATGCATCTCGAAGCTTATTTCATGTAGTTAGCAGTGAACTCAGGTAAAATTAGTTTTAAACATCTGGTTTCTGGTTATAAGAATTTTTAAAATAAAATGCCTCCTGAAAGATACTTATAACATTTATATTTGTCCATTTAAATATCAAAACATATCTTTTTGTTCTTTAAAAAAATTTTGCGCATGTGGTAGAGGAATATAGCATTTTTGTTTGTTTTATTAGTAGTTTCATTTTCCTTCATTTTGCATGATTGTTTCTGACTCTTAATCTCCTTCCGTTTTTCTACTCCCTATTGATCCCTGTGTTTTAACTTTCTGGTCTGGTCTTTATTTGTTAGCAACATAAATCATCATTTTACAGTGATGATGAAACCAAACCCAACGGTTATTTATGCTTATATTTAGTTCGTGTATAAAGTTATTTATCCATACCAACAAAGCACAGGATCAGTGTTTTTAGAAATAACTTATTAAGTTATTGTGTTATTTCTCACGGACTTTGTTACTGAGTTAACAAAAAGATGTAGGCTGTTTAAATATTTTATAGCTGCTTTAGATTGCATATGTAGATTCGTTAGTATATTGTTTTTGTGGTAAAGAATTAAGCAAAGATTAATTTCTTTTAAATTGTTTTTATAAATTACAGAAATACTGCATTTTAATTAGAAAATTAGGAAAGTAGAACCACCAAAGGAAGAGAACAAAGAAACAAAAATCCTGAAGTCCAAAGCAGAGTTTTAATATTTGGTGTTTCTGTGTATAAATGAAAGTGGTATTGTACTGTTTTGTAACTCAGGCCTTTTCACTTAACAGTATCTTGTGAATGTTTTTGCCTCATAATGATTACTTTTTAATTTTCTTTCCTTTTGAGTCTGAAAATGGTGTAAACTGTTTATTTTTTTGTGTGCCACCAGGGAAGTATTACAGTGATGGAACAATCATAACTTTGTTAAGTACATCTACCCTTTTAAATATGTTGAATTTGTGAAAGTTATTAGATTGAAGCAAATGATCTTTTCTGTAGGTAAAAGTGGTTGTAAAGGATAGTTTTGTGTTTCAAGCTAATAGAAAATATTTGAAAGGTAATTAGAAAAATGAGTGGCATAAAGATAACTTTGTTTCAAGTGAGGGAGAATATGACAGGCAGAGCAATAATGAAAAAAGGGTACCAGGGGAATATTTTAATTGGTAGTCTTACACATTGAGGATGTTTTGCAATCTATTTCATTCTCTAGTATATATGAGTCATTTCATTTTGGCTAAAATAAATTTTATCAGAATCCTTTAATATTAAGATGATGGTACTATTATTTGTAGCATTCTCTTTTTTAGGGACATTTTAGTGTTCTTTAAAATGCTTTTTAGTTATGTTATTAGGCATTTCCCTTTGTTTTTACAGTGTAGCCCAAATAGCATACTATTAAGAAACCTCACAAAGCACCATCTTGGATTTAAATGTATATAAAGTAATCCCTACAGAAAGAGAATAAGCCTATGGGATACACGCAGTTTTATTCTAGACTTTTTGTTTAAATGCTTTGAATATCTGTGAAATAGCCTGTGAGAAGACCAAGACACATTTATAACCTGTTCCTGTCACTTGGATAAACACTTTTGGGCTCTTGTTTGGGGAATTGCTATTTATATTGTATGGCATAGTGGTTCAGAGGCTTGGGTTTGAATCCCTGCTTGTTGACTTGCTAGCTCTGTATCCTTGGTCAAGTTATTTAACTTATCCGTCCTTCAGTTTCCTCACTCTCAATTGGGCTATAAGGATTTAAAAAAAAGTTAAGGTACTTAGAACAGCACAGAGAACGTTAATCTATAATTGTAACTCTTGCTGCTGCTACTACAATGCCAGCAGTTAACTCAGACATCAAAATTAAAACATTTTGGCAGGGCTTCCCTGGTGGCGCAGTGGTTGAGAGTCCTCCTGTCGATGCAGGGGACACGGGTTCGTGCCCCAGTCCGGGACGATCCCACATGCCGCGGAGCGGCTGGGCCCGTGAGCCATGGCCGCTGAGCCTGCGCGTCCGGAGCCTGTGCTCTGCAGTGGGAGAGGCCACAACAGTGAGAGGCCCGCGAACTGCAAAAAAAAAAACCCCAAAAAACAAAAAAACATTTTGGCAATTGGTCCATTCTGTATAACATTCAGTATTTGCTAGTGTTTGTCAAATATTAGTTTTCAAAGTATACTTTTAGGTTGAAGTAATCATTTTTGAGTTTGTTAATGTTTGGCGGAATAACTGGGAATAATAAAATATTAGAGAGGAGGGAAGATACCCCTGCTCATAGGAAATTTGTCTAGACTTAGGCTGTAAATGGAGTTTCATAACAAACCTTAAATTATGTTATAAAGAGGTTGGAACTTTAAGATTTGACTCTGTTGGATCCCTGTAAAGTAGGTTTGTAACTTAACTGCCTTCTCTGCATAGTGGTATTGAAGGGCACTGGCTGAACACTGAATATACACATATTTCCTTCCTTGTGTCCATCCATATGTACCTGTATCAGCGGGTCATTATAGGGGTTTGATGGAATCTCTACCTTTGATAAGTTATAGTCTAGAAAGGGTATAAGACAAGCACACAAATATGTATAATGCAGAGAACACTGTAAGTATATAAGAGAAATATAGTAGATTGACTACTTTCCACATGAATGGACATTCAGTTCCAGGACTAATGCATAAATAAGTGTTCTATAAACTTATAGAAACTTTCTTATGCAAGAACACTGTGAGCCCTAGTGAGAAGCCTTCTTGGTTTCTGGTCTGTTTACTCAGCCTTTATTAGGCAAGAGCTGTGATGCAGTCCTGGATATGTAAAATGAGTCCTCATCCTTAAGGAGCTCACAGTCTTACTGGGGAGGTAGCTAAATGAATCCATAATTATGATACAGTGGAGTAAGCAGCAACTGATTAAGTTAGGGATCTTGCAGAAGTATCAGATTCAACCTCAAGGGAAAAGAACAGGGAGATAGTGGTGAAGCTCAGAGTTGGTGAGACTTGAGGTAAGTCTTACAGGATACATATGTTACCTAGGTTGGGAGGGAACTTCTCCTAGTTAGAGGAAGTAGCTTCTATAAAAGGGCCTGAGGGCAGTGAATGAATTGTGGGAAGGGCATGTTTGCCCAGAACATAGTGTGTGAGTGAGATAGTTGGGGGAAACTGAAAGACTGGGGAGGTGGGCCATAGTGTGGAGTACACTGAAGCAAGGACTTAATCTGACAGATTTTGAGGAATTGTTATAGGTTTCTGATCAGGAAAGAGATAACAATTAGATTATACATAAGATGAATATGGACAGGAAGACCATAATATTTTAATAAATTATTTTATTCTGAATTGATCTATGAACTTAAACATTTTGTTTAGGATATAGATTTAGTTAAAAAATACCTGTGACTATATACTGAACTTTATATTGATAGTCTTTGCCAATTTTATTTTATTATAATCTTGTTCTTTTTCCTTGATTAAATTCTTTCCCACATTTTCAATTTGAATTTTAGAGAATAATATAGTATGCTAAATTGACTTCTCCTAATCTACCAAACGAAATCATTTTACAAACACAATCTTTTGGCCATTTCATTGCCTGTTAGTCAGTAATGTGAAAGACGTGCAATCTTGAAACCCCAGAATGGTACAGACAGCAAGCACAGACTTCTAGGGGTTGGAGATGGCTTGACCCAAAGCATTAAGAGTCCCTGGCCCAGAAGAAGTATCGTATACAGATTAGTAGTATGTGTACTTAATAACATTTGTTGAATAAATGAATGAAACCTATCTTAAATGATTCTAGCATAGCAGTTTGTACTCTCAGAAGGTTGACTTATAATGAATACACTTAAAATTTTTAATGATTTGGTAATGTGAGGAGATTGAAACCTAGTTAAAGTAAGGCATTATTACTTCTGTTTTTAATTCCCAGTGAGGTATAAACATTCATTTTTTGGTATATGTTCTATAAAGAAATTTAGCTGTAAATACCTACTGTCTGTAATTTTAAAATTTAACTTATCTGTGCTGTGCCCTTTCCTTTTAATGATTACAAATAGACATGTAAATTGTAATGGGGATACATCTGTCCACCTCTATGATTGTCCCACTGTGAGTATTAGAAATCTTAGGAATTGGCTTTATTATCATTGTAGAGGCAGATTGGCAGTTGTTAGCACTTTGTTGTTGTATTAGTCATAAGTATTGCCTTTTTTCCGTTTTTCAGTGTACTGCCACCTATGCCAGGAGCTGTGGGCCATTGCAAAAACAGCATTAGACATTAGAGAGCTAGGAAAGATGGATCTGGTTTTCTGACATTTACCAGTGTAAGATAATTTAACATACTCTCATAATATTTTTTATACCACTGAACTGATTGCAAGCCTCTGGAAGAAGAGTGGACATTTTGTGGAGATGTCCCCAAAATGGAGAAGGGCTGAAAGAAGAGAGTGGAGAGCTAGTTTACCATTATTATAATCTTCATATATAGATTATAGTCTGTAATCTCAAATGATGGGATTGATGTAACCTTTGTTTAGATATCTCCAAGGAAGGATCTAACTCCCTCCCCTCAACTTTTTATTTTGAAAAATATTTACACACATCTGAGGGTAATTTACAGAGTTCATGAATCTTTACCCCTGAATATTTTTGCTTGTAACTCCTTTAAGAATATGGGACTTTTTTTAAAAACATAAACATAATATATTCATACTCAAGAAATTTAACATTGATATAATTAAATTATTAACTTTTCAGTCTACATCCAATCTACATCCTCAGTCTTCTCCCAATAATGCCTTTTATAGCCTCCTCCCCCCAATCTGGTATCCAATCAGAAATCACATGTTGCATTTAGATGTCTCCTCTCTTTAGTCGCTCCTAATTTAGAACATTCCCTAAGTTGTCGTTTTCTGCGGGGGATGATCCTTCAATGATACGGATGTTATTTGAAGGGAGAAGTTGTCCTGTCAAATGTTCCATATTCTAAATTTGCCCAATTGTTTCCTCATGGTGAGATTCAGGTTAAACATTTTTGGTAAGAATATTGAGTAGGTGATGTGTACTTCTTGTGGCATCACACTGTAGGCACATCATGTCAATTTGTCCCAGTATGGATCCGGCTTAGTTCAATTGCTTGGTTATGGTAGTGTCTGTCAGATTTCTCCAGTGTAAACATACCTTTCTACTTTTGTAGCTGTTAAATAAATTTGGGGCAAAACTTTGATACTCTGATTATTATTTCCCCAATAACTTTTCACTCTGGCTTGAGGAAAAACCTAACTTTGAGCCTGTTTAAAAATAACAGAAAACTTTTAAAAAAAATTAATTAATTTAATTTAATTTATTTTATTTTTGGCTGTGTTGGGTCTTCGTTGCTGCGCGCAGGCTTTTTCTCTGGTTGCGGCGAGTGGGGGCTACTCTTCGTTGTGGTGCGCAGGCTTCCTCATTGCGGTGGCTTCTCTTGTTGGGAGCACATGCTCTAGGCGTGTAGGCTTCAGTAGTTGTGGCACACGGGCTCAGTAGTTGTGGCTCGCGGGCTCTAGAGCGCAGGCTCAATAGTTGTGGCACACAGGCTTAGTTCCGCGGCATGTGGGATCTTCCCGGACTAGGACTCGAACCCATGTCTCCTGCATTGGCAGGCGGATTCTTAACCACTGTGCCACCAGGGAAGCCCCCAGAAAACTTCTTGAATCATATGCTTTTACAAAAGCAGTTAAAAGTTCAGATGAACACTATTCTTAAGTCATAAGAAAGAAAGGGGGCGGGCAGAGGAGAGGAGAAATGAAGAAAAACATTCAGGATATAGCAAAGGTAAAGTATGATGGTAAAGCCAAACTCTGAAAATTAATAACCACTTATTGCTTAGCATACTAAAAAGAGAAGTATTGACATTGAATTTTCTAAAATCGTAGACAATAAAGTATGCACGAATGTATTACCATGTATGTGTATGTTATAGTCTGAATTTTCAGTTGATTTTTGGTGATTTCTGTTTATCTTTGACTAAATGAAATGAATTTTAGTCAGCATTGTGAATGGGTTTATTCTCAATTGAAATGAAAAACAATTGCTTTCTGTGAAAATAATGGCCCCTTTACATATAAAATTAACAGGAATGAAATTATCTTTAGGTAAAATGTCATTCAGCTTGAAAATTTCTTCTGAAGAGAAAATCTGATCCTTGACTTTCTACTCTGTTTTTATGTTTTTTTCATTATTGATGGTCCATTTATTATTCATGAAAATTAATCTCTGACTAGCTTGAAAAAGACTTTTTTACATTGTTTGCATTTATTTATTCTTCAGGTATACAAATCTGATGATTCTGAAAACAGGTGAATTATATCATTCTACAGCATTCTAAATTTGTAGTATTTTATGTATCAACATTTATATTAAGATTTCATCACATGGCATTAATAATTCTTGAGATTGTTAACACCATGTACCTGAAAAGTAAATTTTAATTTTCATGTTTACTGTTACTTTGTGGAGAATAGTATTCAATAGAAAAATACATTTGTGTTTCAAGAGAAACAAGCACTTTGAGGGAAAACATGGACCCCGTGGTAAATGGTAGCTAGTTCTAAGTAGTTATAAAGTAAGTATTCCTTGTTTTCACTGTTCAGTTTTGAAAGAATTAGTTTGCTAAAAAACTATAAAATAGTAATAGCTTTCATTGTATGATTATCCAAATGATTCTACTATATAATTACTGAAATATTAGATTTAATAGAAAATTATACATTTTATCCTTAAAAGAGAAAGTAAAATACTTATTAAGACTTTGGTAAGCAGTAAATTTATATTATAAAATTATGGTTAAGATCATAATCACTTCAGAATTCTTTCATATGAGGAAAGATCTAATGGATTAGAGAGAATTATGAAGCTAAATGTGCTTGAAATTGAGAGAATAAGCTAAAGTCTAACTTTTGAATGTAAATAAAATCGATGTGTTCAGCAGGCAACTTGCTGAACCATGTAATTAGTTTTTTTCTATGAAAAATGAACCATTTATACAGAGATTGTAGTGAAATAGCATGTAAAGGGCTTATGTTCTAATGATCTGAAAGTTAAAGAGTTGGTTAAAAAAAAACACACTTTAAAGATTAAAGTTAAATCTAATCATTTGATTTGCGGGGTGTATGTTTGTGGAGATTTATGTTTTGGTAATTATAGGCATTATATATAAAGTTACCTACTCTGTAAAATAAACCTGAGTAAAACTCCCCAGTAATGAGGTATTAAAATCACCACCACAAGTAGGGTTGAAAATTAACCTAAAAGTAGGTAAACTGTCATTTGGTGTATTCCAGCTTTTTTTTTTTTTTTTTTTTTTGCTTGATATGTAAATAGTTGTAGTGATGAATACAATTAAAAATCTTGTTCTTTAATAGTAAACTTTAAGATTTAAAAGAAGTTCCTATACATTAAAGTAGTATAAAAATTTCTTTGCCCAGTAAAGCAATTTCTTTGTTTTATCTCTTGTTCAGAGAGGTTGATTTAAGAGTCTAAACGTGTTAAATTGGAGAAAAAGTTAACGTATTAGTTGAATTAAAGGCCTTATTAATTCAAGAAAAAAATCTGAATTTGGACATTAAAATTGAATGATGTGGAGATATAAAATTACACATATAGAGAACAAACAACACTTTGTGCTACAAAATTTACAAGCAGATTCTTTGCTAACATTCAGATGGCAACAGGTCAGTCTTATTGTTTGGAGTATTTTATATAGAAGATGTAATTAAAAGTCTCTAAAATAAAACAGGACTTTTTTAAAGGAAGGAAGAAAGTGGGACTGGATCTTAGTGGTTCATCATTGAGAGGATTCAGTATCTTCTCCCATTCATATATTTAAATTAGCATACCCAAAGGGAAACTGAAGCTTATAAAAAGCCCTGACTTAGTCATGTCACTAATTGTAGGGGAACTCAAAGTTGTACTTTTAAAATTAAAACCATTGTTGGCTGCAAAGCTATATGTAATGCAAAACTATGTGTTTTACTCATTTTAAAGAGTAATTCACTTTTACCATATCATTTAGAATAAAACCTATTTAACTATTAGAGTTCTATTTATATCCAATCAAATCCATTTCCTGAACTTATAGAAAGAACACGGCTTGCATAATTCTGGACAGAGGGCTTATCTTTTAAAATTTTATTTATTATTATTTTAAAAAATTTAATTTTTATTTTATGTTGGAGTATAGTTGATTTACAATGTTGTGTTAGCTTCAGGTGTACAGCAAAGTGATTCAGTTATACATTTACATATATCCATTCTTTTTCAGATTCTTTTCCCATATAGGTTGTTACAGAATATTGAGTAGAGTTCCCTGTGCCATCTTATACACTAGGTCCTTGTTGATTATGTCTACTTTGTATCTTTTTTGATTTTAAACGTTTTCTGTGACACTTGGCAAATATTGATTTCAGTAATGTCAGCTCCTTCATTTAGTCTGGGTCCTCTGAACTGAGCACACACCTAAGTGATAACAAGGAAGTAACAATAAAATAACTAAAAATAGTTCGGGAGTCATAAAAACTTGACATGCATATGACACATTTGAATATTTAGACTTGGTATGAGATTAGCATTTGCTTTTATAATCTTACTGAAGTAACTGAAAAGCTAGAATTACGTATCTGTTGTCATTAGAGGTCTTTTTTTCCCTCCTCTTTTCTTTTTATAGATCTATTATCATAGGCCCAGTTCTTGAAAAATCAGAAATATACAGTAAAAGAACAGGATAACTGTTGAGTGAAGCAGGAGATAGTTGTAGAAACTACCATTTAGTTAACTTATGTGGTTTCTGGACCTGTTTAAATTATACTAGAGTAAACCAATTTATAGATGTCTTAACTTTCATAGATAATTGTTTGAAAAAATATTTATTTACAGATGGTTTCCATTTTGTTTTATGTTGTTTGAACAAATGCTAACTAGAACTTGATATCAATATACTCAGCCATGAGCATCATTAGGAGCTAAAATTTTTTGTTCTGTATAAAAAATGTTTTAATGGCAGAAATAACATATAAATATGCTTCTTTCCTCCCTCCTCCCAAAAGATCCCAAAGGTTTAGAAGTGTTTCAAGCACTAGAGAATTATGAAATTGGATTCTGTTGTTTTAAATATTTCATACCTAAGCTGGCCTGATGCTACCTGAAGAGTTTCTCATTGAGTATCATTATGGCAAGTGTTTGATAATTTTCTTTACTGCTCCATCTATATAAATATTCTTGTACAATTTTCCACGAGTACAGGGCCACATACCTATTTCTTATAAATCCAACATTGATAAAATGCACTCTGTATAATTGGGTCTTTTTTAAAGAAAATAAATTTATTTATTATTTTTGACTGCGCTGGGTCTTCATTGCTGCGTGCGGGCTTTCTCTAGGTGCGGCAAGCGGGGGCTGCTCTTTGTTGCTGTGCGCTGGCTTCTCATTGCGGTGGCTTCTCTTGTTGTGGAGCACTGGCTCTAGGTGTGCGGGCTTCAGTACTTGTGGCACCTGGGCTCTAGAGCACAGGTTCAGTAGTTGTGGCGCATGGGCCTTAGTTGCTCCGCGGCATGTGGGATCTTCCCAGATGAGGGCTCGAACCCATTTCCCCTACATTGGCAGGCGGATTCTTAACCACTGCGCCAACCAGGGAAGTTCCTGGGTCTTGTTTTGATTCTGGCTCTTTCATACTGTGATTTGTGAGTTCAACAGAATAAGCATTATCCTCTTGAGGCCGACCTAGGATTGAGCTAAAGGACTTCTGCAGTATCCACATGATTATACAGTTAGGTTTTATTTTTTTTATGGGTGCTCTGACGGTGTAACTGAACATGAGCTGGTTTCCGGAGTGTTGTGGTAGAATAATACCCTGCAGTTAGCAGTTAATTGTGCCGCAAAACTGGCTTGACTTAAAAATATATTTAAGAATATAAAAATTGGATAAAGATGAAGTGTCTTTGTGTTGAAAAGGATTGTGTGAATACAGTGGTAAAGCGAAGTAGAGCATTCGCAAATCTTTTTGTCATCAAAAACCTCTTTCTCATATTTAATATAATGTCATATACAAAATATATTTCATTAAAAAAACCTACTTTTATTTATGGCTTTACTAGCCTTGGGGGGAGGTAAGACTTTTTGCTAATCTTCTTGAAGGTTTATTCTCTGCCATCAGTAGGAAATAAGTAAATATTTGTGGAGTGACTGCCTGAAGAAGGAAAGTATGAACATCATCAAGATGAGGTCTCTTCATTAAGATTATTTCATTTTTTCACTGGTAATCTTGGGCTTGTATAAATGTTAAGCAGTTTTGACATTTGCTGTTTATAGGAGGACATGTTATTCACATTGAAATATATTTAGTCTAAAGGAAAAATTTAGATTCATTTGAGTTTCAGGCAATATATTTTTAACTTATTTTAAAAGTAGCCTAGTAGATATTAATAATGGAAAGGACGCCTGCCTTGGCATCCTTGGACGAATTGCGTACAACTCTGTTTAGGGAGGAAATAACATTTGTTGTCAATGACTGTTATGGAAAAATTTATCATGCCATTTATTGGTTTCATGAAGAGTGTAACAAGGAGGGGCCCTTGATTCCAGTAGCAAATCTGGGGCTGGGGCAGTTATCCCCACTGTTACCGTAAAGGTTTTGTTAACCACAACTCAGTTTGCCAGAGCCCTCACTGTCAGTTTGATTCACAGTATGATTGAGACAATGAGGTAGACTATACTCAGGGGGCAAAAACATTTTCCTGGGATGTCCTGGAGTACTGACTCAACTCAGTTGCCCACACATTTAAATTTATAATATTTTGTAGCAGCAATAAAATAACGTGTGAAAGGATGTTTAAAAAACATTCTTTGAGCCTTATAAATTGTTATCACTCTTTAATGATCTTTAATATTTAGAATTACCACCGTGTATTTATCCAAAAGATATTTATTGAGCCTACATTGTTTTAGGTGCTGTACAGAATACAGAAATGAATCAGAAACATGCTCTGTTTTTCAGAAGCTGACAGTCTCATAGGGGAGATAGCATACGTACCTAGAGCATTATTACAAACGTCCTAAGCGGGGCACACAGTATTATTGGAGTTATTTGGAAGGAGACAGAGCTTTGAGGAACAGTTAATTCTTAAGCTGAGCCTTAAAGAATGGGTAGAATTTGGGTATTTGGATATATGGCTATGTCAGGGCAAGAACATTTCATTTATATGAAGTTGCATGTGTAAAGACACAGAGTAGGAAAGTTTGCAATATCTGTTGGGGAAGAGTTAAAGTTGATTGAAACTGCATATTTGTGCCTGCTGGTGATGGAGCTTAAATACTAGGCTGAGGAGTTTGGACTTACAGGTAGTTTGGTGGTTTTGAGAGTTTTTGGATAGGATTAGATGGGAAGCTCCCTATAGGCTGTAAACTGCACTGGGGGCAAGACCTGCATCTGGCTTTGCCCATTATTGTGATCGCAGGACCAGCATAATTCCTGACACATTTATGGAATAAATTAATTAGTAAATGAATGTGAGTGCAAGAGAACTTTGTATAAAGATTATCAGTCTAGCACCGCTGCATACTATGAAGTCCTTCTAGTATTCTGGATCACATAGGAAAACATGCTGTTATAGAATACTGTTTTAAAGAAAATATATGACCACATTTGAAAGATTTTCTTGGTGCATTGATTTCTTCTTAACTGCGTATTAAAAAGACAGTGATATAATTTTCTTCACTTTTTTGGGGGTAGTTGCTGATTTTTTTATAGTTTAATTTTAAAGGTTTTATTAAACTTAATTGAATAAGTTTATTCAATTATTTTCCATAAATTTTCCGTAAATTATTTTTATTAGTTTGTAGATGGTAAGTAGTTTGGGCAGTTGGAAAAAAGCTTGTGTCATGTATTGATAGAACAGGGGCTTTGGAAGAGTACTGTTTATTGGATTAAAGTGCTTAATGATATTTGTGTGTCAGAAACCTTGTTAACTTACAAATATGTCACGGATTGAATGACCTTGGCTGTCCTACCTGTGTTATAAATTGCCAGCCCAATACTAAAGTTCATTATTGCTACATAGAAATGATTAGCTAAGATTGCTTGGCCGAGGCTCTCACTGGTAACTGCATGTTTTACTATAGAATTAAATTGACCCAAAGCTTTCATTGAGCTTTCTCACCCTAAAATCCTTAATTAATTACTAACCTCTTTAAATATCATGTCTACAGACTACATGATAAAATGAGTTAGTATAAAAAAATTTAGGCAAACATTTTCAAGGAAATCTTTGATAGACGTTTTTTAGTGTCAGTATACATCTTTTTTTCTTTTGTTATAAAGATAGCCTTTTGGTTCCATCTACTTTGTAAATATTTAAGATAGCAAGTTATTGCTTTGTTAGTTATATAATTTTAAAACGGCATTTTTCAAAGACAAAGTTGATCTGTCCGCTCCAAAGGTGCTTGAAACATAGTCACATATATACCCGCAATTACTCGAATTTCCTGTGCTAGTTGAAATTTTCCATTTGGCAGCACATGGAATGCAGCCCTGTCTCACAGAGAATGCTTGAAGAGTCCTTCCACCTTCAACAAATCACACCTTCTTGGCTAGAAACCATTTCTCATTCTCTTTTTCTATTTGTGACCTTAGCTCAGCTGGCATTCAGCAGAAGTATAGGTCACAGATTGTGGATTACTCCCTCCGATTCAATCTCACGTATCCAAAATGAAACAGAGACCAGGAGGAAATTTACCATTCTTTTGTTATCTTTTACCTTTGTAGAGGTAGAGACCATAAGTATGATAAGTAAACTAAAAAAAAAAGATTGAGTGTTCACAGCATGTCTCTTCCTGTGATACTTGTCATGACAGACAAGGCATTTAGTCTTTTATTCTTGGCTGTAATATGGGAATTACAGCTTTACTTTATGATGCACCATGAAGTGAATACAAAAAGTTCATAGATTTTAAATGCTGTATAAATGCTTTTCATAGTCATACTTTTCCTTTAATGAACTCTGCTGTCAGAATATTTAAATCTTTATGAACTTATTTTATAATGCATAGTTTTGGTCATAATTTCTGCCTGTAGATAAAATTTGAATTCTTTTTCACCTGGCATTGTCAGTGTCATCTTAGTTAAATTATATGTAGCCATTTGATTTTTTAAAAAGTTGTTTCTTATAACTGACTTTTCTGGCTTTGGCAGTACAAGGATGATTGATAATATCTATGCCTGTGCTGAAGGGATTTTAGAATAAAAAATTAAAATTGTGTCCCAGATTGTTTTAAATAGGGATTGTGATCTGATCCTTGATAATTATGGTAAGTGTATGGTGTATGTGAATTATTAATTGACCAGAGTGTTTGGGACTTTTATTGACTGTTGCATATAGAGAATTAGCAAGAATATTTGATTAACAAGGATTACTACAGATTTGTGTTACATGCCATAATCAGCCTATTTCTCTTTCCACATTTGGTTTTTAACTTGCAGAATAGTTTTTATTTATGCTTATTGTTTCTAATTTTATAGTGGTAATAAACTAAGAGTAAATGATAGCTTGAAATAATTATATGTTGAAACTGGGAACCAGACAAAAATCAAATATTTATAGTTCACTTGTTATGTGCTAGGCATCATGCTGGGTGCTTGATGATCAATCTTGCATTGGAAAATAGTTTTGTTTCTTTTTAAATCTTAATTTGAATGATTTATAGGGAAAAATTTAAGATTCTGCTGATACTTTTTGTACCTTGTTTTGTGTTTATTAAATTCAATTTTATTTAGTATGTGCAATAGATTTAGTAGTTAAGAAATAAACAGTCTTTACCATTTCGAGACTGTTAATGTAACTAGTTGAACACTAGAGGGACTGCAAACTAACCACTGACTTTTTAGTTCAGTAGTATATTAATTGAGATGCTTTATTTAAATAGCAGAGCCACACAGCTTTTTCCAGCTGTTAGTTTTCCTGAGGTTAAATATTGTATCCAAAAGTTTACCTGTCATCTTATTTGGTTGATTCATTCTCAAGTGTATGGACTATAAAATTTAAGCTCTGCTAGTCTAGGTCTGTCAAAGCAAAAAACCTTTGATTGGTTGTAGCCTTCTTTAAAACTCAGTCTATATATTTGCCCTGCTGAAAGAAGTGGGAAATTATATAAATAAATAGTTTTCTGTTGGAAATCTCTGAGTAGAAGAAAATAAGAGTTTGGAAAAATATTCATTGGAACAATAATTCAATTTATTGTCTTATGGAGATTTAAAATGATTCTATGATTATTGAATATGTATTTTGTGAAAATTCATCAATTTAAAATAGCACTGACAGAGCTAAGGTAACCCATACATTATAGTTTTAGTCTCTATAGGTGGCTTTACCGATATTTTTGCTATTTCACGTGAAAAGATGTTTGGCAGTTGAACTTAATTTGAGAAGAGCTTTCTGGAATTCAGTCTTTAGGCATTAAAAGGTTGAATACTTCTTGAAGAAGAACTGTGGTTCAATTTTGCTATTAACATTTTACTCTCAAAATTATTTTGCCTTGGAAATGACGTAAATTTGAAATTACAAAATTTAAATTACAATTGATGTACAATAGATGAATGCTTTTGATTTGTTGGTTTGGTTTGTCAGCTATCCAGGGATTTTATTTCGGGTCACATTATGAACATAAAAAAAGAATCAGTCTCCATATTTGTATATTTCTCTTTAAGAAGTCCTAAAGATTCATAAAATGAATGAGTTGGGTGTAGAAATCTTTATTTTCTTCTGAAATAAATTTATTTCATTTTTATATTTATAATGCTGTTCTAAAGTTTATCCCCTAAATAGTTTGTTATAATACTGGAACACTGGTAAAAATAGACATCTGCCTTTACCCTTAACAGTTTGCTAGATTTTTTTTAATGTGGCAGAAATATGAACTACACTAATAACATAAATTTAATTATTCATGTTTGTTTTAATTTCATTTTCCTTGATTATATATTTTAAAAATTAAGTATAAATTAAAAATAAGTCCAGTTATAAATAGGAAAAGAAAATTTTAAATCCCATCTCTTTATTATTAATATTCTGTCTGCTTCCAGAATATTTTGAGCTGACTAAAATGGTGTATGGAATTGACTATTATACCTTAAATATCCATTGATACTTTCATTCTAACTTATAAGAACTATGATATAAATTCTTAAGGTATACATTTGTTTAGATCATTTAAAAATTATATATGTATCCAATTCATTTGTGTTCCTTTTATAATTGGCAGA